>NW_022196894.1:15246320-15253671 GCF_008632895.1 Mastomys coucha | reverse complement strand
GGGGGGGGGAGGTGAAGAGCAAGACTGAAGTCCTGGATAGAGACCCTGGAGTTCTGAAGTTAAAAAAGCACTTGATGGGGGCTCGCGAGATGGCTCAGTGGGTAAGAGCACTGACTGCTCTACCGAAGGTCTTGAGTTCGAATCCCAGCAACCACATGGTGGCTCACAACCATCCGTAATGAGATCTGACGCCCTCTTCTGGTGTGTCTGAAGACAGCTACAGTGTTCTTATGTATAATAATAAATAAATCTTTAAAAATAAAAAGCAGTTGATGATGGAGGCCTGGAGGAAGGAAAGAGGCCAGGTGTGACGCCTGCCACACACTTCAGTCACGGTTAACGGAGGCTGAAGTGGACAGACATTGAAGCCCATGTGATCGGAAGCAGCCTGGACAGCACAGAGCTAAACACTGAGGAAGGAGGAGAGAGGACACAGGCCCCAGGAGCCGCACTGTGGCGTGGTCCTGAGCCACTGCCATGTGGTGTAGGTTCAGGGAGGCCTGGAAATGGCAAAGGAAAAAAGCGCAGAGGAATGAGGGATGCAGAAAGCCACTCACTTGTGCGGGGTACTTTGGCCGTCCTCCTGTAGCAATGACTATGTGCTCGGCTGAAAGCAGTGTCTGAGGATAAGCAGAGAACCATAAGTCAGACAGTGAATAGTCAGCTGCCAAAGAGCTCAAATGCCTGTGGTGGCTGGGGCAGCGGTTCCTACGACCCCTGCTGTAGTGGGATGCTCTACCCTTCTGTCTAAGTCACAGAGCAGGGGTCTCACAACACCCACTCAACAGGAGGGCCAGACAGAGAGGGGAGTGAGGTATTCCAGCTCCACACACTTCACAGTACAAGGCCTTTACAAACACTACCTCCATAGAGCCCCACAAAGTCTGCAGGAAGGGAGTGACTCTCACTCCAAACTGCAGGACAGCTAGCTGTGGCATCTGAATTATTTAACAGCGGGTGTGTGTGTGTGGCTAAAGATTGATCTAGCTCAGGTTAGGCAGGCCTTCTGCCAATGAACTACACCCCGACCTCTGTTCAATCTGTGTCTGTGTCTCCATGTGTATGTGTGTGTGCATGTCTGCACGTGTCTGTGCATATGTGTACACAAGTCTGTATGTGCATGCATGTATATATACATGCATGTGCCTGTGTGTGTGCGTGTGTCTGTGTGTGTGCGTGTGTCTGTGCGCACATGCCTCGTGTGCATATATCGGTTCCTCTCCAGGTGCCTACACGTGTCTCTGTTGGGGAGACACGGTCCCATTATATAGCCCAGGACTGGTCTAGGACTCAAGCTCCCATTTCTACCTCCCTAGTGCTGGGATCTCAGGCTTGGCCACTGCACCCAGCTGTTGAATCACTCTGAAGAAGTGTGACTCCAAAGGCAGCTGTTAACACCAGATCAACACCTAGGCCAAACAAAACTGGAATCAGGTGCCAGAGGAGTCCTGAGAGACAGACTGACAGACACTTACCGTCCTCCCGCCTTTGTCGACACCATGGACTGTGTGCTCATCAACAAAGCTGGCTTTGATGTTAAAGTACTTGACTTTCCTGCAACATAAAGATAAGATTGCCTTTTCTTTTTTTTTTTCTTTTTTTATTTTTTTTTGAGACAGGGTCTCATGTTTTCTAGGCTAGGCTTCAAACCCTCTAAGTTATGGTTTCTATTGCTGAAGAAACACCAAAAGCAATTTTGGGAGGAAAGGATTTATTTTTCTTTTTTTCCTTCTAATTTTATTTATTTATTATTATATGTAAGTACACTGTAGCTGTCTTCAGACACTCCAGAAGAGGGCACCAGATCTCATTAGGGGTGGTTGTGAGCCACCATGTGGTTGCTGGGATTTGAACTCAGGACCTTCGGGAGAGCAGTCAGCGCTCTTACCCACTGAGCCATCTCTCCAGCCCGGGTTTATTTTTCTTACACTTTCCCATCACTGAAGAAAGTCAGGGCAGGAACCTGGAGGCAGGAGTTGATGCGCTGGCCATGGACGGGTGCTCCTATGGCTTGCTCAAATTACTCTCTTTTTTTTATTTTTGATATTTTTTTGTTTTATTTTGTTTTGTTTTGTTTTGGTTGTTGTTATTTTGAGACAGGGTTTCTCTATGTAGCCCTGGCTGTCCTGGAACTCACTCTCTGTAGACCAAGCTGGCCTTGAACTCACAGACATGCCTGCCTCTGCCTCCCAAGTGCTGGGACAAAAGGTATGTGCTCCCACTCACAATGGCCTGAGCCCTCCCCTGTCAAACACTAATTAAGAAAATGCCCTACAGGACTGGCCTCTCCCAATCTTATGGAGGCACTTGTCAATTGATGTTCTCTCCTCTCAAACGACTCTAGCTTGTGTCGAGTTGGCACAAAACTAGCCAGCACAGTCACTATGTGGCCAAGGATGGCTCTGAACCCATGATCTTCCTGCCCCCACCTCCACAGAGCCTGTAAACCAGGATTACAGGTGTGTACCACCACACCTGTCTCTAAAATTAAGGTTTTTCAAACACTTCCTTTGCAGACTCAGCCTTTAGGGCTAGTCAGACAAGTAGGGACATGCAGGCTGCCAGGAGGCAGACTCAGAGCTGGGCAGCACACACACGCAAATAAACAAACACACATAAAGATTTGTTAATGAACGAGAGAGAAGAAACACAGCTCCAGCCCGGGGAGCTGTCACTCGGGTCCCTGAGACACTGCAACCACAGATGTCAAAACAGGGACAAAGCCATGCTTGATACATCCGAGAGCCCCAAACTGTGACTGGCAGAGGGAGGGAACCAGGCCTCCAGGAGGGAAGTTCCATGGAACTGAAGTGCCTACTGTATATACTTAAGTACTGAGGAGGCCAGGAGAGCAGGCGTGGTGAGGCTGTATGAACAGAGGTGTGGTAAGCAGCAACCCATCCTCCCATCTCAAAGGCCACATGGTAGCAGTACTAATCAGTGTCCAGGTCCCTTTCCCTCCCTCTCTGGTCCAGCTTCCTCTTATCTTGGCAATCAAGAAAGAGCCTTAATAACACAGACATGGACTAGAGAGATGGCTCTGCAGTTAAGAGCACTGACTGCCCTTCCAGAAGTCCTGAGTTCAATTCCCAGCAACCACATGGTGGCTCACAACCATCTGTAATGGGATCCGATGCCCTCTTCTGGTGTGTCTGAAGGCAGTGACAGTGTACTCATATACATAAAATAAATAAATAAATATATTTAAAAAAAAAAAAAAACCACAGGCACACCGTGAGCATGCCACACTGGGCCTCTCCAGTGGTTAAGAGCACTGGCTGCTCTTCCAGAGGACTGGGTTTGAGTCTCAGCACCCACATGGTGGCTCATAACCACCTGTCATTCCAGTTCCTGAGACCAACATCCTCTTCTAACCTTTGTAGGCAACAAGCACAGAGGTATATGATATCACAGACAGACATGCAGGAGCACACTAGTGGAAACACCTTGCCCCTCATCTCCTCATACCCTCCTCTGCTGCCTGACTGAGGGCTCACCAGGCTCCATGCTTTCACAAGCAGGCCAGGAAAGTGGTACCTGGGCCACATCACATGGCCACTGGGTCCGGAGAGTTTCAATACCTGTCCTGCAGTTGGACGCGATGACCCCAGTTCAAGGACTTCACATGGTTTTGCACAGCTTCTGCCATTGTCTTCCTGTTGACACACACACACACAAAAAAAATCCCATGAAACCCACAGCGGCAGAGTTGGCTACAGTGTTCATTCAGGCAGTGAGAGAAGACCGTGTACCCCAGGAATGTCAGGAAATAGAGGTATGGTAACTTTATTTTTCGGAGGGGCGCAGGGTTTTTCTAAGTAGCCCAGGCTGACCTCAAGCTTAAGATCCCCCTGTCTCAGCCTTCTGAACCTGGACTACACGTGTGCACCATCATACCCATTTTGCAGATATGTTTGAAAGGCTAAAGTCTGACACTCATTCTCCAGGGCTGCCTGTCTCTGACTGGAGTTTGGGGCTGTAGAATCCTCTCTCTACCCGGGAAATTTAGCATGCTAAACTTTTACCACCAGAAGTGTGTGCCAGATAGCTCAGGTGCCCCCAGCTGAGCCAGGACTAGAGGTGCTCCCTGGGATGAGAGTAAAGAAAATCTCTTGTGAACTGTACAGAAGCAACACCTGTCAATAAAAAGCCTCTGGCCAATGAACTGAGGCAGGAAATAGGATGTGGGACTTCCAGCAGGTGGGAAGAGGGAAATTCACCCGAACTCTAGATGAAGATGGGAGGAGATGATCACATAAACCTGAAGAGAAGTAACTAGCTAAGTGGTGGGACTTAGACTAGAATAAACAGGTAATTAAGTTAAGAGATAGTTAGGGAGCAAGTCAAGGATTTTGGCCCAGGCATTTATTCATATATAAGAAGTCTCAGAGTCATTATTTCTGTGAACAAAGAAAAGGCCAGGTGGAAAAGCTCACGGTTACAGATGAGTGGCAGAGAGCAAATCTTTCCTCTCAAGGGGACCTGATGGCAAGGGCTCCTCACCAGCTGTGCTGGACAGGCTGGGCCACCTCCCAGCCATAGTGGTGAGCATCTCTGATCATGCCCCCCAGCAGTGCAGCCTGATGCATCAGCTTCTTGGGTATGCAACCCACGTTGACACAGGTGCCACCAAGGCCCCACTTGGTACCTGGAATATCAGAAAAAGCATGTATGTGTGTGTATGAGTATATATGTGTGTATGTATATGTGTGTATATGCATGTGCATGTGTGTCGCAGGGGTCAGAACCCAAGTCTTTGCACATGCCAGGGAAGTATTTTGTCACCAAGTCACCCAGGCCCTGGTAGGAATGGACTGGATTTCCCATGTAGGGCAGTGCAAGAGGCTTCCATTCTATAGACTCAGAATGCCTTAAGGACCTTCTATTTTGTGACTTGAACTTGGCCCAACTGAGTCTTCCCATATGGATTTGCACCCTATGCCTATACTCAGAGTCATTTTTTAAAAAAAATTGAGGGCTGGAGAGATGGCTCAGTGGTTAAGAGCACTGACTACTCTTCCAAAGGTTCTGAGTTCAAATCCCAGCAACTACATGGTGGCTCACAACCATTTGTAATGAGATCTGATGCCCTCTTCTGGTGTGTCTGAAGACAGCTACAGTGTACTTAGGTATAATAATAAATAAATCTTCAAGCCAAGCGAGCAGGACCGGGGTGAGCGGGGCCTACTGGAGCGAGCAGAGGTCCTGATTTCAAATTCCCAGCAACCACATGATAGCTCACAACCATCAGTATAGCTAAAGTGTACTCATATACGTAAGATAAATAAATAAATCTTTAAAAAACATTGAGATGCCAGAGAGATGGCTCCGTGTTTGAGAACACTAGCTGCTCTTCCAGAGGCCATGGCAACTCACAAGTGTCTATACCGCCTGCCTGTTCCAGGGCATCTGATTCCCTCACACATGCAGGCAAAACACCAATGGACACAACATCATTTTTTTTTTAAATTAAAAAGTTTTTGAACATTTTATTATTTTCATGTATATGGATGCTTTGTGTACACGTATGTGTGTAAACCACATGTGTGCAGTGCTCACAGAGGCCAGAAGAGGGTGTCAGATCCCCCGCGACTGGAGTTATAGCCAATTATGAGCCATCAATCAGGTAGGAATCAAATCTCAGTCCTCTGGAAGAGCAGCCAGCACTCTTGACTACTGAGCCATCCCTCCGTCAGCACCGCATCCATCATTTTAAAATAACAATGTTGTAGAAATGTCTGTATGTCGAACAAGACATTCTGTGGGACTCTGGGCATATGACTTGAGTGTAAGCCAAATGTGAGCTGTGTCCCGTGTCCCTGCTCCCCTACTTTCCTCTAGGAGTCATGGCTTCTGTCTGGGTTGCCTACCTCTGGGAGAGGGTTCCACATAGTCGGCCACAGCCACCGTCCTTCCCAGCTGAGCAGCTGAAATGACAAGGACATCTGCAGGTGAGCGTAGCAGGGAGCTTCCAGGAGCCCTTGAGGCTAACACCTGAGCACAGAGGCCAGCTGGGTGTCCTGGCTGCTTCTCCATGCCCACGCAGCTGCCCACCAGCCCTTCCCAGGATCCACCCAGCTTGCTGCCTGCAGGCAGGAGGCCTGCAGCCTCTTTGCAGACTCCAACGTCCCTGCTCCCACCGATTGTTGGATCTTCAGGGTGAGCCAGGTCTAGACCGACAGCACACAATGTCAGCCTCCCTAGCCACACTGACAGAGTAGCAGTGACACACAAGGACACCTGTCAGGCAGAGGTGAGGTGGGGACCTGGGGCTGGAGGGAATGTATGATGTTACTCAGCATAAAAAGGAGGGAAGTCTTGAGACACACATGTATCATGAATGAACACGGATGACGTCCCAACAAGTGAAAGAAATGACAGAGATCACAGGACCCCATTGATATGAAGTGCTGAGAAAAACAAAGCCATTAAGACAGAAAGTAGTGGGTACAAGGGTCAGGGAAGAGAAGGGATGAAATAATGGGGAGGATGATTAGTAATGAGTAATAATAATAACAACAACAATAATAGTAATAATAATGAGGATACCCAGGTGGAGATGAAAATGTTCTAAATGGTGGTGGTTATGCACTATTAGGAGGTGTGACCTTGTTGGAGGAAGAATTTCACTGTGTGGCGTGCCTTGAGGTCTCATATATATGCTCAAGCTACGCCCAGTGGCACACAGTCTCCTCTTTGCTGCTTGTCGATCAAGATATAGAACTCTCATGCTCCTTCTCCAACACCATGACTGCCTGTATGCTGCCATACTTCCTGCCATGATGATAATGGACTGAACCTCTGAACCTGTAAGCCCGCCCTAATTAAATGTTGTCCTTTACAAGAGTTCCCTTGATCATGGTGTCTGTTCACTGCAATAAAACCCTAACTAAGACAGCCAGTCTGTCTTGATTAATGATTGCTGTGGGAAGATCCAACCCACTGTGAGTTGAGCCATCCATAGCTGAGTGGTCCTGGAGTGTATAAAGAAGTAAAGTGGGGCTGGAGAGATGGCTCAATGGTTAAGAGCACTGACCTCTCTTCTGAAGGTCCTGAGTTCAAATCCCAGCAACCACATGGTGGCTCACAACCATCCCATCCGTAGTGAGATATGATGCCCTCTTCTGGTGTGTCTGAAGACAGCTAAAGTGTACTTACATATAATAAATAAATAAATCTTTAAAAAAAAAAAAAAGAAGTAAAGTGAGAGCCTGGGCAGTGGTGGCACATGCCTTTAATCCACTTAATGGCACTTTGGAGGCAGAGAGAGGTGGATTTCTGAGTTCGAGGCCTGGTCTACAGAGTGAGTTCCAGGACAGCAGGGCTACATAGAGAAACCCTGTCTCAAAAA
>NW_022196894.1:15236800-15246186 GCF_008632895.1 Mastomys coucha | reverse complement strand
AAAAAGGAAGTAAAATGAGGGCTGATGGCGGTTAGATCTGACTGCTCTTCCAGAGGTCCTGAGTTCAATTCCCAGCAACCACATAAAAGTTCACAACCATCTCTAATGGGATCTGATGCCCTCTTCTGGTGTGTCTGAATACAGCTACTGTGTACTCATATAAAATAAATAAATCTTTAAAAGGAAAAAAATAAAAAAGGAAAGTGGGCAGGCCCGAGGAGCAATCCAGTAAGCAGCACTTCTCAGCAGCCTGTGCTTCAGTTCCTGCCTCCCGGTTCCTGCCTTGAGTTCCTGCCCTGGCTTCCTTAATGAAGGACAGTGGCTTGGAAGTGTAAGCCAAATAAAGCCTCTTCTTCCCAAGTTCCTCTTGACCGGAATGTTTTATAACAACAGAGAGCAAACTGGAAGCAGAAGTCAGTATGAGGACTGTGAGTTATTGCCATGAGGACCTGACCGTGTTGTTCTGGGAGGACTGTGGCAGTGTTTGAAACTTTAGGTTGGAAAAGCCATTGAGTGCTCAGAGCTTAAATGGCAGTTCTGTGGGAGCTTGGTAGAATGTGGAGAGAAGTGTTATGGAGTTATTCTTGTGGTATATTTGAATTAAGACTATGGTTTCTGGGGCTTGTGAGATGGCTCAGTGGGTAAGAGCACTGACTGCTCATCCGAGGGTCCTGAGTTCAAATCCCAGCAACCACATGGTGGTTCACAACCACCTGTAATGAGATCTGATGCCCTCTTCTGGTGTGTCTGAAGACAGCTATAGTGTACTTATATATAATAATAAAAATAAAATTTAAAAAAAAAGTATGGTTTCTGGTCAGCTGGAGATGAAGAATCAGCTGTGACTAAGAGACTAGCCTTAGTCTCTAAGTGAAGTGAAGTGAAACCTTTGTTTTAGTAGGACAATAGATGCTGGTCAACTGGAGCTAAGAAATTAGCTTCAATTAAGAGACCAACATCATTAACAAGCAAAACTCTTCCAGGAAGCTGTAGTCCAGAGGGGTCAAGGCTACATCTCAAGCTGGCAGCCAAACTTGGTAATGTATAAGAGCATGCCACAGAGTACTGGTTTGAGGGCCATGAAAGCTGCAGGATTGAAGGAGTCATGAGAAGTTGAGCCTTGGCACCCTGTGGCAGGGTCAGAATCTCTGCAGAGAAACCAGGAGGCCACTAGTGAGGGTCAGCCTCACTTGTAGTGAATGCCTTTGCATACTGGAGATGCCAGGACCACAGGATGACCAGCAAGGACAGCGCAGCTGTGGCATGCAGCTGGCCAGAGCCTACAAGAAGGCCTATGTGTGGAGGGCAGAACTGGAGAGGTGGAGCTGCTTAAGGCCTTTGGAGCCCAGAGATCATGAGGGAGCCCCAGACCTTGGACAGTGAGCTACAGGATTTGATTTATAGTGCTGGTTTTTGCTTTGATCTATTTGTAACTGTGCCTTGGTTCCTCCCTCTTGGAATGAGTACGTAACTTTTTTTATTTTACAGGAGCCTGAAGTTGAAAGACTTTGAGCATTCAAAGAACTATTGGATTTTTAAGAGACCTTGGACTGTTAGGCAACCCACACAGACTGATGAGAGGCAGCAGGCACACAGCATCCTCACTGAGGTACAGGTTTCACAGATACACCCACCAGTCGGACTACTCACTTGATTTTTATTGCTTTACTTATTTACTTTGAGACAGAATCTCCCTATTCTGGTCTCAAGCTCCTAGACTCACATGATTCCCCTGCCTCAGCCTTCTAAATAGCTAGTATCACAGATATTTATGATCAGGCCCAGCCTCATGTTATTCCCCTTAATATGTACTGGTTTAGTGTCTGTCAAGTCTAGCTCATTCAAGTAAAAAGAAAAAAATCTCAGAAACAAAAACAAAAATACGGAGCTAGAGAGATGGCTCAGTGGTTGAGAGCAGACTACTCTTACAGAGGTCCTGAGTTCAGTTCCTGGCACTCATGTCAGAAGGCTCACAACTGCACAATTCCAGCTCCAGGGGATCTGGTGCCCTATTCTAGAGTCTGCAAGCACTTGCACTCACAATCACATACTCCAGCACAGACGCATACACACATAATTTCAAAACAATAAAAATAAATTTAAGAAAAACAGATAGGGACAGGACTATGCAGGAAAGAGCAGACTTGGGATCTGTGTGGGTTCCAGATTAGAGGAGACACCCGTTCCTGGAACATTCTGCTCCTGGACACGATGACCCATCCACATAGCACCACCCTTTCTTAGGAGACCCCAATGCTTCAAAGTCCCAACACACCAGAAGAGACACAAAATACAAGCTACATACCTTCCTTGGCACAAGCTAGCCCACCGGATCCCCCACCGATCACCAAGAGATCAAAGCTCTGCTGCCCTGGTGAGGAAGGGAGGAGAGGTAAGAAGGTGCCAGGCCTACACCCGACCTTGCTTTCGCTCCTTCAGTTCTATGTGGTACAGAGCACTCAGGGGTGACCACATTGTCCCCACAAATGAAACACCGGAGAGCGCTGAGAGGCTTACTGCTAGGCTGTATGTCCATCTCTCCAAAAAACCTCCCCAACTCCCCAAAAGAGTCTCAGAACCCAAGACTTCACTCAGTGTCCTGAGCCAGACAGAACAAAAACATTTTCATTCAGTCTACATGCCTTTCAGTGGTAAAGGGGACTCTTGATTATGGCAACCAAGAATATAGATGTAGTCCCTCCCACACAGTCAAGAGTCTCAGAGTTGTCCTCTGACCTCCACATGTGTGCCAGGAGCATGTATGCACCCATACCCATGAACACACTAAATAAATACATGAGTCAAATATAAATATAGTACTTTTAAATAGCCACACCTGTTTTTGTATCCACCTTAAGTAGGCAAGGCTGCAGAGAAAACCCTGGGGCTCCCCATACCCTTCAAGGTCACTGGCCTGCACCTCACCACAGGAACACGCATGAAAGTCAGAGGTGGCCCATGGCTTGCAGCTCCACAGCTAAATCTACCCCAGGTTCAAGTCCTGAGAAGACCTGAACAGTTACAAATTATTTGATGGCTTTGATGTGATCCTAAAAGAGAAAGGAGGCAAGTTGGCACCTAGGACCAGCCTGACAGGCTTTGTGTGCCAGAGGTGAGAGATCCTGTATCTTTACCCTGAGGAAGGATCCTACCTTCCATTGCTGGTGCCTGTCCTGTCTGTTACCTGAGTGGAGCCATTGGGTCATCCTCCTCTGAAGCCCTACACTGTACCCTCTGCCTGTTTGCTACCAAACGTTTGATAGGGCTGGCTTATCATGGGCCACTTGCTTTCCCACAGTGCACACCCAGGAACCTCCTCTCTGATAAACACTTAGGAGAAGCCCACAGTGAAAGTTTCAAGGGTCAGTATGAGGAGGGATATGAGAAGCCTACTGGGCCCTCACATCCTGGCCTTCACTAGCTGTGCTTAGGCCTCTCCTCCTGCCCACATCTCGTCTCTGCTTCATCTGTGCCTCAGGACCCACTGTGTTCCTGTTTTGGTTCCTTTCTATTGTCTGGAACAGATCGAGTAGAGAGTAGGAATCTAATCAATTGACATGACAGGGTCCAAATAAAGGGCATGACTGCTCTGATAAAGAAAGAAGGTCTCCTAATGTGTACCCTTAGATGGGCTGGCCACCCAGAGATGTCACCTGCCAGAGAGGCCAAATCTTCTTATTCTATCTCCTGTTTGGGTGATACAGCAACCTTCCCCACCCCCCAGCTGGAAAACATGGGTCTATTCCTGCTCCAAAAGGACAGACGCAAAGCTGAACTGGATTCAAAAGTGAACTCTGGAGTCATATGGCAGGTGGCATCTTCCCTAGACCCACGGCATCCTCCCCAAAGCAAAGCTCTGAACCCCTTGGGGTGTGAGACAGGGGTCCTCCAGTCAGCAGTGCCTTCTCCCCAGTGGAAAACAAATCCCAAAGCCACAGGGGCTTCCTAGCAGCTTGAAGGGCCCTAGGCTTGGGAGCTCAACGAAGTGCCTGTCTACAGATTTTAAACATTTTTCTTGGCTCTTATTTATGTGTATTTGTGCTCATTTGCATGTATGTCTGTGCACTGTGGGCATGCAGTGCCAGAGGGCAGATGAGGGCACTGGATCCCCTTGGGATGGAGTCATCACTTGGGTGCTGGGAATTGAACTTGAATCCTCTGGAAGAGCAGAGAGTGCCAAGTGGCTCTTGCCCCTCCTTTACAGCTATTTTACTGTTACTATGCAGGGTGATATGCTAATGGCACAGGGTGATGTACCAATGGCACAGGGTGATGGTACCAATGGCACAGGTACTTTGACTGATTTGGGGTTTGTTTTTCGTTTTTTTTTTTTTAACCTCCACAAAATAAATAAATAAATAAATAAAAATTAAAAAAAAAAAAACAAAACACTGAAACCACCCCCATCTAATATACACCACTAGGAGACCTTGAAGAGCCAGAGACCTGGGAGTTAGCAAAGCTTCTGAAAGAGCAACCTTAGATCCCTAAGACCTGTCCCCTAGGTTCCCACCTCACAGGTAGTGACTGCTTCCTGGTACTCTCCAGGCTAGGTTCTGCTAGGTTGTGGCTGAGCCACAAAGCCTCTGCCAGCTTACACTTGCTGTCAGTCTACCTGCCCTCCCCTGAAGACCAAGGGCTGGCCATTGTACCTTCCATAGCACTGCCTCTATGAAGAACCCTGACCTGTCCTTCTCTGCTCATCCCCTTTGGACAGAATTGAGTTCTGTCACTCACACCCAGGGGGCAGTATGAAGGGTGGTCACCATGAAAAGACATAATGGAGACCACTCATGAAACTGACCATACCGCTAGGAAACTCTGGAGGAACTTGACCGATGGGGGGTAGTGTGAACCATGATGAGGGGTACCCAGTTTCCCATTTTGAAATTAATTACTATCCTGATTCCAGCAATAACTCTTCCTGGTGCAAACAAGTGGTTTCTCCTCCTTCCCAAGGACCCTGACAAGCACTGGGGCTTAGTCCCACAAACTTGTGTCTTCTCACTCCCTGCTCATGAAAGTAAGTATTACTTGCTAAGCAGGTCATAATGGTGCATTTGGAAGCTGAGGCAGGAAGGGCAAGCAGTTCAAGGCCAGCTCTGACTGCACTGCTAACTGACCATGTTTCAAAAAATAAAAAAAAAGCCCAAAACAACAAACCAAAGTAGTTCATGACTGTAACTTCAGAAGGCCAAGGTCGGTAGCAATTAACTAAGGCAGTCTATGGCCAGCTTGGTCTCCATGGGGGTGGGATTACTGGACAAAAACAAAAAGAAAAAACTAGAACAATAAAATGAGTTGCTGCACCTAGGGAGTTGTGGGCCAGAGGGGTACCTGTGACCATCAAAGCCCTCGACATCATCCCATCATAGCCCTGACATCAGGGCTACAATTAATTATAGGGGACACAAACCCCAGAAAACTGGGCTTACTGCCACCACAGGAGGACCCCAGGCAAGGCACCTCCAACATTTTAGCCACGTGGAAGAAAAGCAACAACCCTGCTAGAAGCAGGTCCACCACTAACCAGAATTCTGGTCTAGTGACACCCCGGCCTGTGCGGGCACGCCCACGCGGACACGTTCCAACAAAGCCGGGCCACCGCCACCCCCCTGTGGACACTCGCAGGGGGGCGCCCTCTCCGCGTGCACCGCCCACGACCCCACCCTACCTCCCGCTGCGCTCGCCGCGCCCCGTGTCCCGCGTGTCAGAGCCCGTGTCCGCTGCCGGAAGCGCCCGCTGGATCCACGCAGCGCCGCCACCATCGCCGCCATGGTCTGGGGACCTCAGGCGCTCGGGGCTGCCCTTCGCGCTGCCTGAGCCACCCGCGCCTCCGGGTCAGACCTGTGCACGGCCTTGACGAGGTGAGTGCTGAGGCCGATGCTCTTGCTCCGCCGGGAGCTCAGAGCTGGGATCGGAATCTGCATGCACAGAACTGGAACTGGGGTGAAGGGCCCATACGCGGGAACTGGGCCTGACCTAGGGGAGCGCGAGCCGGGGCTGGGGAATGTGGACACTTGTGAAGGGGGTCTGATCTTGGCTGGGGGTCGCTGAAGCGAGGCGGGTCTCCACACTTCTCACGGGGAGCTTGAGTATCAGTGCTGTGGTGGGAGATATGTCCTTCGGTGGGCCTGTGGAGTTGGGCTTAACGTGGACAGAATGTAGCACTTCCAGGCCCTGGCTCATCATAAGAGGGTCATGACATAGTTCTTAGACTGGGATACAACCCTTAGGGTCAGAGTTACAGGGCCCAGGGTGATCAGTGGAGTTGGAAGCTGTTGAGCAATCTCAACAGGTGTGCTTGAGAGAGGCCTTTGGATGCCCCTGGGTCACTCCTTGCAAAAGAATAGGCTACCCCCCTCGGAAAGGGACCCCTTGGAGCTCAGGAGCAGTAGGGCAAGAGCAATAGGGCAGACTATAGGTGTGTGCTAGACAGTGTGATAGAAAGAGAAAGTCTTCCCGCCAGGGACTGCGGGGTCCTTGCTGGCCCTCCAAGCATTGGGAGGACAGCTGGAGCTGTCATGACTACTTGTAACCTCTTTTAGGGGGCTTGTGGTGGGGTAGGGCCCTCGAGGACAGCTTGTCACAGAGAAACAGCATTACCCTAATTAATGTTGGGACAGATTTTACCTAAGAACTGCTGACTGTAGGGGACCAGCTGAGTCATCTCCATTTGAGCAGAGGTGACAAGTAGGTATGGTTCCTGGGGAACAAAGAAGTCAGTGAAGGGAGCAAGTAAAAAAAAAAAAACAGGTAACTAGGGATGCAGCCTTGAGCTCTCAGAGATAAGATTAACGTTTACATCCTTTAAAGGAGCTTGGCCAGATGTGGCTAAGCCTTCTTGTTCAATGGGAGGACCCTTTTCCAAGGAGGGAGACATCCTTTCTACCGAACAGAAGTCCATTTTCTGTCCCATGGCCTTTCTCTTCACAAGGACCAACTGCTAGAGCAAGGGTTTTGTGAGAGTTGTTCTTAAGAAAACACAGAAAGGTTGGTGTTAGCCACAAATCAGTTTTTGAGTCGTGTGTTGAACATATTTCTAGATGCCAGGTGCCAAGTTGTCTTTGAGATGGTAGTTGAGCAGTCTGAAGGCTTCACCAAGTTGTCCTCTTGAGTGTATGAGGTGAAGTGTATGAGCACAAGGTTTCAGGCATGATCATTTCTTGGAACAGTGTGTGCACCCAGTAGAGGACTTCCCTTGTGGCCCACGTAACCGAGGCTCCTGGCAGAAAGTTGTCCACAGAGTATTTGGTGTGTTGAAATCTGACATTTCTGTCAGGTTCTCCCTCGGGTTTTTCCAGATCCTAGTGGTGGGACAGGACAGCTGCATCAAGCACTGTTCCCAGCAGGACCCAAGCCATCAGGCTTTTGTTCCAAGGGTCAAGAAATGAGGCAGGAGAAAAATTGTGAACAGTTTGGAGAGTTGTGGGCAGCTATTAAAGCCAGATGTAGCGTGTGGGTGTATTTGCACGAAGCTTTAAAGGTGAAGTAGTGTGTCGGCCCACACCCGTGGTCCCAGCACTTAGGCAGAAGCAAGAGAAGCATGGATTTTAGACCAGTCTGCTACATAGTGATTTCCAGGACAGTCTGGGTTACAGACCCTGCCTTTGGAAAAAGAGAGAAAAAAAATAGGTACTGTTTTCTCCTTGTAAATGAAGCTATAAGATGGTCTTCTGATGTCCATATTTTTATTAGGGGATGAAAGGGTCCTACCACAGTGAAACTCAAAGTTACAGACATTCTGGCCCCTAAGTTAAGTACAGGTTTTATTGTTGATTTCACTTTTCGAAGATATCCTAAAATCCCCATCAGCCTCTCCCATGTTGGGATGATGTTCCTGAGCTACCCTGCCTGGCTCCATTTGTGTTTGTGTGTGTGAGTATGGGCAAGCATATACCAGGATGAGGATGTGGACGCCAGAGGACGACTGCGGATGTCTTTTCTCACTTCCCCGCGTTGCTTGGAGCAGCCTCTTTTCTCTTGTTTACTTCTGCTTATGCTGTGGTAGCTGGCCCACAAGCTCCTGGGGATTTTTCTGCCTCTACCTCTCATCTCCAGCACTGGGAATACAGACATATATTACCATGTTTGGCTTTAAGTGGGTTTCGGGATCGGACCTGGGTGATCTTTCCAGCCCCAGCTGGTTTACCATATTTGAATGCCTTAGGAAAACACTATTCTTTCTTTAGGCAATCTTGGCTTTACCAGTTGTATTGAAGTTTCTTGACTTTCAGCCAACACAAACTGGACCCTGGAATAAGGGACTTTTCCCCCCCTTTTCCTCTTGAGTTTTCTGACTTCAGAAGGGAAGAACAAAGTCTGGGGAGTGTAGCTTAGTTGGTAGAGTGCTTGCCTGGCGTGCACGACGCCCTGGGTTCTATCACTAGCACTTCGTTAAACTAAGCATAGTGGCATATGTCTGTATTTCCAGCACCCAAAAAATAAAAGCGAGAATATGGTAAATTCAATGCCCACCTCATCTCCAGAGCGAGTTTGAGGGTAGTCTGGGCTACGTGAAATCTTACCTTTCACCCCCCACCCCCAAAAACAACAAAGCATGTAAGAAAACAGGACGAAACAGGTAAGGCATAAATCCTCAAAGATGGTGAAGAAGATCAGAATCTGAAATCGGGGCATGAGGGGAGCAACCGTCCGTCATGCTTGAGTTCTCAGCATCTGGGAGGTAAAGCCCACAGGATCAGGAGTTTAAGATCAGTCTTGGCTGCGGAGCAAGTCCAAGCCCAGCCAGGGATACATGAGACCCTGTCTTAAGAGAAGAGGAAGGAGGAGAAGAAAAGGAAAATAAGAATCTAATAAGCTGGGGCTAGAAAGATGGCTCCGCAGTTAAGAGCCCTGACTGTTCTTCCAGAGGTCCTGAGTTCAATTTCCAGCAACCCCATGGTGGCTCACATCCATCTGTAATGGGATCTAATGCCCTCTTCTGATGTGTCTGAAGACAGCGACAGCATACTCACATACAACACATAATTTTTTTTTTTTTTTAAGAATCTAATAAGCTGCCAAAGTGTGTTTTACTCTGTTGAAACAGAAAGTCACTTCCCTATCTGATAAACAATAAAGCAGCATTTTGGCTTTTTGTACAGTGCTGTGTGATTGTACCCAAGTCTCTGTGGATGCTCATCACTGAGCTCTTGAGCACAGCCCAAGATTATTCCTGTTTAAAAAAGAATTCTAAGCTCAGAAAGGATGGCATGTGCCTTTAATCCCAGCACTTGGGAGGCAGAGGCAGGCAGATCTCTGAATTCGAGGCCAGCCTGGTCAGATATACACAGAGAAACCCTGTCTCAAAAAAACAAAAACAGCTGGACAGTGGTGGCACATGCCTTTAATCCCAGCGCTTGGGAGGCAGAGGCAGGTGGATT
>NW_022196894.1:15229994-15236790 GCF_008632895.1 Mastomys coucha | reverse complement strand
AAAAAAACAAAAACAAAAACAAACAAAATTTAGGTCCTGGAGAGATGCATCAGGGTTAAGAGCAAATACTGCTCTTTTAGAGGACCTAGGTTTGTTTGGTAGCACCTGCTTCAAGGGACTCATGACCCTCTATAACTTCAGATCCAGGAGATTGGACTCCCTCCTCTGGTCTCCATGAGCACTCACACAGTCACACAGACATATAAATCAAAATTAAAAAGAATTGTAGCTGGACATACTTTTATTTCCAGCATTCAGGAAGCAGAAGCAGTCAAATCCTGTGAGTTTAAGGCAGCCCAGGAACCTTAGGATGCCTTTACCTCGGTGAGAACAAGGTACACCCAAATTTATAGAGGATGTCCGCATGGAGGGATGATGGCATATTCTTGGATGCTTCTGAGCCTTCAGAGGTTTTTAAAAAAGTTTTAAATTCCTTATGGACCTCTGAGGCCAACTATTATGAATAAGTAGGCTATTTCTAAGAAAATAATGCTTTTCATTGTATTTATTTATTTGTTGTTATTTTGATTGTTCTAGACAGGGTTTCTCTGTGTAGCCCTGGCTGCTCTGGAACTCGCTCTGTAGACCAGGCTGGCCTCAAACGCAGAGATCCATTGATGCCATCCAATGCTGGGATTAAAGGCGTATAACACCACCCTGCCCTTGTACTTTGGGTTTTTTTGTTTGTTTGTTTGTTTATTTTAAGGGACAACATGGAGGTTGTTTTGTTTTGAGTTAGGATCTCTCCATGTACTTTGATAACTTAGCTGTGTAGACCAAACTTGTGAACTTGCTGCAATCCTCCTGCCTCTGCTGCTAATCTGGCCAGCAAAGTTTTTCAAGAGGGCTTTGTAAACATTGGGTGATGGGTCTCCAATGGGATACTCCAGTCAACCGGCTGCCTGGAGTTTCCAGTTGCGTCCTGCTGGGAGAGAACAGACTGAAGTGCCGCTCTGTAAATAACTGCTACCATGAAAGGAAGTACTGGGAAGTTTGTTATTTGGAGGGATCAGACAGTGAGAAAAAGATGAATGTTTCAGTTTAGTTTAACAAAGTATAATTATTCCGAATAGTTATGAGTCATGGATAGCTAAAGAGAAACTGGTTTCTTTTTATAACCAACAAATAAAAAAATAGAACCCTAGAGAGCAACTCTGTGCTGAACAACAGCAGGCAAAGCTTAAGCCAGTTTTTCAGTTTACGCAGTTCCATGTCCTTAATTCTTTGTTCATTTTTAATTTTTAATTTTTAATTTTTTTTTTTAATTTGGAAGGGTGGACACTGTGAAGACTTGACTGGCCTTGAACTCACAGATCAACTTACCCTCCTCCCAAGTGCTGGGATTAAAGGCTGAGCTACTCTCCAGCCCTCATTCCTATAGTTTTACTGTCATATATTGACTTTTGATCTGGACCAGCAGCTTGTTCTTCAGTGGCAGGATGCTGAGGAGGAAGGACCAGTGGGTCAGAGATAAAGAAGACAGAACAGGTAGCTGAGGAGGTATGCATAAGCTGACTCTTATACCCTGCAAGTTTACTAAGAAGTACACTATCTTATGTACTTCTGCAGGGGGACATGGGGCAGTCAGTGGGACAAAGTCAGAAGGCCCCTGATCTAGCAGTGCTGCCTAAGGGAAACCCAGGATCTCAAGGGTGTCAGAGACCTGAGCACACAGCAGTCTTAGGGCCGAATACAGCAGTCACTCAGCGGGAGGGGCGGGGTAGGGAGGGTGGATGGGGAAGGTTAGTTTAAAAGTCAAGTTCCCAGGAAATAAAACCTAAACTCCTTCCAGTCCCTGGCCCCAGGCCCAAGTCTAGACCTTGCCAGCCTACTTCTGGGCAAGGACATAGAACTAGGTTCCTTTGTCCTTTCCTCAGGGCCTCTAAGAAAGCCTTGGATTGGCCTGGCTCTCAACAGATTATATATGATATATTGATTATATATATATATATATATATATATATATATATATATATATATATATATATATTATGTACAAACGTGTGTATGTGTGTGTGTGTGTTGCAGAGGACGGGACTCAGGACATTGTGCATGCTACACGCATGCTTTATACTAAACTGTGTTCTCAAATCATATATTTAGATATTGTTAACATGCATCTTATCAAAATAAACTAGGGCCAGGCAGTGGTGGCGCACACCTTTAATTCTAGCGAGACAGGGTTTCTCTGTATAGCCTTGGCTGTCCTGGAACTCACTCTGTAGACCAGGCTGGCCTCCAACTCAGAAATCCGCCTACCTCTGCCTCCCAAGTGCTGGGATTAAAGGTGTGCACCACCACCATCACTGCCCAGCAGGAACAAGGAATCTTGATGTTTGAGACAGGGTCCCTCACTGGCCTGGAGCTCTCCAATAGGCCCAGTTGACTGCCCAGTAAGTCAGTCGGAGCATCCTCCTGAGGCTGCCTCCCTCCATGCCTGGCTTTCTACATGGGTTTTAGGAGATAAACTCAGGCCCTCATGCTTGCACAGCAAGCATTTTGCTTAACTGAGCCATCTCCCCAGCTCCTGATACCTTTTTTGGGTTGGGGAGGGGCACAGTCTCTTTATGTTGACCTGGCTGTCCTGGGCCTTTCTAGGAAGACCAAGATGACCGTGAACTCACCTACATCTGCCTGCCTTTGCCTCCTAAGTGCTGGGATTAAAGGTGTGTACCACTACACATAAATTTTAATGTGGAAAGAATATGTTCATTAATTTATTAATTGGATGTGAACTTTTTAGTCATTCTGTACATCTAAACATATTTAGTTCAAAGATAGAGATAGACAGCTTATCTTGCCTGGCAGACAGTTGTAGGTTTGGACCCAGTATAGAGAGAAAACAAGGGGCCTGTTGCACATCTGTAATTCCAACACTGGGGAGGTGGAGGCAGGAGGAGCGGAAGGTCATCATCAGCTACTAGAAAATTCAAGAACAGCCTAGGTTGAGAGAGTGAACCCTTGTCTCAAAAAAAAAGGAAGCCAAAAAGATGGCCTGGTGTGCAATGTGCTTGTTGTGCACTTGTGGGGCTTGAGTGCAGAATGCAAGGACCCATTAGGACACTGGCAAAATGGCCAGACATGGTGGCATATGCCTCTAATCCCAGAACTCAGGAGGCAGAGGCAGGTGGAGCTCTGTGAGTCTACATAGAGAGTTCCAGGACAGCCAGTCCTACATAGAGAGACCATCTCAAATTACCAAACCAAACAACAACAACAAAATAAAATAAAATGTGTTCACCGGCATTTCCAGGGATGGGACCCCTAGGCTGATCTCCAGAGCTCACTGGCCAGCCAGGCCAGTTATCTGCAAGCTCTACATTCAGCAAGAGACCATGCTTAATGAAAAAAAAAAAAGGTAGAGAGCAATAGGGAAGTCCATTTTCAGTGTCTGGCTTGCATACATACATACAGTCACACCCATGTGCAGGCAACACACATGTGCTTGTTTGGTTTGGTGCTGGAGTGAAGTGCAGGGTCCCAAACAGGCGATGTGTACAGTTAGATGCAAGCCTCATCCCAGCCCTCCAATTTGTGTTTTCTTCTTACTCAGCTTCAGGTGGTTGCTCTAGTGGATCCCTGAATTCTCAGAACACCTGCAAGGGTACAACGGGGTCTCAAGTCTTAGACCAGAGTTGAGCTGCTGGAGTAGTGAGGGCCCTCTCTGGTGGCACGGGCGGGAGTGGAGCTTGGAGTTGAAAGGGAACCTAGGAGATGAAGCTGGGTTGCCCAAGGAAAGGACCACACACTGGAAGGCTGAGGCCAAGGCTGCGATGCGGCTCGTTGTCCAGTGTCAGTGCCTGCAGTGTGTGCAGGGTGCCAGGCTCCATCCTAGTGTCCTCCCCACAAGCCACCCCTCTTTATTTTTTTGAGACAGGTTCTCTTACTCTGTCTGGGGCTCATTGATTCAGTTAAGGCTGGCCTAACTCCTGGGATGGGCCAGCATAGTTCCCATCCCCCACCCTCAGCTCCTGCCAGCCAAGTGCCAGGTTTTTGTTGCGTTAGGGATCTAAACTCAGATCTGAGTGCTTTGTGCAGCAGGTGCTAAAACAGCTAAGCAACTGCCCCCCCCCCCTTCCCCACCACCCCAGGCTCTCACTCTGTAGCCAAAGCCAGCTTGGGACTCCCTGCGACTCACTGCGTAGCCCACGTTAGCTTTACATTGGTAAGCTTCCTGCCTTAGGCTGCCAACTGTTAGGATTACAGGCATGAGCCACAATGTCTGGCACTCTCTGGTCAAATCATGGTGAACAGCACGGGTATAACTGGTGGAGTGCTTGCCTTGCATGCTCTTGAGGTTCTATCTTTAGCACCAGATAGGAGGTGTTATCATCTGGGAATGTGGAGCCTGACCACCATGCTGGAGGCAGCTAAGCTGGCCTTACTATTACTGTCTTGGGAGCTGGCTCATTCGACCTTCCTACCTATATCCTGGATGGGCACTCTGTGCTTCTTGGGCATGTTTGTGGCCAGCAGGTGCCAAGTGCTATGTAACCTCTTGTCCTGCCTTGTAGGATCTGTGGGACTTTCACCCCAGCTTACAGAGGAAAGAACTGCTCAGCAGTGATCAATGTGCCAGGCCCTAAGGACCTGTCCTAAGACCAGGCTTGATTCTTGCCCCAGGGTTGCCCTGTGAGTCTCTCTTAGCCTCCCGCTGCTCAGTTGCAAGAACATCTTGATCTCAGAGGAAACCTATCTGATTGTGCTTTCTAGAACTGGGGGCTGAGAGCAGAGGGCAGAGTGTGGAACACAGCAGACCCCGAGGAAAGCCTGTGCCCAAATGTGGCAGCAGCAGCAGCCTGGTGTGAAGCTTCTGTACAGAGACGCTTCGGGGGTGCTTGCAGATGTGGCACCCCAGCGCCATTCCTGCCGCTCCTTCTGGAGGTGTAGCTGGAGGCGCCCACATGCACCTAGAGGTACCATTGGGGCAAGTGGCCTCCACCTGTTTTGTTTTTGTTTTAAAGCTGGGGCTGGAGAGATGGCTCAGTGGTTAAGTGCACTGAAGGTCCTGAGTTCAATTCCCAGCAACCACATGGTGGCTCACAACAATCTGTAATGGGATCCGGTGCCCTCTTCTGGTGTGTCTGAAGACAGCTACAATGTACTCATATAAATAAAATAAATAAATCTGTTTTTTTGTTTTTTTTAAAAAGCTAAACAAAAATTTTTGTAGCTCTGAGGCATTTTTGTAGCCCAGGCTGGCCTGGAATGCACTATGTAGCCCAGGCTGGCCTCACTCACTCTTGACCCTCCTTTCTCAGCCACCTGTGTGTTTTCCAACTCCAGGTGCGCACCACCAAGCTCAGTCTTCATCCTCCCTCTCCTCCCCTCCTTTCCTGGGTTTTCTCTCCCTCCCACCTTCTCTCTCAGCCAGAGTAGTTCAGAAGCCTTGAGAGGGCCTTGCAGCCCTCTCCCTCACAGCTACAGGATAAGTCCATGGTTCCATCTAGTACCTACCTGGTTCAGTGGAGTCAGGAGTCACGGAGGCTAAGGAAGACTGACTCCCCATCCACACACACACACACCACTCCATGCTGTAAATGGTGGCTCTTTCTCTTTTTCCACTTAAAGCCGTCTCTCCCGTTGTTCTCACAATGCCCCCTTTACTCCCTCACACCTTGAGGCTTTCTCTTAGTGAAGCTCATTCTGGCTCAGCTTCCTGCTCCTTGATCTAACCGGAAGTCAATAGTTCTAACAGTGAGGATTCTAACCCGAACCTGAGTGTGCATACACATGTGTGCACATGTGTGCGTACAGAGAGTCTAGGTCAAACTTCTCACATCCAGGATCTTGTGTGTTTTAGACATGCTGGGGGCATGTGTGCCAAACACACACTGATTGGGCTCCGCCCTGCTCAGGGTTCAGCAAAAGGAGCCTTTCTGCTGTATCACCAGCAGATAATTAACGTTCCTTCCAGGCCTCTGGCACTTTTGTAAATAACTTTTAGATGAAAACATCAGACTTGGCCATTTGTCAGGCACGAAGGGTGTTCATGATATTGCGTAATTTTTACCAGAACTTTCTCATTGTTCCACGCTGTCACTCTGTACCCATAAAGTAATTCCCTATCCCCCTTCCTCCCCTCCCATAGCCACTCACTCAGCTTCCAGTCCTGTGCTATTTGCTATTCTGTGTCTAGATGATTTTGCTTGCAGCCCCATCCGTGCTGTAGCATGGGTCAGTGCCTCTCACCACAGCAACACACACCCCATTGTAGAGTGTCCTGGCTGGCTTAGCTCGAACAAGAGCAGGCAGATGTCTGAAGACCTGCTCCGGGTCCTGGCTACACAACACTGTCACGTGTCTTTGCATGATTCCCCCAGTTTTCACCTAGTGTGTCAGGGGTCTAATTTTTTTTTCCATATTTTTACCAACTTTATCGTCTTACTTTAAAATAGAAATTAAAAAAAAAATCAGGACTGATTGTACAGACCTGCAAGCCATTCTCTTGGGAGTTGTAGGAAGATTAGAGAGTTCAAGGCCATCCTGGGCAATTTAATGACAACTTGTCTCGAAATACGTGGGCGGCAATGCAGCTCAGTGAAGCCTGGTGTACAGCCCCTGGTGTCTTGCCATAGAAAAATGCTCTTTCCATTGTGGCTTTGATACGCATTTCCTCAGTAACTATAACCAACAGTGTTAAGACTCTTCACAGGCTGGGCAGTGGTGGCGCACTCTTTTAATCCCAGCACTTGGGAGGTAGAGGCAGGCGGATTTCTGAGTTCAAGGCCAGTTTGGCCTACAGAGTGAGTTCCAGGACAGCCAAGGCTATACAGAGAAACCCTGTCTCAAAAAA
>NW_022196894.1:15152245-15229959 GCF_008632895.1 Mastomys coucha | reverse complement strand
AAAAAAAAAAAAAAAAAAAGATTCTTCACAGAAAGGCTTTCCTGACAAAGGCTTGTTTCCCAGGCTGTCTTTGAATTCACAAGGATGCTCTTGATCTTCTGACCGTCCAGTCCTGGATGCTTGGATCGTAGGAGTGTTCCATCATGCTAAACTGGTGTGGGGCTGGAACCTAGAGCTTTATGAAGGCCAGGCAAACACTCTACCACCTGAACTGCATCCCAGCCTCTCCCCAGTACCCTAGGTTTAGAACGCTTTATGCATGTTATGTTAGACAAGCATTCGACCACAGAGCTAACACCTTTCACCTCTGGACTAGAAGGTTAATTTAGTTATTTATTAATTTATTTATTCAATAAAATTTAGCATGGGTTTCTCCACTGAAAAAAATATGCCTAAGAATTTTGGGTAAATACAAAATCAGTTGCTGGCCTCGAACTCAGAAATCCGCCTGCCTCTGCCTCCCAAGTGCTGGGATTAAAGGCGTGTGCCATCACTGCCCAGCAAGACTTGCTATTGATAACATCCTTAATACTATGCTGTTAAGATTCTCAAAAAACAAAACAAAACAAAACAAATCCATCAAGTCTTTCATTCTGTCTCAGTTACTGACATGTCTTCATTTTTATACTCTCTTGATCAACTAAGAGCAACTAAATGTGAGATCTGCATAGCCCAGCCTCTGACTGGAACTCTTAAACAGTTGATTCCAGGAGCCTGCAGAATAGGGCTCAAGGCTGTGGTCCACACAGACTCCAGAAGAGAGGAGCCACTGGCTTCTTAATGTAGTTCTGAGGCCCCGGAGCTATTCCAGTCAGCACTGTTTCCATTTTTTCCCTTGCAGAATCTTTTCTGAGTTTTGAGAAACAGGCTGCAGTGTGGCCCATCAGCCTCTGTATTGGGCTTACTGTATGCACTACCACAAACGGCTTTCTCACTTGCAAATTCTCTTGTTCTGCAAAAATCCTAGGAAGTAATGACTGCTTGAGTTTGGTAGTCGCCCCTCAGTCACTCCATTTCCCATGGCCAGGTGGGCACGGCTCCACCCACTTTTCACAGTTGCACAAAGCAGAGGAGGGCAGTTTCAGCTGAGCAGAAGAGCCTTGCATTCTGGGGGTCCCCACAAGGAAGGAGATAAGTCTTTTGGGGGGCAGTGGGGTCTGTATTAGGGTTCTCTAGAGGAACAGAACTGATAGAATATCTATATATTAAATATTGTGTAGATAGATATAGGTTTTTCAATACATGGTTTCTCTGTGTAGCCCTGGCTCTCCTAGAAGCCCGTGGGTGTGTGAAGGCTCAGGCCCAGCGTGCCTGCGCGCGTGTGCAGAGCGACCACGTGAGCACTCTGCCTTGCAGAAATAGGTGACACGAGCATGTGTGGGCGGCAGAGCCTCAGCTTTGAGGTGTCTTTCTCTCCTGAGACTGTCCTGAAGCAGCCCTCACACCTAGGGCTTGGACCTGCCTCCTCTAAAGACTCTTCCACAAGCCTTTCCAGCCTAGATCAGGTTACGTGTGGTCGCCAGCACTCTACCCTGGAAGGAACTGTAAATGGCCAGAGTCTTTGGTAGAAGCTTCCCTAGTTCCTCTTTCTTGTGTCTTTTTAGGTTCTCACAAGTGTTTGCTGTGAACTTAGCGAACCCAGTGTCCGCTGTCGGGACGCTGGTGAGCTGCATCTATTAGATCCTGGGCTAGGCTCCCCAGCTCTTGCTTACCAGAAGGAGTATGTGTGTGTGTGTGAGAGAGAGAGAATAGTCACTTACGCTTACCTTGTACTGGGGACAGAACTCAGGGCCTTATGTGTGCTAGATAAACACTACACTACTGAGCTCACCCAGCCTGTGGCTTTAGATCTTCAGTCTGAAGCCAGTCCCTACTCCAATGGGGAAGAGATCCCAGTGTCTCATTTAGTTCCTCCACGAGTCTTCAGCCAAGTCTATTGAACCATAGTCGGTGCAGGGCTTAATGGCAAGAGGAGAGCTCATGTGGTTTTTTTTGTTTGTTTGTTTGTTGTTTGTTTGTTTGAGACAGGGTTTCTCTGTGTAACCCTGGCTGTCCTGGAACTCATTCTGGAGACCAGGCTGGCCTCAAACTCAGAAATCCACCTGCCTCTGCCTCCCAGTGCTGGAATTAAAGGTGTGTGCCACCACTGCCTGGGTGAGCTCATGTGTTTTATTAAATTTGCACAGCCCTGGAGATTTATACAAGGAGACGTTGCCCCAGAGAACTGACCAAAGCACTGGACATGGTGATACACATCTATAATCCCAGCCCTCAGGAGGATTAGGAAGGAGTTCAAGACTAGCCGGGGCTGCATAGCTTGGCTAAAGAAAACGGGTTGATCAGTAGAGGTTAGTGGTGGAGTGCTTACCTCATACACATAAAGTTCCATCTGTAACCAAAAGAAAATAAAGTACACAGGGCCACAGCTTTTCTACTTTAGAAAATATAATAATATCAAGAAAATATAATAATAAGTATCAAAGAGTGATAATTTTATAGGGGAAAAAGTACACAACTCTCTGGACTAGGCTAGTGAATTCTAGGGATGTTGCTTGGTAATCAGTGGGAGCTGTGAAGCCAGCTGGAAAATGAGGGTCACTCCAACGTGATTTTTTTTTTTAAAGATTTATTTATTTACTATATGTAAGTACACTATAGCTGTCTTCAGACACTCCAGAAGAGGGTGTCAGATCTTGTTACAGATGGTTGTGAGCCACCATGTGGCTTCTGGGATTTGAACTCAGGACCTTCAGAAGAGCAGTCAGTGCTCTTAACCACTGAGCCATCTCTCCAGCCCCCAAGGTGATATTTTTATTCAGGTCCCCAGCCCCAGCTTGATGAAGGCTATTTTTCCATCTAGGTACTAGAGAACTCCTGCCCCAAGAAACTTCACATTCTGCCACGCGTAGGAACAAACAGATCACGTGGCCCATCCGGTACCACAGTTCCTCTTTCTGCCAGAAACAGTCAGAGTGCTGGTTCAGTGCAAAATGACACTGCCTTCATGGTGAAAGCACTCAGGGTTTGGGACCATGCCTCACAGTCCCCCTCTACACAGGACTCCAGGAGGCACATATGTACCTGCTCTGCAGCCACAGGCCAGTAAGCAGGGTGCAAGTCTCATCTGGCTCTCACCCAGTGAAGCACTGACTCGTGTGCATGTAGTCTTTGAACCTTGGACCTCCTTCAGCACAAGGGACCAATTAAGGGAGCCAAGAACAGATGGGCACAGGACACACGGCCTATTTACTTTGTCTCTGGCCCGCCCTGCAGATGCTGTTGGCTGCAGTCTCATTGGGTCTCCTGTTGTTGGCCCTCCTCCTGCTCCTGCGACACCTAGGCTGGGGCTTGGTGGCTATTTGCTGGTTTGAGTGTGTGCAGCAGCCAGTCCGAAACCTGCTCATGGGTGATACAAAGGAGCAGCGGATCCTGCGCCATGTGCAGCAGCACGCAAAGCCTGGAGACCCCCAGAGCGTCCTGGAGGCCATTGACACCTACTGCACACAGAAGGAGTGGGCCATGAATGTGGGTGACGCAAAAGGTACATAGCCCGGCATGTAGGCCACAACCTAGAAATGGGGAGCTTGAAGTAGGTATGGCAGTGCTTGTAGGAGAGCCTGTTAAGAGGGAGAGAGAATCTTGGTCAGGCTCCTGTCTAGCCCCTGTGGAGACTGAATCATTTACACTTGAAAAGGCCAGGTAGGTGGGTGAGATGGGTCCCTGTGTGTAAGTCCAGTGGACTCTCCAAGGGTGTGTACGTGGGGTCCTCTGGGCTATCAGGAGGCAAAGGGCCTTTCTCAGCAGGTCAGGAGCATGAGAGGAGTGTGTGTTGCTGGTCTGGAGAGGGGTAAGGCCAGGGTTGGGGATGGGTTCCCCTCCCTCTACTTGTACTTACGCCTCCTCACCACCCTCAGGCCAAATCATGGATGAAGTGATTCGGGAGTACAGCCCCTCGCTGGTGCTGGAGCTAGGAGCTTACTGTGGCTACTCAGCCGTGCGAATGGCCCGCCTGCTGCCACCTGGAGCCAGGCTTCTCACCATGGAGATAAACCCTGACTACGTTGCCATCACCCAGCAAATGCTGAACTTTGCAGGCCTCCAGGACAAAGTATGGCCCAGTGTGGCAGCTGACCAGGGGAAAAAGCGGGGGAGGGAAGTTGGGCAGGCAGTGGGGGAGGGTGAGGTCCTTGGTCAGCCACTAAGCACGTGCCGTATATATCTGTGACACTGGAGTCAAGGAAGGAACCCCAGCAAGTTAGGGACATGGTCTTACTGACCTATCCTGTAGAGCAAGCAACAGCCAGGGAGACTCAGTGCAGATTCCTCTCCAAAGCCCCAAAGAGAAGTAGACACAGGTGGGGGTCCAGGCAAGCTCATGCATGTCACTGTGGGCACGGTACTGACAGAGCACTGTTCCAGGTCACCATCCTCAATGGGGCATCCCAGGACCTTATCCCCCAGCTGAAGAAGAAGTACGACGTGGACACATTAGACATGGTCTTTCTTGACCACTGGAAAGACCGCTACCTTCCAGACACACTTCTCTTGGAGGTGAGCTGAACTACCCTACCGCTGCTCAGCACAGTGGCCTCTGCGCTGGGGTCACTGAGCCTTGGCCTCTTGAAGAGCCCTGCCTACAGAGAGAGGGCACAGCCGAGGGACAGTCTGAGTTCTGTGGGCTGCAGAGGCCCTGTGGTAGGTGGAGGTGAAAGAAAGGGAAAAGGTTCTGGGTAGGAATGCCAAGCCAGAAACTCCCTGCATTGCAAGCAGGGAATTGCTAGGGAGTGGGACGGGCACCAGAGACCAGAACACTTAGGCCTGAAGGACCCAGAACCAAGTACCCAAGGGAGCAGAACTGGCTGCCACATGGGTCTGACTGGGGGTCGACTGGGGCTGGCCACAGGGATGGCAAGCTTGTCTACCTTCCCTAGGCCTTTTCAGCCCTCAGCACTGCTCAGCCACATTTACCCAGCAGGACCCCCAGCTCTGACTGGGGAAGCCATCCTTACACCCAAGTGACTACAGCATAAGGGGACATTGCCTTGTCTTGCTCTGGTGGCCTGCAAAGAGACATGGAGTGGCTCATTGGCCTTCATTGGGTCTCCTCACAGCCTTTCACAGACAACATGGGACTGTCCATGTGCTGTTTACCAGCCAGTTGTCTCAAGAGCCGTACACCCTGTCCTATACAGTGGGGTCCAGAATGTGGGAGGATCGGGCAGCAAGCCCAGGGGCAGGACAGGACCATTGTGGCTTGGGCAAGACTCAGCTCTGGTGCGGCGTGTTAAGAGCACAGACAAAGGAAAGTCAGGCATGAGCTCTGGGCATAAAAGGATTTTTGTTGACTTTTGGGGTGGCAAGGACCAGTGAGCGGGAAGGGTGTTTCAGAGGTCCCTATCTTGGGAGTGGTGAGCACTAGGGTCAGAGCCAGGGATAGCCTAGGACCAGGAAGTTGTGCCAGAGAAGCTGTTTTTACCAATAGTGCAGGTAGAAAGGAGACCAGCAGGCCCCGTCAACCATGGGAACAGGACAGGATCCTGTTCCTGGCAGGCACCGAACACGAGGTTACCTACTGAGCACAGAGGACAGGCAGCTGAGCAGTCAGGCTCTACCTGTACGGGAGAGTCAAACACAGTGCAGGAAATTGGGTTTCTGCACTTTCTGTGTGTGATAACTGAAGAGGCCTGCTTTTAGAAAAGAAGCAAATATTGCTGCTCAGTAACTGGGAAACTAACGGTTTTCAGTGCTGCTGCTCAAAGCTGGCAATTAGCTCCAGAAGAGAGGCATACATTGGAAATGGGTGCACTCATTTTTTTTTCTTTTTCGTTGTATGATTGTAGGGAATTGAACCCAAAGGAAGAACCTTAAGAATAGTGATCATAAACTAAAACTACTTGTACCCAGGCTTATTGTTGCACATGGACAATCTCAGTACTTGAATTCAGGAGGATCATCTGTTGGAGGCCAGCCTAGGTTACACAGTAAGACACTGTCTCACAAAGCAAGCATCTTGCCTGTAGCATCCTGTACTCTTGTGTCCTTGGCATAGAAGCCCCAGTACTCGGACACAGACCCAGTCTTACCTGGAATTCCCTGGGTGGCCTGAGAGGTCTTTCAGGAGGCTCTTGGTACCTGAATACTGGGAGGACAGAGGCTGTCCCCAGACAAGGCATGTTTCCTGAAGGGCAGCATGGGTCCCCTGTACCCCAAAAGTGCATGCCTTCCTGTCATTAAATCAGGAAGTTTTATGTCTCAATGTCCGACTGACAATCAAAATGTAACTCTTGATGTTTCCAAGTCCCTGGCTGAGCCTCACCACCCCTTGCTCATCTTGTTCCTTTCCTACCCTAAACTGCGGGACCCCTCTCTGGACTGGGCAGGTGTCATATTCATAGTGAAACTCATTCATGTTGTGACACATGAGACTGTCCCCTGAACTTACTGACCAGCCTCAGGGTCCCTTAGCCTTCTCACAACCCACAGGCTAGAGGTCCCCACCCCACCCCCACGCACTAGGGCCAGCTGGAGCCCTGGTCAACTGTAAGAGCATAGCACGAGTGTGTGAGGACACAGAGCCCCTGCCTTCCATCTGGGACAGCAGCATGATGGGATGTTGTTATTTGTGTGTGTGCCCTCTAGTAGTGCTCCTCCCCTTGAGATACACTTCAGCCAGGGCTACTTACTGGATTTTACTTTTCATTTTGGGTTGCTTCCAGTGTGTTTGAAGACCAGTGTCATACATAGTCCAGGTAGCCTGGAACCGTGGATCCTGCCTCAGCCTCCCAACCGCTGAGATTACAGACGTGGCCCCATCAGACAGAACCGCTGTGTTATTATCTTTTGTTTCATAATAATGTTTAAAAAAAAAAAGTACGGTGGTGGCACACGCCTATAATCCCAGCACTTGGGAGGCAGAGGCAGGCGGATTTCTGAGTTCGAGGCCAGCCTGGTCTACAGAGTGAGTTCCAGGACAGCCAGGGCTACACAGAGAAACCCTGTCTCCAAAAAAAAAAAAAACCCTAAGCCTCCTGGGCAACCTTCAAATGAGATATTCAGGTATCCCATTTCCTGGCTCTCCCACCCCCACCCCTTTCTTGGCAGGTACTTCACTTAATTGTATGCTATCAGCAGACACACTTCCCAGAGAGGATAGAAAAGCATCCTACATGGGATTCTCACAACCACAGGTTTTGGAGCCACTGCTCCAAGGGCCCAGGAACAAGACCCCCCTGCTCAAAGCCCAGCATCTCGTGTCTTCCCTGGCTCGGGGAAGAAAGTCCAGAGCAGATCCTCAAGGGCAGGGTTGTTGGTGAGGACGCCTTATTCTTGGCATAGAGTGCTGGAGGGAAACTGGCCTGACGCCACCATGTTTTGCACGCAGCCAACCCCCAAACCCACATGCTCTTCTAGGGCTGGGGATGGATAGGGGGCAGAATAGGAGCTGGAAGTGGCTCTATGGGAGAGCAGCTGCCCACAGATTGCACTGGATTTACCAAGCATTCCTGACCCTCCCTGTCTGTCCCCTGCAGGAATGTGGCCTGCTGCGCAAGGGGACGGTGCTCCTAGCTGACAATGTCATTGTCCCAGGAACCCCTGACTTCCTGGCATATGTGAGGGGGAGCAGCAGCTTCGAGTGCACACACTACAGCTCATACCTGGAGTACATGAAAGTGGTGGACGGCTTGGAGAAGGCAATCTACCAGGGTCCAAGCAACCCTGTGAAGTCCTGACCACGCAGCCTGCCCCAAGCTTCCCTTCCAGCTTCCTCTGCACGATGACACACACTCATTCTGACCCCTCTATGCTTCTGGGGTCTGTCCTCAGGGGCTGTGGTTCAAGACTGTCATACACTGGCACATTCTAAAGGTAGTGAGCTCACTATGCAAACCACTACAATAACCCTGCAAAGCACCTGTGCATTAAAGGCTGCACTGATGCCAGAGGTGCAATAGATCACTGGGCCTCAAGGTGAATCTTCTGAACCCAAGAACAAAAAGGGAGATTCTTTTAAAAATCAAAGCAGGTGTCATCCAGATGGTCTCACTAACTGGAAGAGGAGATTTTCACAGGGTTTCAGTGTGGGATCCCTAGGTACTGCCATCACCCATTAGGCCCAGCAAGAAGTCAGGAAATTGAACATATCCAGATACCATTTGGCTGTCACCAAATGGCAGCAACAACTCAGAGAGAGTCCTGTCACCAGCATATATCACATTTCATCTTAAGAATGAGTCACAAACTTCTCAGGTGTGATGGCACACGCCTTTAATCCCAGAATCCAGGAGGCAGAGGCAGATGGATCTGAGTTCAATGCCAGCCTGGTCTACATAGTGAGTTCCAAGACAGCCAGGGCTACACAGAAATACTTTGGAAAAAAAAAAAAGTCATAACCTCTTTTATATTATAAAAGAAATTAAAGACCTACATATTTGGATACAAGAAATTCACTGAATTATTCTTTTCAGCTACCACACTGGCTCTTACTTGATGCAGAACAGCCTTTGTACCCATCTCTGACTAAGCAGGCATGGGGCCACATAGCTGTGGGGCCAGTGCTCTCTACGCATAGGTGACACTCTGGGAGAAACAGTCTCTCCAGTTCTACTTCCTAGCTTACAGAAGGGGAAGTGGATTCATACTACTGAGGCGCGTCTGCCAGATACCCAGATTCTGAGGAAGTGTCAGCCCAAGCTTAAGAGCTGCCCCAGCCCCCACCTCACTCAAGAGGCTCCTCAAGGCCCCATTTCCTAGACTAGACACAAAGATCAGCTCCATCTTGTCTGATCCCACATATGGCCATCAGTCAGCCAGCACACCCCTCCTGGGTGAGAGTGCCAACAGGAGCCATGGCAGACAGCAGTAGGAAGTGCCTGCAGCCAGGGGCAGAGCCCAACCCCTATACCCTTGCAACCCCCTCCCCACACACACTCACACTGCAACGGGACTTGGGGGAGCTGTATCATCACAGGGGTGGGGGGGTGCATGGGGAGGCAGTTGTGGCTCAGCTAACGCGGGGGTGGGGGTGGGGGGGTGCCCTCTCCTGGTGAGCCAAGGCAGAAGACAGGCAGTTCTTTGCTGCTTTTTTAATCTTTAAATTTTCTTACAAAAATTTCAATGTTTGTTGATACAGTCTTATTTTGGTTTCATTTTTAATGCGTTTTGTCAGTTTTCTTCATTTTTAAGTCACAAACAGCAGGCACTGAACAGCAGTTCCCCCACTGCTGCCGGCAGTCAGGCCCCGAGGTTACTTGAGGTTCTAGGCAGATGCAACAGCCAGGGTGGCCCCAGCCACAGGCAGCTTAGGAGGAGTATGCTGCAGAGGGAAGGTGTTCCAGGAAACCAAGGATGGGGGCTGGAGACAAGCACAGCTTGCCCCTACCCCCAATCTGGCTGCTTCCTAAACTTCCCTGTCTGGACTCTTTTGGAGCAGCCCGCACTGTGGTCAGACTGCATGCAGGGTAGTACTCCAGCCACCCTTGGGAGCCCAAGTTCTTTTCCAAGGCCCCCTTACTTGTCCCATTGCCTGCCCCAGGACCTCCACTCCAGGCTTGTACTTGCTCCTCTGTGGCTGTGCATGGGGACCTACCCCCAACCTCCTCTCCTACCACACAGCACCATGTCAGTAAACAGCTAACTCAGGCCTGGAGAGTTAGATCAGGAGAGTAGAGAAGAGGGTAGAGTAAGGTAGGACAAGAGGCTTGGCCACCCCACCACCGCAGGGTAGGGCTCCTGGCTCCAAGACTGGGTCTGCTCAAGATGGTGGCCCTCTGGCCCTCTTTCAGCTACCTCGATGCGATCCCTAAGAACAAACAGCTGGGCCAGGGCCCTGCAAAGGGAGACAAAGACAGATGTTTTAGTCAGGAGCCCAGATAGGTAAGAGCCAGCAAAATGTAGCAAGATGACTTGGGACCTCCATACAGGGCAGCTGCCTCGATAGGCCATACAGAAGCAGTAGCTGTGGATTGAAGGGTGGGCCATACCAAAACCCTTGACACCAGAACCAGTCCTGCCTTGCTGGTCCTCACAGGGCCCTGTGCTGGGGCTATTTAAGGAAATGGGGCCTGTCTCCCCAGGACCCTGATCCCCAGGGACTGGAACAGGGCTGTTGTCAAGTCATGCCAGAGATCACACGGGGAGCTCAGTCATGCAGCAAGCAGAGATGAACAAGGAGCCCTAGTCCAGGGATGGGCACACAAGAGGAAGGAACGTACCAGGCATGCAAGCTAGACCCAGGAGTCAACAGGCTGAGGCTTAGCGTCCCCCACGGCGTCCACCAGCCTGACCGAGGGCCTGCTGGGCCCAGGCGGAGGGGCCTTTCTGCCAGGGTCGGGCTGCAGTGCATGGTGGGTGGGCAGACAGGAGTTAGAAGCAGAAAAAAAAAGCAAGTTAACTGCAGCTAAGGGTAGGCTAGGCTGGTTTAGGCTGGTTGGTGTGTACAAGGAAGGGGTGGCATGGAGGGCCTGCCAAGGCAGTACAAGGAGGCCAAGCTCTGGGAATGGTTATAGCTCACACACGGATGTACCCAGAGGCTGGTACGTGAAGCCAGGACACTGGCTCACAGGTGGCATATGCTGCCTTTTCCAGGAGACTACAGTGGACACCTTGCCCATACACTACATGTAAGAGAAGGGTACAAATCTGTTTGTTCGTACTCTCTGGGCCTATGCAACCTATGGCTAGGCAGAGCCGCCCCTGTCCACTTCTTTGCAGCAGGTGTGTGTACTAGACCCCTCGGGGCTGAAGTCTGACTGATGATGGATGTATATGGGGCTACTTCCATGGCCCTGCGAGTGAGTGCCACTCCAGCCATGTCCCCGAATCCTGATCAAGATCAGTACTATCTGGCTGTTCTCCTGTCAAGCCTCCCTGGGTACTTGCTTGCTGTTACTCACTCTCAATAGTTCCTTTTCAGAGGTGTCCCCTATGGAGTCACTGCCCAGTGTCCTCCTCTCTCTCCGGTCAACTGTGGCGTAACCATCTGTAGGGTGGAACAGAGCATGGGATAAGTGGAGTTCTGGGGAAGTCACCATAGGGATATATGATCTTCCTTTAGCCCAGATACAGAAAGCTCTGGGACAGGGCACTTCTGGTCTAGGTGCCAGCTCCAACCAGTCCTGAGGCCTCCAAACCAACTACCTATCTTTTCTCCAATTGACATTTTATCATAGCAAGGTCTTCTCAGCACTGCCTAGGATTACACCATGAAACCAGGTGGTCCTCCCCAGCCCTCTTCCCTGAGCTCTTGCCTATATACTTGCACTCACCTGGACCAAGGGTATCCATAGGGATCACATCCCGGGTGGTTGACTTCTCCCCATCTGCAAGGCATGAGCAGGTATCCGTGAGCAGTATGTAGGCATGGGGAGGGCAGGGCAGACAAGCTTGCCATAGGACAGTGCTCAGTGTCCTCTGTCAAGAGTCCGCCCTGTCTCCCTAACCCACCTACCTTGTGCATTAGCAGGTGGGAGCTACTCTTAAGCCTCAGGGTAAGTCTCATGTCCCTCTCCCCTGCTTGTGCTCACCAAGGTTCTTGTCTACCAGTGGCAGTGTGCTGTCATCAAAGCCCCCAGAACTTGGTGTCCCTTTGGGTCCTTTGGCAGTGCTAGCAGACTAAGGAGTCAGAAAACACAAGGAAGAGGTAAGGCCCAAGAAACTCTTGACTTGGGATCCGATGTGGCAAAGTGAGAGGGAAGGCGGGGCAGCTGTACCTGGAAGCGTGCCTTCGTCCAGCCGTCCCTCTGTAGGGCTCCACGCAGCTCCTTGTAGCTCCACACAGTCTGTAGCACGTGTGATGCTGCCTTGGCCTCCCGCACTGACTGGCTGCAGCAGCAGCAGCCAGGGCTGGGGTCAGTGGCCTACCGCATCCCAGTTTCCCTCCATCATCCCCAAATCCACCCAGCCCTCAGCAGGGCCTGCCCTCACCCACCTGGAGGCCACAAGTGCCACCAGGGCAGGCACACCACGGGCCTGCAGGAGGGAGCGAGCATTGTCCAGGCTGTCGGACACGATCTCATGGATGGTGTTGAGCACGGCGACCACCGTATCCTCCTCCAGGTGGGCACTGGGGTGAGCGGGAGCCTGTGCATTGCGAACATTCCGAACCAGCTCTGTCATGGCGTAGCTCCCTAAGAGCCAGGGTCAGATGTTAGAACATGTCTCTGCCCCACCCCTTTGGGAAGGGCTGGCATTCAGACAATGGCTATCACCAGACACAACCTCTGCTAGCAGGTTGAGCCTCGGCAATGGGAAAGAAGACCTAAGCAGCTACAGCTCAACTGTAGGGTCAGCACAACCACCTGGGAGAGATCTGATCCCCTGAACTCTTATCCTCCCACAACCTGTTCCCCTACTGCCCCATTTCACAAGCCCTGGCCTATCGAAGCAGCATCCTCACCGATGAGGTCTTTGTTCCGCTGGTCCAGCGAGAGGTTGCGCAGCGCGATGGCCACAGCACGCACCACCTTGTCGGTCTCAGACTGTAGCAGTTCCACCAGCACTGGCAGCCCACGCTCCTTGCGCACTGTGGCACGGATGTACGTGGCCCACTGTGAGGGTAGCAGAGGTGGGATGACTACTCAGAGGGGGTCTGCCTTGCGCAGCACCAACCACGCTGACCGTGGCACAGTGCTCAGCATCTCCTGACCCTGAGGATGTGCTGGGTCTCTTCTCCCACTGGCCCAGATGGAGCCAAGGGCTCAAGGCAGAATCACTGGTGTACCTGGGACTCCCTCTGTCCAGGTCTTGCCCTCCCTGCCAACCTGACTCCTCACCGTCCAGTTGCCAGCACTGAGGTTTTGCAGGGCACCAGCTGCAGCTTCCAGGGTGTTAAAGTTCCGGCTCTCCGTAAGGAGTGAGAGGTAGAGGCGTACCACCTCTGGCTGGTACAGCAGCTCGAAGCCTAGACACAGGGCAGTGGCAGCCCAGTCATGGTTAAACTCCTCTCCCCACCTCCGGCCCCTTCTTATTCATTGTTCTGGAGCTAGGGGGAGCTGCCTGGGACAGATACTGAAGTCATGTTTAACATCAATTAGATGGGCACACTGATGGTGAGCCAGCGGGCAAAGCAGGAAAATGAGGATATCCCTTAACCCTGGATCACCTGGATGCACATCCAGGAGGAAGGGAGAGCGAGATGGACACTAGGCTACTTTAGCAACAGAACCCACCTTTCCTGGATATGACCAGGGCAGCACCCCTAAAAACATGGTTTACCTTCCCTATCTGACCATAGGGACCACCCTCACCAGTAAGTAACAAGACTGTGTAGCTGATGTCCACCTCTAGCAATAGGCATCCCTAGGCAACTATTCCAGGCTCCCCAGTGACTGAGGCCCAGCCTGTCAGCAAGGATGGTACCCAGCAGAAGGCTGCATGGGTAAAGTGCTAAGGTGCCTTCAAGCCTGCCCCAGTTAGGGATCATCTGGGTTCTTCTGATATCCTGGGCTTGGCTGGGCCCCACCAGGGCAGTCTCTCACTGAGGCTAGTCCATAGTGCATTGCACAAATGTCAGTGGATACTGGAAATCCAGCAGATACGACAGACGGCAGGGGTGGCCCACCCTGGACTGCAGATGTCCATTCTTACACACTGACCCCCTGGGTCATGCCCCTTTGAAGACACACAGCTTGGTCACTATCAGTGTCTCTCCAACCCATGTACCCCTCTCTCACTTGTTGCGTGACTATGAAAGAGCCTACCTGAAACAACCTGTACACAATGTCTGAACCCTCAGGAGTTGCCAAACCTGGGCCATTGTCTAGGATCAGCCTGTTTGCATACCTGATCCTCCAACCCCAGGCCTTCCTGGCCTACTCAATGGCACAGAGTTTTGACCCCTGGCCAGCACTGGGCCAGGCTCCCCAGCTCTGCCTCTTTATCCACTCACCTTTCGCAGCTTCAGTTCGTTTAGGCAGGTCCAATGTGTCAAAGTTCCGGTCCATCTCTGCATCCTTCTTCCCTGGAACAGAAAGGTGGTATGCATTGAGAGGGAGGGAGAGTCCAGGACAGACAAGTGTGTGCCAAGAGTTAGGCACAGCCTTATCCTGCTCAGAGCCCAAAGGGGACACTAAGACACCCTGGCAGAGATGTACTGTCCTCAGAGGAGGAGTCAGGCTAGCCCAGGACAGTGGTGGCAGTGGAGTGTCGGAACAGCCTAACCATGTCCTGAGTACCTAGGCCTCCCTCTCATCAGGGACAGTGATGCAGCACACCAGACCACGGTGCAACAAGGCTGGCCTAGAAGTTCCATCCAAGGGGAAAACTTCCCCTAGTTGGTGGCCAGCTGTCCGCCAACCTACATAGCCAGTTTGTACTTTCAGTCCAGTCTTCGGCTGAGGGAGCTCTAGCAGGCAGCAAGGTACTGCAGACGACCCCTGCTTGCCCCTATGTACTTCTGTGCTACACATTTCATCTGAGGGGCAGATGGTCCCCTGGTGCTGGCCATTCCTAGGCCCTGCCCACTGTTTGCTCTGTCCCAGTGCTGGCTTGGTAGCTTGTTCTGACTTTGTAAGCAGCAGCCCCTGGGCCTCCCCACCAGCCCAGGGCTACATTCCAGTCTCTGTCAGTTGTCATGGAGATGGCTGCCCTTCCAGGGGTCTGGGGGGTGGGGCAGGGCCTGAAGGCTGGATGGCATCCCGGCTGCCCTAGAGTTGTCATGGAAATAACTGCCTGAGCCTAGGTAACAGAGTGTTACTCTGTTGCCCACTGCACTTGCCAGACCTGGACAGCAGAACAAACAGGGACTCACCTTGATGGAACCACTCCTCTGGGCGGCCGGAGGAAGCACAGGAGAGAGGAGATGAGCCTGAGCAGCAGTACCCTCCTCCCGTGACTCACACTCCCACCCACGGCAGGCCAAGCAAGCAGACTGTGCAACCTCACTCTGGGAACTCCGTGGAAGGACTCAGTACTCATAAGGCACAGGGAAGACCTATGGTCAGGACAGGTAAATGCAGAACACCTGCCCCTCTGCTACAGCTGGAGGATGCAGGTACCTGAACCTGTACCCTGCAAGGGCTGAGGGTACCTGGCCAGGTGAAGGAAATGGCTGTGCTGTGCAGGCTGTTCTGTGAATAGCCAGGGAGTGTCATTTGTGGGCCCTTAGATCCTTCCCCAGAGGAGACAAAAGTGAATAGCATCCCATGGCCCACAGGAAAGGGTTAAGGCTAGGCCTGGAGTCTGCACCTTTCCTACTTGCTGCACACCCATAGGGACTGACTAGATGTCTTCGGGACTCCAGGACCACAGCTATGGACACGGAGAGCCCTGGGCCTTGGAAGCGGTGGGAAAGAGATACATCTCAGCCTCACCTACCCACCTTTCGCTTTCTTGCCACCGAAGCAGCTGGCGTCATCCTTCCTCCGACGCTGGGAGGTTGTAGCACTGCCAGGGATCCCAGGCTCAGCCTCCTGGTACCTGTCAGCCCCTGGAACTTCCTTGTGCACGTGGTAGGACAGGTTCCGCATGATGCATACGCAGTTCTCTACTGACTGTGGGAAGACATGGCCAAGACATGGTTGAGCAGAAACACTGGACAAGGGGGCTGCTGAGCTTCCCAGACCCTTGTGTGAAGCCATGGCTAGTTAACACCAATTGCACTGTCAGCCTAAAGTGGAGAGAACTGCTGGGAGCAACCCTGTGCCATGTGAGGGACCATGTGCCTTGTTCTGGATAGTTACAACCTGTTCTCATCTGTGCCATTCTGGGGCACTCCCTGTGACCCTTAGCCTCTGATCCTGTGACCCTTGGGCTCTGAGAATTTGGAGGGCAGGCTGGTCCCCATCTGCCCCACTCACCTTATTGTCTGTGTCCTTCCTGCCCACAGCTGACTGCAGAGCATGTAGGAGAGCATCCACCAGCCCTTCGCATTCACGGAGTCGCCGCCGGGCCTCTGCACCATCTGAGCTCACGTTCCTGGGTGGGAGGGAGCAGGACCACCAGTGACTACCTCCTCAAATTCCGCCCCCCACCCTGGTTTTGTTCCACTAAATTCCCCAGCCCACTAACTACAGGGGCTTTTATCTGCACAGTAGGTCCTGCTGGGTCACAGTGAAGGTGAATAGGGTTGCCTGTCCCAGGCAGTGGGGCTTTTTTAGCCTTGTATCTGTCGGGGAGGAAGCAAGTCCCCTTGCTCCCAGCTGAACTGGAACAGAATCCATGATATGTAGGTAATTCTGCCCCTTCCTCCCAACAGCAGTTCCCAGGACCCTGTAGGGTCACAATGGTACAGAACTGACGGACAGGCAGGGCCTCAGGGAATGCAGGATTCTATTGGTGGGTGTAAGCAGAGCGCTCCACTGGAAATCCCAGAGACTTAGGACACGGCTCGGGAGCTCCTAAGCTTTGAACATGCTGGGATATAAACATGGCAACTCCTGCCTGCCACCTTGCAGATACGGCCTATGCCCCACCCCTGCCCACACCTCAGGCAGCCTGATGTGTTCTTGAAGACTGTTGTCCACTCGGCATCCCGGGGCTTTGAGTCTTCGTTAGGCTCTCGCTCCCAGCCGGAATGGGGCACGATGACCTCATGGGTCAGAGTCTGTAAGCCATGGTCAATGATGACCATCTTCAGGGGCTCATAGGATGACAGGTTCCAGAGTGTGCCTGTAATGATCCTCTAGTCAATATTGTTGACCATGACCCTACTGCCTTGGCCTCTCCAGGGGATGACACTTATAATCTGCTTCTGCTTTCCCTCCTTGTCCTCCAGCCAGCACCTGAAGCTAGCATAGTTGCTACAGTTTTTGGGGGGGTTGAGGTGGGGGTGGGAAGTTGTCCCAAAGATGGCACCCAGAGCCTTGGCATATGTCAGGCAAGCACTTCCACTGAGTGACACTCAGTTCATATAAGGAACATTGAAAGCTGCACTTGCACAGGTTAGGAACCAGGGAGGCAGGGTCTGGTGCCAGCAACCCCATGGTTGAGAGAATTAGGGATCCATCCCAGCACATGGATATACATGCTATACTCCTGTTTCCCCAATTTTGGGCTGAGCCCCCTCATGTCAGCCATAGCCAAGGCCCACTCACCAGTGACCAGCTCACGGACCTCATTGTCACGGGCAGCCCGCAGCAGGCGCACCAGGGCTGGCACGCCCCCACAGTCCCGGATGGCAGCCTTGTTGTCAGCATCGCGGCCATAGGAGAGGTTGCGCAGTGCCCCACAGGCCCGGCGCCGCACCTCCGCCCGAGGGTGATCTAATAATGCCACGAGCAGGGGGAGCCCGCGCAGCTGCCGCACTCGCCGCTTGATACCCTCGTTCTCAAAGCAGAGGTGCTGCAGGTAGGCTGCAGCATTGGCTTTCACAGGGTCCACAGGGTGCCGCAGCATGGCAAGCACCTCTGGCAACTCGGGGTCCCGCCAGCGTGGCTCCTTGCGAGTGCTATCCACTGAAGGTGAGCGCCGCACTACTCGGTCCAAGCTGCCCAGGCTGCCCCTCTCAGGCTGGGCCAGAGGGGCTGTTGCTGCTGGGAAGGGGGGACGCTCTTCTATCAGCTCACCAGTATCGTCTGCTGTGTCTTCAAAGGCCCTGTGTGGATGAACAGATCTTGCCAACACCTTCACAGTAGCTGCCAGCCCTGCCTCCCCACATCTTGTCCAGGGGTCTAGGAGTTCCCTGCCAAGGGGGACTGACAGCATCCTGCATCAACCCTAAACAGTGTGGACGCCAAGAGGTCCAGCCCAGCCCAGCCAGCGCCACTGCAAGGTCAAGATTACAGCCCATGTCAGGAAGTTTGCTTTTTAACAGTGTTACTTAATCGTGACTTAATGTCAGTGTGACATCTGTTGGGGACAGGGCAGGACTCCCACGTCCTCTCTGTAATACCGGCTGACTTTACCAATATGGGGGTATCATATTGGTAATCCCTGCGCATGGCCACTCCAATTAGTCCACCTGACAAGGACATGTTTTGGCTCTCAGTGACCTTATGAACTCTCACACCCACTTCCTAGGAAAGGGACTAAGGCTAGGAAGGTCACATAATTTGCCCAGAGTCACATAACAGAAAGTCTAGACTTGGGCTGTGGTCATGTTTTCATGCCACAGATATAAATGGGAACAGCATAAAGGTTAGGATCAAGGGCCATAACGAGAAGGACTAGGGCCTCTGGAGTTGAGCTAGTGTGCATGGGGGAGACCAAGGCACAGAAACTTCAGAGGCCTTAAGCAGAGTCGCACTGAAAACATCTGATACCCTGGTCTTCATGGCCGGCTGGCCGATTATTATAACAGAGCCATTAGAGTTATTAGAACCTGTGTCACCAGGCGCATGCCCATCATCCCAGGTCCACTCTTCTTGCTATCCTTGAGAAGAAATGGAGGCAATTCAAACTGAAATACAGCCTGAAGACTCTGTAACTGGGGAATGGAAGAGAGAATTCCCAAAAGAGGCAGCCACAAGCCAGAGGTGCTCACCTGGCGCGAAGGCCCCGCCCATACTCAGGTCTTCTCCGAGTAGCTGTGCTATAGTCAGGCTCCAGGTCAGGGCCGCCCTCATCATCCGCAGCCAGGCTCCGTGTATCATCCTCCAGGCCATATGGTTCGGCCTGGAAATGCTCAGGCAGGGAGCGGCCACTTGGCGGTCCAGATTCAGAGCTCATGGGGAAGGCTTCTCGGCGGCCAGGCAGTGTGAAACAGCCATCACCAGGTCCCGGGCCCAGGAGGCCAGTTCGTGGTGGCCGTACCCCAAGCCCTCGGGACAAGCTGCCATAGCTTGGAATATCACGGGGCTCGGGGCCATCGGGAAAGCCACCTCCACTGCTGAGGTAGGCTCGGGAGAGTGTGGCTGCTGGGCCACCACCACGCAGTAGGTAATGCCGGTCCAGGGGCCCATCAGCAAAAGAGCCAAGTGGAGTGCCGCCATCCAGCAAAGGGAGTCCATCTGGGCCCAAAGGTACCTGGCGTACTGTCCTTGTGGTCACAGTCTTGACCGTCTTAGTGACCTGATGGACAAGAAAGTAGCAAATGGGTTTGGTGGCTCTAGAGACCAAGATGGTGCCGGGGTGGCCTCAATTCGCCATCCAAACAAATGGTTCTTGGGGGCCAGCTCGCACGCCTGTTCCACAGAAGGATGGATGGCTATGCTTGCCCAAGCTACACTCTTCTTCCAGCCATACCTTAGTCTCAGTCCGCCGGGTTGTACCATCTTCTGATGTGACGATGGATACATGAGAGGTGGGGGTGCCAGGGTCTTCCTCCACAGTCACTGTCTCCTCCAGCACCTCGGGTGCCTCCGGCATCGTGGCCAGCGATGCCTGGCTACCCGGGCTCTGCTCCTAGAGAGAGAAGAAGGGTGTCAGAGGTCAATCAATATCCGTATACAACTCATCCTGCCTTGTATGCCTGCTGACCAGGGGTTATCAGCTCCTCAAACTTGGGCTGAGGCAAGACCATCTGGACCCAAAGGCACCTGGCAGACTGCCCTTGTAGACAAGAAAATAGTATATGGGCTTGCTGCTCTAGAGACGGAGACAGTGCCCTAAGTCAGGGGAGGTCTCAATTCCCCTGGGTCCAAGGTGGCCTCCCTGAGCTTCATGGCTCTGCCACAGGCTTTTCTAGGCACAAAGGGGAACCAAGACGGTCCTGCAGGATGTTCTACTGACATCACTTGCCTCCTCACATTGACCTCCCTCCCTACTCTACTCCATGAACTGAATGGCCAAGTCCTAGAGTCAGTTTCCGCACAGTTTACACAATCCTGTACCAAGAGCAGCCAGGAGTCCTCACAGGTCTGGGATACCCACCTCCTAGAGTCAACAGGCACCCACAGTACTAAGATATCCTTGCTCCTTCTGGTCCAGAGGCTCTTGGGACATGGAGACCACGTATCACATCAGACACTAGATATACGGATGCCTACTTACAGCCTCCTTACTACCACCCTGCAGAGAGGTATGGCGGGGGAATCGTAGGCAAGATAGTTATGGACTGAGGCCCACTTGTGTATTAGTCAGACTAGCCAGTGTGGAAGCCAACTCCAAGAAGACAGGCCAGTTCCTGCTGTGCAGAGTGGCGCATGGATCTGAGAGCCAGTCTGCTCTGGGCCCAGGGCCTTATCCTGTCAACATCTCAAGGTTGGCATCTGGCCTGAATAGGGGTTGGAACTCAACCTACAGTGAGAGAGTAAGGGGGACACATTCCTTTGTAACCATGGCTAGGGCAGCAGTAGGCTGTGCCTCCCCACCCAAGGCCCAGGGAGGCCTAAGTAGTTCATACTACATCTCCCCAGCTACAGAGCCACAATGCCCTTCTCTGGCCTGGGCACTGTGCTAAGCAGGGAGCCAGGCTGTCCTCAGGACAGGCCTTCCTGCAGAGATCACAGAGACAGTAAACCCCCCCAGGCTAGCTCCTGTACTGGGGGAGCACCTGGCCCCTGACAGAGCGAGTGTATTAATACAAGTACACCACTAGCATTGCATCTAGGACATCTTGGGGGCTCTGGTAACATGGGACAGTGGAGGCACAGAGCACACCTCTCCCTCTCTCAGGGCCTTTAGAGACTTAAGAGGTGACTATAAGTGACAGAATTGAGGCCTGGATGGAGCAGAGAGATTCACCAGAACCACACATGTCCTAGCACAGGGATTTCAGGAATGCATCTAACAAGGAAACGGTGAGCTTTGCGGCACCTCTCCAGGACAGAGCTCGGCAGTCCCTTTCCTAGCCTACGGATGAGATGGAATGTCTGGGACCTGTCCAGGGAGAGGAGACCCTGTTCCCTGGGAAAGAGAAATAGATGAGGCCCAATGTGGGGACAACTGGAAAGATGCCAGACTGGGTGGCCTGGGCACTTCTCCAAGGACACTCACTGACTCTGTGCTGAGGCCTGTGCTGCTGCTCCATCTCCATTTGGTGCCTGAGTGTCAAGCTGCAGCTCTGACTGCTGGACTCTCTGAAGCTCAACGGGGTTTTTTTGGGGGGTGGGGGAGGTGAGGTGGGAATAGGGGATGGGGAAGGGAACTAGGAGCAGCATTCCTAGCTAGAAGGGGGAGGAGCAAGGCAAGGGGACAAGTTGCTTAGGACATTCTGCCAGGGGACAGGGCCCCTTTGTAGATTTGCATGCATCTACATACATTAAACATTCAGAGAAGAACCCTGCCCTACTCCCTACATAAGTGGTAAAGCAAAGAAGGATCTAGGACATTGTGAATCACAGACCCTGGGCTGTGCTGAACATGTGACACACAGCAACGGAGAACCAGGATCTCCAGCAAAGGTTGGCCACCTATGGTAGTCACCCACTAATGTATGGGCTGAGAGATCCTGCACTTCTGAGTCTCTGCTAGCAGATGACCTCAGGAAGCTAAAAGCAGTCAATGACCTCACCCAGGCAGGCAGGAGTGTAAATCAGCCATGTTCCTGGGAAAGTCAGGCCAGCTACACATGCCTGAGCATACACACAGAGACAGTTCTAGACTCATAAAGACAGATGTCTCTAACACCTCAAACAGGAGCACCTGCACATACATGAGTACAATCAGGAACACAGGCACAAGTGCATTGATTTATTTATGAGATCTGACAATACCCAAGTGCATTATGTCTCCTGTTCTCAGATATACCCTATCTCCCTTGACTGGATTTTTATTAGCACTAGTCCTTTTGTTTGTTTGTTTGTTTTTTTAGCAGGGTTTCTCTGTGTAGCCCTGGCTGTCCTGGAACTCACTCTGTAGACCAGGCTGGCCTCGAACTCAGAAATCCGCCTGCCTCTGCCTCCCAAGCGCTGGGATTAAAGGCGTGTACCACCACCGCCCGGCTAGCACTAGCCCTTACGTGTGCTTCCAACACACAGGGAAGTAGCCATGAACACCCAGCTACCTATCTACTATTGGGTTCTCAGTGCTTGTAGAGATGGGAAAACCTAGGCCTTTGGCAGTAAGAAGTACAAGGCCATCCTAAAACCCAGCTTCTGGAATTTCTTTGTGGTGGGTCTGTAAAATGGTAGGCCACACCAGCAATTGATATTTAACAGTGATGGCTGGTGGAGTGTCTCCATGTTTCACAACCCACCTACCAGCCTATCTATTCCCAGCCTGATTGCTGATTTTGGGTTGTTCTACTCTGTAGTAGACATGGACACCTTTGACTACACTGTCACAGCCCTGTGAAACACTGTGTGCCAGCTATGGACTGTCACCCCTCCTTGGCTCCAGCCTCGAACTTTCTCTAAAAGAGACCATTTCCATCCTCCACACTTTGGAGCTACTAAGCCTATACAGGAGAGGGGTTGCTATGCAGGCCTGGGGTTGGCTAGGACCCACCCAGCTAACCTGCTCCCTAGAGGAGCCCCACAGGCACAGCGCTGAACACAAACCTATGGGGACTCAGCTTCCTCATGCTGAGAGGGAAGGAGTCATACATCCACCCCACATATATGTCTAATGCCAGGTCCATGGAGAGAAAACCAAGATGTGTCAGGATGTGACAGCTCGTGCACTTTATGGATGAGCATCTATAGTCTATATCATGTAGGACAGAACACAGGTCTTCGTGCCCCACCCTGCTGGCATACATCAACCACAAAGTGAAGTCAGATGCATACCTGGAGCCCACATCTCCCGGGACAGGTCCCCAGAGGGCACAAGGTGGCTACTACCGGATGGATGGAGTTCTGAACTCCATCATGGCCCTCCTAGGCGGAGCGTGGGAAAAGTTAGGCTGACATCTCCTACCAGGCAGGCCCTTGGTCACCACAAAATACCACCTCCTTTATGCCCAGTCTGCACAACCCTTCCATAGCCAACAGGAACAGTGAGCCTGCCAGGGTGTGGCCCCAGACGGTGGCTAAAAGGCCAAGGGTCGTTTGGTGGGCTGAACAAGCTGGGGAGGGGACCAAGTATCATCACTCCCAGCTTCCCTTAAGCCTGAACCCCAGTCACATTGACCACAAATCCTCGACTGACTGGGCAGTCAGTGGCCAGAAGCTATGGACCACATTAGGTGTGTGGCAGACCTCCCTCCTACCACCAGGTGTCTTTTAGGCAGTCCCTGCTCCATACAGCTTCAGTTTCACTGCTTATCAAACCCCACTCCCTCTGAACATAGTACATGCAGAACACCTGCCCCTCACCAGTACTGGAACGCATACAGCCTGGATGCCGGGCAGACCCCTCCCGCCACCACACGTGGGCAGTACCGGGCTCTGCTCCTCCCTTGCCCTCCCCTCACGTGCAGTGCCGCGGCAGAAAGGGTTTCCATTAAATCTCGAGAAGCTGCTCCACTGGTCCCTAGAGTATAGTTGGAAGCGAGCGGAAGGGGAATGGAGGGGAGCCGAGAGAGCCTCCAGGGAGCAAGAGGCCTAGGCCAGTTTCCTTCATCGGGCGGGCCTCGCTCTGTTTGGGGAGGGGCCACTAAGAAGGCTCTGTGCCCCGCCTTTTCCCCCTCCCCCGCCACCTGTCCCACAGGCGGAGGGGTGTACCCTTCCCAGGTCACCCTCAACTCGAGTGCAGGGTCGCCAGGCTTGCGCCCCCACGCGGGGCTCCAGCCCTTACGGTACCGAGGCGCGTGGTGCTCGCACACGCCCCCTCCAAGCAGGGCAGCTGGCTCACTCCAGCCACCGCCACCGCTCCTGCCCTGAGGGTCAGTGCAGCCGGCTCCAGAGCAGACAATAGCTGCGGAGGGCTGGCTGCTCGCCGAAACAAAAGCGGGTCTTCCCGGGTAGGCCAGGGCCTCAGGACACCGCCCCCGACCCCCGCGGGACCGAGTTCTTTACAACCTGTCTGAGTTCGGCTGGCATCGGACCGAGGCTGGGAAGCTGCAAGCCGGCGGGGGCGGCAGCTGGACCGCACTCCGCGGGCGCTTCGGCCGCTCCGGCTCTACTGACTCCCTCCCGTGCAGGCGGACCTGGCAGCGGCCAAGACCAGCAGCCAATCGGGAGGGGCGCGCCCAGGCGGGGCGGACGAGGCTCCGCCCCCCACAGGCCGGGGCGGGACTCTGCAGCTAGGCCTGACGGGCTGCCAGCCCCAGGTCTTGGCTCCTAGCATCACGCCCTGGGGTTGGCAACTCCATCCCCAACCCACACACCCCAAGAGACTTGGGCAATTGTTCCTACTCAAGTCTCGATCTATTCCCAGTGAATGTGTACGTGCCTATCTACCTCTACAGTTGTGTAAACTGAGGTCCCACAAAGTAGACCTGACCCAAGCTACTTATCCTGTGAGTAATTCTGCTCTTAAGATATAGTCCTGGTATGGTCAAGCTGCGAGGTCCTCACTCCACATGGGTCTCCAAGTAAAGGTCACTACGGAGCTTGGGGTGAGGGGGCAAGGGGAGAGGGCTTTATTGCTATGTCTTGGGTTTCCCATCAAGACACAAGTTGTTATACTCTCACCTTGGTTCCCCATCAAGACACAAGTCGGTATACTCTCACCTTTTGAAGGCTGTTACAGTGTATCAAACAGTGGGACAAAAGCCAAGTCTGGAGTTGCCCTGGGCTAGAAAGTCTCTGGAATGGGGCTCTTGTCAGAAGCCCTGGAAACAGAACTGGCTTTATACCTGGTCCTCTATGCCTTGAGTCTATTGGGAAATGACAGATGGGCTGTGGGGATCGGAGCCAGCAAGATGTATCTTGCTCCACCCTAAGCCTTCCAGCAGTCACACCTGGGGAGTTTGACAGCTGGAGGAAAACAAGTACAGGGAGGGGCAAGGCAGAGACTAAGGCCACTCTACAGAGCACGCTAATGACTCCTGCATCATACACACGAAAACAGAATTTGAGAGAGGAGAACTGAGGCCAGCCTACGGAAGCTCAGTGGGTACTCCAAGGAAGGGGCCCAAGCTTGGTTCCCTGCCTCCTGTCTGCTTCTCCCCACCCCAATCTGAAAAGTCAAACCTGCCCTGAGGCCCCACCTTGCCTCCAGCAGACTTGTGACACCAGCAGAGGCTACACAGCCTGCATGCTGAAGCACACTCAGGCATGCCAAGTGCCCACTGGCCTCAGTTTCCCTACTCAGACCAGAATGCTCTGACTTCTGACCTCCTCATCCTCCACCACAGCCACCCTGGTCAGTTAACAGAACACAGTTTTGAGGGGATGCAGGCCAGATTTTCCAACTGTTAGCGCCCCAGCCACTTGGCTAAGCTGGAGGCAGGTCCAGTAACCTGACTGACCAAGTCATAGTAGTGTGTTCCTCTCATATAAGGTGAGTGTTTTCATTCTGTTAGAAGATGAAGGGCAGGCAGCCAGGACTGTGGAACAAGTCTAGTGAACAAGTCTGCAGTAACCTTTGACCCTAGCTCCCAGGCTGCAGGCCACAGCTACCCACCTGCCTTGCAACCACCCTAAGCTCTTAACTACCTATCCTGCTGACCCTGTGCCTCAGAGGTGGGTTCCAGGACAGCTCTTATCGAGATTAATATACAAAAATTCAACACTGAGGCAATGGCCTGGCTGGCCTGAGCCTCCTCATGTCCCCATTAGCACGTCAGATCTGGCTAGAACCAAGAAAGCCGAGAGTGGGATGAGATAGTGGGTAAGGAGAAGACACTGAGGTCAGCAGCTCCAGACTATGGGAACAATTTCCTGCCAGGGCACTGACCCTGAGGGCACCCTCTGTCTTCCCGTACTGCTTGTCAATGAGATGGAGAACAGAACCTGTTCTATTCTTGGAGAACTGCACTGAGTGTCTCTGTGCCTAAGGAACAACCTCAGGGGCAGTGACCACCACTGAGCCCATGTGGCCCAGCTGAGCTGTTCTACTTCCTTTAGAAGGTTAGGGACGGTTAGCAGTTCAGAACTTGCTACATGGTTGGGTTTGGTTTACATGCTAGGGCCTCCTGTGTGCTAGACACGTGCTATTAGAGCTACAGCCCTCAAGGCTTACATGGGAGGCCTAGGGTTTGGATTTTTACTCAGCAAGAGCCTCACGGATGTAGCCCACTCTTCCAGGCCTACACCCCTCAGTCCTAATACACGGTCCAGCCTTTCAGAAAACATTCAGTACCGCACAGTTGAAAAAAAGGCTCTCAAGCCAGGTGTCATGGGGCATGCCTTTAGTCTCAGCAGTTAGGAAGCAGAGCCAGACAGATTTCTTGTGAGTTTGAGGCCAGCTAAGGCTACACAGTAAGACCTTGCCTCAAGGGGAGGAAAGGAGGGGGGGGTTGTTGAAGAGAAGGAGGGTGAAGAAGAGGAGAGGAGGAAAACATGACTCCCTACTGGGCTTGGGTCTTCTGGAAATGTGGAAATCTTTGGCTCTGACTGCGTTTTAGGTGAATACAGATGTGAATAGATATAGGAACCCTTATCTGTGAGCCATCAGAGGGAGACAGCTCGGGGCAGTCCCAACCTGTCCCCCTGAGCCTTCAACAGGCACCTTGTCTATGAGTCTCACATGCCTAGCTCCTCCCTCCACCTCCTCTGGTTGAAACAGGCCAGGGTTCCTCCAGTCTTGCCAAGTACATGTTAGGCATAGCTCCCTAGGATGCGGGTCCAGGAAGACCAGAAAAGGGCTGAGATTGCAGGTGCTAGCATGAAAGGGCTGCTGCCAAGTTTAAGGATGCAGGCGCTGAGCATGGGAAAATGAGGACCCCGAGTTGTTTCCTGAGCTCAGGGGACAAGAGCAGGGCAAGCATCTGTTCCAGGTGGTGAGGAGTAGCCTCCTCTCTTCCTGCTGGTAACTGGGTGAACTTTAGACAGACAAGACACTCCCACTAGAGCATCCTCGGGTCCTGGTTATGGAACAGAGCTTCCTGCCTGGGGCCTGCATTCAGTCTGAGGGTAATGGACAATGGAGAAACTGATGCTTCTAGGTCACGGAGGTGTAGGCAGATAGTGGGATCTTGCTTGGTTGGACAAAACTCTTTTTTTGTTTGTTTGTTTTGTTTTGTTTTTTCGAGACAGGGTTTCTCTGTATAGCCCTGGCTATCCTGGAACTCACTCTGTAGACCAGGCTGGCCTCGAACTCAGAAATCTGCCTGCCTCTGCCTCCCAAGTGCTGCGATTAAAGGCATACGCCACCAGTGCTCGGCTGGACAAAAAACTCTTAAAGAACTGCCCCAAACAGATCCAATCCAGCTACCTGGACCCTGAGAGCTCACTCAATGGAGGGAGCAAGATTCTAAGGGTCAGGCATGTCCCGTTCTTTTCTTTACACGGTGCCTGGAATAGACAAATAGGGCTTCTGGCCCCCTTGGGATCTACTTTCCTTTCCTCCCCCCAGGCCCCAGCAGAGCTACAAGCCACTTCACGCTAGCTGTGATCCACCAAGACTTCAACTGTTTGCCTACTTGGCTGTCCTTACCCTGCCCCAGACTATTACCTGCAGAACCAGCTGCTGCCAGGCCATTGGCAGGGGCTGCCCGCTGCCCACCATACCACCACTGCTCATGCCAGGCTGCTGGGCACGCTCCAGCTGCAGGGCAACATGGCGCCGTTCTTGCTCCAGTGCCCGTGTCAGCCGCTCGAAGCGGGCCTCCTGCTCCTTCACCGAGGCCAGAATGCTGGCGGCCGAATGCACGTTGCAGTCCTCCATGACCAGGGTGCCAGCAGCCTGCAGGCAAAACAGAACAAGCTCAGGGTAGGGTGGAGTAGCAACCTGGTGAGGCCATCCTGGGCCCCCTGCCACCCTACTCACAGATCATAGGACTCTCTCCCTGGCCAGAGCATCCAGCTCTCTGGAGGGAAGCTGCATTGATTAAATTCTAAATTAAAAGCCATTAATCTGAAGCTGGCCGGAAGCAGGCAACTCCCTCCCTGTGAAGCTGGGCCTCTGACCCAGGTCTTTGCTTCCTGCCAAGTGCAGCTGAGCCACGGACCATGGGTTTCTCAGAGCCTGGTGGGAAGGGGAATGTGATGTGATAAATATTCTCTATCTTTCAAGCTTCTGGTTGCCCCTGATTCTGCCAGCTGATTCCAGTCTCATGGGACCACCTCAATCCTGTCCAACAGAGACCCACAGAGGGTGAGGAGGGTCCAGCAGCAGTTACAAAGCCAGTAAGGCCAAGTCAATGCAGCTAGCAGGCAGGGCATGAGAGGCCGTTCCACTACAAGCACAGGACACCATGGCTGGTCGGTGAGGACCACCAGTCTCCTAGAAAGACTGACTGTGGACCTCCACTGGTCCACTATGACTCCAGGAGTCACAGCCACTCCACTCAGAGCAGGGTTGTTTCTGCTTCATAAGGCTGAATAAAACCTGGCTGAGGTTCTGGCAGAGCTATATTAGACTCCCCTTGCTTAAAACTGGCCTGTGCGTGACAGGCCTGATCTAGAGGGAGTTCCCAAGCATCTGAGATCCAGCCTTTAGGGAGGCTCAAGCTTACCCACACTCTAGCCCCCGGGCCCCGAGGGATTGGAGAGAGGGAGGGAGGGAGGGGTCTTGGTGTTTGCGGTGATAAGCCAGCATTTTTCCTTGCCACTCATTCTCTGGCTGAGCAGCGTGTTTGTTTTTCATGAACAACAAAAATGGTCCAAGTATGCAGAGCTCAGAGGTGGGCTCTTGGCTGCGGGAGGGGTACAAACACACGCGTACTCAGTATGTGGCCCGAAGCCCAGTGCTGCTTGGGACCTGCTCCCAGCTGGTTCCACACAAGCCCACGGAAGCAGACTGCTGGACCACTCATCCCTGCACCAATACAGTATCTGAGCTCAGAGAGGGAAGGCCCTTGCACGGGGATATCATGCATGTACTGGGTGAGACCCACAGAAGACCAGTTCTGCAGCAGCCCACTGGTAACCCATGTAACCCAGAGGTAGAGAGACAGCTGGGGGAAACGAGGCCCAGTGAAGGCAAGCAGTGAGTGTTGGCCCCCACAGCTGTTCACTTCCTCTGCACCTGTCACAGGAATAAAGCTGCCAATGTGACCTTACAGAACACTGGTGTGGGCAGAGGAACTGTCCTTAGTTAACCATAACCTGTAAAATTAGCCAAACTTCGGCTGGGAGAGGTGGTGGCCACCACTAGGGAAAGAGATAGGAAGAGAAGTACAGATTGGGCTCTCTGGACACCATAGCAACACAGAAACAAAAGGCAGAGTCACAGCAGGGACACTCAGTGGCCATCCCCCACCCCACCCCCACCTACCATCACCTCCCTTCCCCCCTACCTCCGACCCCCCAGCATAGGTGTTGACAGGAAGCTTGATGAGGGCAAGGGCTGATCCTTGAAGAGGGTCCCACCCTGGAGGGGAAGCTTACCCTAGGGAGGGCTGAGGTGGGTCATGGAGTCTCACTATCTTGCTGGATGCATCAGCCCACCTAAGCTGAGCTTTAGAACCACCAGGCAGGGTGAGCTGACAGACAGCTATTGATCTTGTGGACAAGTTAGCCTCCTTGCCTCTTGTGATGGAGGGATGGAGACTCCTGCCTTACCTCTGATTTCACCCCTGTGTCCTCCAACCCCTGTTAAGGTTAACTCTGTTGCTATGTACTGTAATGCTGAATACCCGGCCCCCAAGGACAAGGAGATCCTCAAGTACACCAAGTGATGCTACATAACCTTGCTCCTCAGAAGAGAGGTAGGCAGAGTTTCAGTTCCCAGGCTTGGGGTATGAGGCAGGAGAGGAAAAGAGGGGAGAAGAGAGGAGAGGAGAGGAGAAGAGAGGAGAGGAGAAGAGAGGAGAAAGAGAGAGAAAGAGAGAGAGAGAGAGAGAGAGGAAGAGAGAGAGAGAGAGAGGAAGAGAGGAAGAGAAGAAGAGAGAGAGAGAGAGAAAGAGAGAGAGAGAGAGAGAGAGAGAGAGACCCCATGGGGTAAGGGATCCTGAGAACTAGGCTGGCCAGATGGAGTAAGAGCAGTGCAGGAGGAGCATGGCATGTCATACCTTATGGTTATTTACCAGGAAGTAGACAAAATAGCCATAGAAGGGTTGATATCTGCCCAGCTCTAGTGCTGACTAAGGCTTCTTATAAATGTAAAAGTTTTGTGTCTTTTACCCTGGAACTAAATGATCTAAGACCAGTAGAAACCCCCCATTGAGATTAAATATTTACCACAACAAACCCCCATCTGGCATAACCACGCCTGGGCTGCCTGGAGATAGCTTCCCAGACCCAAGCCACCTCAAACATGCCACAGCTCAGGGACCCAAAAAGATTCGCTCTGAAGGATATCTGCTGGCTTTGGTTGGGGCTGGCTGGGGGCCCGGAACTCTGAGGCTACGATGAGAAAGTAGCCAAACCCCACATTGGCCTTTCCATTGCCCAATTCAGCTAACTCAGAGCGAAATGACTGTTGAGTTTCCCAGGGAACATCCGGAACACTAGCTAGATTATGGGGAGGTAGAGTCTTGGCAACTCCCATAGGAGAGCAAAGAGATGTATGCTGAGCCCCTGCCATCTTCCCAAACTATGTGTACCTGTCTGCTCTTGGATGGGGTACTGACTCCAAAGTGTATGTACCCATCGAGGCTGATCAGAGGAGGCCCACACATAAGATATGGGTGGCCCAGGCCAGAACACCAAGAAACAATAGTTCTTTTGTTTGTTTTTGGATTTTTGAGAGTCTCAGTTTACACCTCTAGCTAGCCTGGAACTCACTTACTACAAGACTTGGCTGACCTCAAACTCCCCAAGTTCTGTCTGCTCCTGCTTTCTGACTGCTGGGATTAAGGGTATATGTGCCACCATGCCCAGCTCAGGGCAGTTTTTTTTGGATAGTAACTCAAAATGCTATTTGTATATTAAAACAATAATTGTAAAGCTGAGAGAAGTCACACACACTTGGGAGGCAGAGGCAGACAGATCTTTGTGAGTTTGAGGCCAGCATGGTCTACAGAGTAAGTTCTAGGACAGCCAGGACTACACAGTGAGACCCTGTCTTGAAAAAAACCAAAACCAAAGAAATAAAAACAGTAAATGTTTGTTGTCATGGAAAGTTAAAAAACAAAACAAAAACCAACATGATTTTTTTCAAAGATTGACAATAGAGACTTCAAAGATGCTTATCCTAGGTAGAGCCTGGGGCACAGAGTTATAGGTCTAGGGGAGGGGTGGGCACCAAATATGCATCTGCTGGATCCCTGGGATTACCCCAGGGACTCTGAGGCAAGTGTGATGCTGTGGGCCTTTCCACTGGCCGCTATCCACCTGGGAAGACCCAGCACCATGGCCCCATACAACATCCCACCCAGGCCCCCACGTTCTTGTTAAATGTGCAATGAAAAAGAATAATAAAGGCTCCCCTCAATGTGAACAAATACCAGAAATGCTAGAAAAACCCAGGAACCTAGAGGAGGGAGCTGGAAGTCAGGACTGAGATTAAACTTGAAAAAAACTCAACTGCAAAAGAACAGTGGTTGCCAGGCTTGATGGCACACACACGCAGTCTCAGTGCTTAAGAGGCAGAGGCAGGAGGGGTATCACAAATTTGAGGCAAGCCAGCATAGTCTCCATAGTTCCAGGACAGTCAGCACTGTACAGTGAAACAGTACAGTTTCAAGACAACAGGAAGACGGCTCATCGGGTAAAGTGCTTACTGCACATGACCTAGATGCTGGTCCCAAGAATCCACGTGAAAACCAGACACGGTGGCACAGTATCTGTAATCCCAGCATGCCCTACAGGAGGTGGGAGACAGCCTGAAGAATCTTTGGAAGCTCCGAGACTAGCTAGCCTGGTGTTTGCAGCAGTAACTACAAGAGAGCCCTTGTCTCCAACAAGATGGGAGGTAAGAATTGACGTCCAAAGCTGTCATCTGACCTCCACATGTGAACTGTGGCATATGCACACTTACACATCATTTGTACACAAGCACACAAGCACATACATGCACACGCATACATGGGTGGGTGGCAGGATTTAAAAACAAAACCAAAAAAAAAAAAAATGAGAGAGACAGCCACAGATACAGCAGGGACTGAGTGACAGTGTCAGGGTTAGAGGCCTCATTCCTGTGCTCTCAGACCCGACATAGGCTGGGAGAGATAGGAAGGACTGGTGGGTAATGGAGAGATGGGCAGGTGAGTGGAAATGGCAGTAACAGGTGGGTGGATGCTACGTGAGTGGCGAGTGGGAATGATTGTGGATGACAGACTGGGAGATGCATGGTGGATGAGTGAGAGGATAGATTACTGAGATATGAGGGAAGGATGAGACAGGAGGAGGCTGGATGGAATGGGTATGGTAGGAGTGGGTGACAGAACTGGTATGTAGCAAGAGAATGAAGAAGACTGTGTGGGCACACGGGGGGGGGGGGTGTCAACTGGAGACGGGCAGACTGACGGGCAGGCAAATGGTTGAATGAGAGACAAGGCAGATCAAAGGATGGCAGAGGGCCAGAGAGCTGAGGGAAGGATGAATGGAAATGGAGAGCTGGGTGTGGCACGGTCCCAGCACTCTGGAGGCAGAGCTGGGCAGACCTGTTAGTTATCTTGGTCTGAGTAGAAAGTTCAAGGCCAGCCAGGGCTACAGAGGGAGGAGATGCTGTCTCAAAGAGGCAGGGGTGAGGGAGAACAGGAAGGAAGATGGGAGTATAAATGATGGGTATAAGAATACAGGTCTCATAACCACAGAAAGAGGATGCCTGGTGACTGTGTGCTCTGCAGCAAAGAGAGCCCTCACTCACTCTATGGTGAGAGCGACAGGCACTATCAGAGGGGACTGGGATGGAGGCTGACTATCCCTGAAAACCTAAAGAGGCATTTTCTGCCTTCTTGCTGACCCAGACATTCCTCCTCTGAAGGAGCACAGCCAAAGGCCTGGCCCGGAAAAGCAAATTACAGGGCTGAGGTCAATTAGGGCCAAGGAATTAGAGGAATTTCTTAAGGGTCAGTAGGGGGCGGAAGGGGGCCTGGCTCCAGGCCTGAGACCTGCTAGCCACCTATCAGAGGCCAGAAAGACACTGGGAAGAGTTTCACCTCCTGATCCATACTCCACAGTCTGCCCATCTCAAGCAGGAAAAGAACAGGGCACCAGGAAGTAGTCCAGCAGGAGCTGAATGCAGGCCCAGAAGTGCTAGACCCATCCTCTCTGCCTGGGAGAGCGTCCTGGGAGCAGCTCTGGTGTCATGCCCTCAGCTCTGCTGCACAGGGAACATGCTTCCTACATATGGATGGCCAAGCCTTGGGAGAACTCCGTCTTTATCGTGTCGTCCTCACTGAGGTCAGATGGTACCCAGAACCTTGGGAATGGCTTCTAGCCAAGCTCAAAAGGACAGGCACTGTGCCCAGAGTGGGGACAAATCAGAGGCAGTCTGGAGTGTGAGGTTCACAAAGCATGTCTGCACCAAGGCTGGGAGCACAGTCTCTGGCAGAAGGTACAGGGTGAAGGGTACTGGGTTAGGAGATAGCTGTTCCACAGAAGCATAAAGATGCACCACCAGGAGTTTGTGAGGATGAAACATTTCTGTCCATTAAAAACAAACAAACAAGCCTAACTTGGTGGTGCACGCCTTTAATCCCAGCACTTGGAAGGCAGAGGCAGGCAGATTTCTGAGTTCGAGGCCAGCCTGGTCTACAGAGTGAGCTCCAGGACAGCCAGGGCTACACAGAGAAACCCTGTCTCAGAAAAAAAAAAAAAAAAAAAAAAAAAAAAAAAAAAGCAACCAACCAAACAACCAAGCAACAAACAAAAAATAGTCATTTTTAAAAAGCGACACACTGAGTAACACGTGCAGCAAGCATTTCAGCTGACGCAACAGCAGGAGCTTCACATCTGCATAGTGCCTTCAGCACAACAGAGGCTGGGCAGGGTACAGGCCACCAGCAACCCCCTCACCTCTCTACTTTGTGCCTTAATCATTTCCAAAAGACTGGAAGGAAGCCGCATGTAGTGGCATATTCATATATTCCTACCTACTCAAGACACTGAGGTAGGAGAATCATTTACGCCTCGGACAGTGGTTCTCAACCTGCCTAATGCTACAACCCTTTAATACAATTCCTGATGCTGTGGTGACCCCCAACCAGAAAGTTATTTTCATTGCTACCTCATAACTATAATTTGACTACTGTTATGAATCAAAATATAAATATGATATGTAGGATATCTGACATGTAACCTCTGTAGAAGGATCACTCAGCCCCCAAGAAGGTTAGGTCAGGGGCCTTGGAGCTCAAGGCCAGGTTGGGCAACACAATGAGAACCCCATTTCAAAAACATTGAGGTGGTAGGGGAAAGAAGGGAACAAAGCTACAGAACTTCAAAAGATAACTGTCCTGCTGGAATTAAGTATTTTGAAACATCCCACAGTAAAGTAATATTCTTAATTCATTGAGGTACTCACACTTTCTGTTTTTTCAAGACAGGGTTTCTCTGTGTGTAGTGCTTGCTGTCTTAGAACTCTACCTGTAGATCAGGCTGGCTTAGAATTCACAGACATCCACCTGCCTTTGCCTCCTGAGTGCTGAGATTAAAGATATGTGCCACCACACCCTTAAGGTGCTCTTACATAAAAAGCAAAAATAAAACCAGCTGAAAGTGGATAAAATGACGTACACGGGTAACATGTCTGAAGACCTCAAGTTAGAGGCATGAAAATGACTTTGTACACATGGAAGCACAGAAAAACTACAAGGACCCACATCCTGGGGTCACAGCTGTAGCCAGGGGGGTCCTGCTGCTGGAGTTCCTCAGTTCTAGTGTGCACATATAAGAAGCAGAGTTATGGGTACAAACAACTCTGAGAAACGGAGAGGCAGCCATCTTTCCAACCAGGCACTGGAGACTCCAAGTCTGCTTGGGAAGGGGGTGGGGGGAGGGCGAGGGATGTGTCTGCTGCCTAGGGAAGCAGCTGGTTTTCAGGCAGCCTGGAATCAGATACAGCCTGGAAATTAGATTTCCCACAAAAGAGGCAGACCATTCTGGCAAAGACTCCAGTTAGGATGGGGGTGGGGAGACACATTCTTCAGGGACTTCTGTCTCCCAGGGTATGCCCATGGTGTCCCAACAGCACAGCCTCAGAAGAAGGGATCTCACATGTAAGGGGACCTCAGCGGGTTCTTGCCTCACAATAGTGGGACACCTTAGGCCAAGGGCTGTCCAGGGTCACGGAAAACCAGTCAGCCTCAGAGCAAAGGGCCTTTGAGAGATCCAGGAAAATTAGGGGTTATGGTAGGGCTGAGACACTGGAGCTCTAATCAAGGACAGGATGCTGCTCTGGTCAGGCAGGTGAGCAGATCAGTATTCCAGGAGCTGTGTCCTCTTCTGTAGGAGGCCTGGGCCACAGGAAGCTACCACTTGAGCCTGGGCTCAAGGTTTCTCTAGGGGCAGACATCTGTTCTCCATTTGGTTCCCTTCAAGCTTCCATGTTCCATGAAACTCATCTCTCCAAAGGACTTGGGGGACATGGAAGATAGATGTCCCCAACACAGGACAGTCCCTGACACTCCATCTGTGTCTGAGGTAGACATCAGCTGCAGCCAATGGTGCTACCTTTCCAGGCTCTAAAAGTGTCTCTTAAGGAAGCAAGGAGCTGTCCCCCAGGGCTACAAGTAGCTGCTTGGTGTCAACCTTGAGGGCCAGAGGCCACGAGCAGGTAGCTTTCCCGGTAGGTATCCTCTCACAGATGTCTAATGCACCCTGACCAGAATGGAGCCATTCCCTGTTTGGTTGGAGATATTGTTGAGCTACAAAGGATCCTCCATGGGATAAAGAAGTCTCTCCAGGATATTCCCTTATGTACTCAAAGATCTCTACCCAATTACAAAGCCTACACGGGTCACCCCACTGTACGGGGTCAGGCAGTGAGGGTGGCCAGCCACTGCTTCCACTGCCTTCTCTGACTGCTACATGCCAGTGGCTTTACATCTTACGGAGACAGGTAGCAAGGCACTGAGGTCCTAGACACAGAGCCAAGTTTGTCCCCTGCATTTTGGGGTAGGCATGAGGATCGAAGTGCCTGGAAGAGGTGACTGAGGTTCTGGGGAGTTTGGGAGGCCCACTCTTATCCCTAGCAATACTTATGGCCCCATGGGGGCCCTGTCAAGGACAGTGTCCTGCAAGATACAGGCCTCAGCTGGGCAGGTGCAGCCGTCACTGTGTTGGCTGCCAGCCCTGCAGACTGTGCTGTTGGCCTGCAATGTCCTCCCCCGCCTCAGATGGTGGGACCCCTTCTGCCAGGCCCCTCTATTACCATGGCAACACTCTGGCTTCTCTAGAGGGACAGAGCCTCTTTGTGGTGATACAAAGCCCCTTTGAGGTGTGCCCCCCTGCTGTTAGTCAGAGAGCCTCTGAGGGACAAAGGTGGCCCCCAGTCCAGCCTCCCAAGATACAAAGCTAAGGAGATGAGATGGGAAAGCCTAGTGGTTAGGAACTGAGATCTGACTACCCACAGAACAGCCCCTGGTCAGGAGGAGTCGGTTCAGGGTTGTCTGTCGGAGACTCCAGCACAAGCAGTAGCTGTTTCCAGAGCTTAAGCGTGTTAGTCTTTCCTACACCCTTGTGACAAAGGAGAAACTTTGCCAGGTGGTGGGAAAGTCTTTTGAAACAAGGGACTCTCATGGGACAGGAAACACTTGAGCTGGCCATCAGGACAGTATTGGGCCAAAGTCCCAATGGGAATGGGGATGCTAGAAGTCCTCAGCAGACAGGCAGGTGAGGGCCATGCGGCTTCTTGGATGGAAGGAGAGGTTCAGTACCATGTCTTCTGTGGGGCCTGGCGATGGTTATCTCTGTCTTGCTCCAGATCCCTTTAGTTTCTGTAACATCGGTTCCCCCCCTTGCCGTGAAGAATCTCAACTTCCCTGCTTGCTCTAGAAAAAAAAAATGTGCCCAGGAACAGCTCTGCTATGCCCACAACCCAATATCCGGCCTGGCCAGGAGGGTTCCTCATTGTGGACTGGCTCATTCTAAGGTTAGGGATGTAGAACCCTGAGGACAGAATAGGTCCCACACACGATGAAAGGCATCCTGTACAGACCTCCCCTAGTGTACTAGCTGTATATTTACTCCAACATCACAGTCTAGGAGGCCAAAAGATGGTCAGGCCGCCCTACAGCAGGCCTCACCCCGAGATGGCTCAAACAGAGAACCCCTCCCAGCTATCCTGGCCTGAGGGTCATGCCCACCCTGACTGCTGCTGATCAGGCACTTGGCAGTGCCCTGGCATGCTAGGCGTTCTGCCCAGAGGCCCTCACCAAGTGACCTCAGTGTGACCCACAACAGCTTTGCTAACTAAGCCCCTAGCAGGGGGTAATGAGTTGTAGTGGACATTCTAGTGAGGTAGTATGGGTTTGAGGTGGGGAGGGGGAATCCATCCTTTTGTGGGTAAGTGTACCCAAGCCCTAGGGAGACCAGCCAAGAGACCATTCCCAATTCTGCGGGTGGGGCCTCTGAATCAGTAAGCACCACAAGTGGGTCTGACATAGGCCCATGCTGCCCTCCCCAGCCCGCTTCCCCATTGGCATTCAAGTTATCTGCTGACGCTGTGGACATGAGGATGCTAAGCAGGGACCTGCAAATCCCCTCAGTCAGTTCACACAGGCTCACACAGGACATGCAGGGGCTCCTCCACCAGGAAAGATGGAGGCTCTGCAGAACTGTCCCAGCCTCCGGAAGACAGCAGCTTAGAAAAATCGGAGTGACATTCCCCATTCCTTTTTTCATCAAGAAAACAATACTCAAAGACTCGGGTAGGGAGACTGTCCACCCTGTCGTGCCCTGGTCTGGCCCATCCCGTGTGTAGTGTATAAGCCATGGTCTAATTAGCGTGCTGTACAGAACCATATGGTGAGTGCAGGAGGCAATCAATGGCTGGGATGTCCGGATGGCACAGCTGTGGTAGATCTGTGTCCACCTGGCTCTGGATGGATGTTAGGTCAGAGTAGGTAAGAGGATACAGAAATCCTGGCTAGCTCAAGAGGCTCAGACCTGCCTTCCTGGGGACAGGTGGGACTGACTCTGTCGGGATGGGGGGGATGCTCAAGGCCCCTCAAGGCTCCTCCACCAGGGAAGATGGAGGCTCTGCAGAACCTCCATCTGCACCCAGCCAAATCCAAGAAGTTCTAAGTGAGACACTCAGACTGGCAATGGGAACCAGCGGCTTTAGCCCATGGAGCCAAATTGGTGAAAACACCAGCACCACCCCACAGGGTCCTCTCTTTCTTTCTTTCTTTTTTTTTTTTTTCCGAGACAGGGTTTTTCTGTGTAGCCCTGGCTGTCCTGGAACTCACTCTGTACACTAGGCTGGCCTTGAACTCAGAAATCCACCTGCCTCTGGCTCCCAATGGCTGGGATTAAAGGTGTGTGCCACTACTGCCCAGCAGGTCCTCTCTGACAAGGAACTGGCAGTACTTTGTCACTGTCAGCCACCATGGCTATAGGAAGGGCAAACACCAGGCCACAGCACTCAGAGCTGAGCCCTGAGAGGATACAGGCCACCAAGTCTTGGTAACAGTGGTTTGTCTACATCCAGGTGGCTTCTCAAGAAAATACTGCCTCTGGCATGACCCTCCTGGTAAACAATTCAGAGAAGCAAGGGGCACTGAAATCTTATAAGGGAAGTCTGGTTCACTCTGGCCAATAGGATGTAATCTTTAATCCAGCCACCAACTTGACCATGTTTCAAACTATCTAAAACATGAGAGAGTTACTCCAGTCCAAGCAGTCAATTACTTGGCCAAGGGATCAGCCCTAGAAAGGTGGACTCACCTTAAGCCGTACTAGAGAAACAACTGGAATAATTATTCCTTTAATGAGATACTATACGTTTCCTTCTTAGAAGCCCTGTCCCCACACACGTCCTTTGGGCTATCCTAAGGTTCCATGGATCTTTGTAATTTTTCTGAGCCCTGACTGAAAAAGCTGTAAGTTTCTTTTCTCCTGTACTTTTCTCTTTCGGACACTAGCCAGAACCTAAGGTTTATTTGCTTTTGTTGTTGTTTTCTTGTTCTTTGGGCTTCCTTACTCTTTCTCTAAGGCCCTCCTCCCCACTATGTGGCAGCTTGTCTGCCATGTGCTTACTGCTATGCCCTCTAAACTAATACAGCATAGTTTTCCTCCTCCTTGCCACCTCCTTTCCCCTCCTACGAGCAACTGCTGAGGATTACAGCTTTCCTGCCCTGGGCTGGTTTGGTTTTTTTCACTCTAATAAAAATGTCCTCTTAGAACAAACTTTAACTTTCAAACTCTTCCTGCTTTTTAATTTTTTATTTTTGTTTAATCATTTTTTTAGATTCTAATATATATATGTGTATATATATATGTATATAGATAGATAGATAGATAGATAGATAGATAGATAGATAGATAGATAGATATACACACTGTAGCTGTCTTCAGACACACCAAAAGAGGGCATCTGGTTCCATTACAGATGGTTGTGAGCCACCACGTGGTTACTGGAAATTCAACTCAGGACCTCTGGAAGAGCAGTCAATGTTCCTAAGCGCTGAGCTATGTCTCCAGCCCCTTTTAATGCTTTTTTTGTTCGTTTATTTGTTTTGTTTTTGACACAGGGTTTCTCAGTATAGCCCTGGCTGTCCTGGGAACTCACTCTGTAGACCAGACTGGCCTCAAACTCAGAAATTCGCCTGCCTCTGCCTCCCAAATGCTGGGATTAAAGGCGTGCACCACTACTACCTGGCCCTTTTAATGCTTTAATCAGCAGAGAAACACAGACCTATTCTGCACCCAGCTATGAGTCAACCCGTATGGGACAAAGAGAGGTTCTAGGCTCTACAGGTCTGTACCTTTCCTTTGTCCTCCTCTTAGGCTACTGTGTGGCTTCTGGAGCTTTGGCTGTTCCCAGGGCAATGACCATGAGGTAACCACCTTTCCTTCCCAGACCTGAGCCGGAAGCAGCTAGGCCAGCTCGACTGAGAGGACCCACACAGCAGGCCCGGTGCCACCAACCTTCAGCAAGTTCAGCAAGTTCGGAAGAGTCCTGCCTTCATAAACAGAACAGTGGGACCCTGAGGGGTGAGAGGCCTTCTCCACCTCCACCCAGTGCAGACTTCCAGCCCTTCAGGGCTGCCTTAGCTTCTCAACCCCACACCCCTCAGAGCCTCTGGGATTTGGAGATCCTTTTCTGAAGGGGTGGAGATCTGAGACAGGATCATCCTCCTGTGTGTCCCATCTCTACTCTTCCCAAAAGGACCCCTAAATCATCAGCACTTCCCACTCCTGAGGCTGTCATCATTTGAGACAGGATCCCTCTGTGTACCCCAGGCTCAAGAGGCAGCCACAGCTGAGCCTGAACTTCTGTACGGCCTGACAGTGCTGGAACTACAGGCACGCAGAGCCTGCAGACCTGATGACTAAACCCAAGGACTGTGTGTGCAGGGGCTTTGCCACTGAACTACACCCCCAGCCAGGTCTGGGGATCCTCTGCTGTGAGAGGCCTGGGAAAGCTGCCTCCAGCTGAGTCACATGACCGCACTTAATCTGCACAGAGGGGAAGAACTATAGCTACGACTCCCACCCCAACCCCTGCCAAAGGTTAAAGATGATGTTCAATGAATTGGGAACAGGTCACAAAGAAAAGGAAGGAAACATCATAAATGACTTTTACAAAACCACAGCAAAGGCAGTTGATGGCAGAGAGGAACAGATAGCGGTGGCAGAAATTCATGCCTGTGTGGGGTAGAAAGTAAACTCAAGCTGCAAACTGGTAGAAAACGACACAGATAACCAAAGGGCCAGGCAAGCAAAACGGCAGAGAGAACCTCCCAGAGCACATCAGAAGTTTCAACCCCAGAGACAAGACTAGAAACTGCTGGAGGCAAGCTTGGGATTACAGTCAGAACCTGGGTTGGGGTGAGCTTTCTGTCCAGAAAGGGGGTGTCTGCACCTGTTTCTATTGTTAGTGCCACACCCGAGGAAGTTAAGGAGAAAAAAAAAGGTTGATTGGGCTTATGATTCTAGAATAAGGTCACAAGGCTGTATTCAAGGGTGGCCTTGCCAGCAGGGCTGCAAGGTTGTCCAGGGTGTCACATGCTGGAGAAACAGAGCCCAGGAGACCTAGGCCACTGGCCTGTACAACAGATCCACTCTCGGGTAACCATTAACACATTAAAAAAAAAAAAACCAAACAGGTTAATCTATTCAGGAGGGCAGAGCCCTAATCACTTCCTAAAGCTTCCTTCCTGACCATTATTATCTTATAAAGTGAAATTAAATTTCAGCCTGAGGTCTGGAGACAACAGCCACATTCAAACCACAGCAGAAGCCATGGCAAGCGTGGACATGTCTCTCAGCATTTTACAAGTCTCATCGAGGTCATATGTCTGCTAGTCTCCTAGGTGTGCTGTGTCCACTGCATAGAGCAGGAAACAGTCTACCTGGCCCCAACCTGCTGGGCGTGGTGAGTGCGGACAATGCTCTTCATGGAATGCTAACTGCCTGCCTGCTGGCTCTCAGAAGCTTTTAAGGAAAGGAAGAGCTAATGGCTTTTTAAAAGCACAATACTATTCCTTTCTCACTTGAGTGTTTTTGCTTTCTTGTTTAAGAGTCAGGGGCTTACTATTTTGCACAAGCTGGTCTTAAACTTCTGGTATCAAGTGATTCTCATGTCTTGGGTTCCTGAGTAAATGGTGTAGGCCAGGGGCCTGGCCTTGCAGTCTTCAGAAACATTAAATCAGCTCTGAAATCCTTCAGGAAGCAGCAGGTGAAGCTTTCTTATTTTCAGCCTCGAGACTGCTCCATTCCCTGTGGCACTGTTCCTCAGAGTAAACACAGATCATCCAGAGCCATGGACTCTAAAGAAGCAGTTAGTTAAGAACCTAAGTAAGAGGTTGCGCATGGGGCACACACTTTAATCCCAGCACTTGGGAGACTGAGGCAGGCAGATCTCTGTGAATTGAGGCTAGACTGGTCTATAAAACAAGTCCAGGACAGGCCTGTTACAAAGAGAAATCTGGCTCCGGTGGCACACTCCTTTAAATTATAAATGATTTAAAGGCCAAGGACCCCAGCATATGGTCCAGGGCTGCCTTGAACTCCCAGACTCAAGTGATTCTTCTGCCTCAATCTTCTGTGAAGCTGGAATTTGAGAAATATGAGCCACTGCGTGCCTTGTATCTCAGCATCTTTTTTGCTGCTGTTTTTTTGTTTTATATTTATGACTTTTAACTACCATTAAAGACTGAGTAGTTAAAAAATAATGACAATAATTCAGTAAGTCATTTTGAGTTCATGAAAAGCCATCACTTTAATAGAAATATTAAAAATATAGCCGGGGGCCGGAGAGAGCCCGGTTAAGTCAGCGGTTAAGAGCACTGACTGCTCTTCCGGAGGTCCTGAGTTCAAATCCCAGCAACCACACGGTGGCTCACAACCATCTGTAATGAGATTGGATGCCCTCTTCTGGTGTGTCTGAAGACAGCAACAGTGTACTCACACAAAATAAATAAATAAATCTTAAATATATATATCATATATAAATTATAAATTATATATAAATTATATATAAATTTAAAAAATCTATAGATAGATAGATAGATAGATAGATAGATAGATAGTCAGGCAGTGGTGGCGCACGCCTTTAATCCCAGCACTTGGGAGGCAGAGGCAGGGAGATTTCTGAGTTCGAGGTCAGCCTGGTCTACAGAGTGAGTTCCAGGACAGCCAGGGCTATACAGAGAAACCCTGTCTCGAAAAACCAAAACCAAAACCAAAACCAAACCAATCAAAAAAAAAGTACTATCATATCAATTTATTCTGAAAATTGACAACTGAGGGAACTTAAAATAAGCATTTATCCTGCCTTTCCAGTAAAAAAAACGATATTCAAGGAAACTATGTTTTTTGTCTTTTATTTTAAAACCTGTTTTATTATAAACACATATAAGCAGTGTCAAGGACATTTTCATACATGTGTATTATATGTTTTGGTCATAGTAACCTACTACTCTCTCATCTTCTTCCCACTCCTGACTTCCCTTCCCAGTTAGTCCCCTCCCACTTCTTTCTTGTTTTATAAATCCTAAGGCCTGCCCCTCTGGGGAAGAGGGTAAGGCTAATCTTGTGCAGATCTCATGGATTAACAATAGCTAATCAGGCTTCATGAACCGATGGCCTTGTCCTGCCAGGATTGAGCGCTCTTCACCATTCCCTGCCTCTCCTCCAGTTATTCCATTCCCCCCACCCGCATCTTCTTCCACAGTGCTCACTAAGTCCTGAAGGAATGGTGTAAATGTCCCACTTGTGAACCTTAGCAGTTACCACTGTCTACTGCAAAAATAAGGTTCTCTGACCAAAGCTGACAGTGGCATTAATCTATGGGCATAAATACAGACATTTAGAAGGAATCTGATAAGCAGATTATGCCCACTTACCAAAACAACAGCTATAACATGCACGCTACAGTCTATGAACTACCAAGACAGGGGCTTTTGCCCATGTTTATAGTACCAGGCATGAACAGACCTCAATTCCAATGAGAAAGTGGCAGGCTACCTTCATAAGTGCCACTATTGCACAGGGGAGGCGGGGCACATCTTGTCTGGTAGTCAGTAGGACTGCCTGCAGGGTCCATGGCTCTGTTAAGAGTTCTCTAAACAAACAGAACTGATAGAATTAAAATCATATATGGGGTTTATTAGAGTGGCTTACAAGCTGCGGTCAAAGTAATTTAACAATGCTATCTTTTAGAAGGCCAAGAATCCAGTAAGTTGTTCAGTGCACAAGACTGGATGTGTTAGATGTCTCAATTGAGTGTTGGAGTCCTGGAGGATTCCTTGAGAGATGCTGATCTTATCAGTCTCAGTTGGAATCTTGAAAATTTATGTTCTAATACCAGCCAAGTAATGCTTCAGGAACAGGTTAGAAAACTTGCCAGCAAGAGTGAAGGCAAGCAGGTAAAAAGCAAAACTTTCTATGGTGGTTTGAATATGCTTGGCCTAGGGAGTGGCAGTATTGGGAAGTATGGCCTTGAAGGAGGTATATCACTGTGGAGGTAGAGGTTTGAGGTATATATATGCTCAAGTTCTGCCCAGTGTGAGACACAGTAGTCTCCTGCTGCTGCCTTTGAATCAAGATGTAGAATTCTCAGCTCTTCTAGCACCATGTCTGTCTGCATGCTGCTATGCTTCCCATCATAACAATAACGGACTAAACCTATGAATCAGTACACCACGTCCAATTAAATGTTTGTTTGTTTTAAATAAGAGTTGCCTTGGTCATATTGGGTCTTCACAGCAATGGAAACCCTAAGACAGAGGTTGGTACCAGGAGTGGGGTGTTGATGTAATATACCTGACCATGCTTTTGTTTGGAGGAATGTAGATTTGGGGACTTTGGAAAGCAGTGGAATGCTTTAAGTGGAGTTTAATGGGACATTTTAGTAGGAATAGGGAAGACAGTGGTGCTCAAGATGATTTGAACTGTGGAGGCTTGGCTCAAGAAGTTTCAGAGGAGAATTTTAGTATGTTGCCTAGAGATTGTTCTTGTGATATTTTGGTGAAAAGATTCAGATTCATTTCACTGACAAAGGAAGTCTCAAATCAACCAAGTTTAGATATTGTCCTGTGATTCACTGTTATGAGGAATATTTTGATCAAGTGTAGCAAGCTTAGAAAGCAAAAACACAAAATGTATGGTCCAAAGTGTAAAGGAAGTACCAGGACACACAATGGAGCTGAATCCTGTGTTGAAGGATATTACATGGAATTAAGGGAGTGCTGACCTCTGGACAAGATCCTACCCAGCTAAGCATATTATGTTTGCAGATGAACAAGAGATAGTTATCTATCATATTAGATATTATTATGATCTGGTTATTGTTTTCATTTGGACTTTTATCTGGAATGAACTACAGTCCAGAAATGGAAGCCAGACCTGTGATCCAGATCTTGAGGCTGGAAGACACAGGCTTTTGATCCAAATCTTGAGGCATTGTGGCATGAGTAGTTTAGGGGCAGGCACAGTGGTACACACCTTTAATCCCAGGAGACAAAATCAAGCAGATTTCTGAGTGCAAGGTCAGCCTGGCACAGAGCAAGTTCTGAGTGAAGAAAAGCTTAATTAAGTCCAAGTGTAGTGGTATACACCGTTAATCCAAGCATTCAGGAGACAGATCCATACAGATCTCTGAGTTCAAAGTCAGTCTACAGAGCAAGTTCCAGGATAGGCAAGCTTAGGCGGTGAATGAAATCATTGAGAACAGAAAGCTGGTAAATATGTCATAAAACAAGGAGGCTGACCATGTTCCAGCCCCAGTAAGCAGCAAAACTCAGCAGCTTTGGCTATGTGGCTCTGGCTTTAGAGTCAAGAATAGATGAGACTACTGAGACAATTGATGCTGGTTAGCTGGAGCTAAGAAATTAGTGGTGGTTAAGAAGAGACCAGCATCACTGAAGTAAAATCTTTTGGGCAGTGTTTTTCGAAAACACTAAGAAGTTGTGTTCCAGAAATAATCAAGGTTGTACCTTGTGCTGCAACTGGATTTGGTAATGTGTATAAGTCACCCACATGGTTCTAGTTTTGAAGGCATGAAGTGTTCATGGAGGGCAGCTGAGGCTCAGCACTGTGAGAGACCATTGGTGAAAGTGCAGCCTCAGTTGTAGTTGATGGACGAGGACTGAAGGGGTCATGCAAAGAAGTTGAGGCTTGGCACCATGAAGGGAGCCTAAGAGAGACTATTGGTGAAGCCTAATTGCATCAGAAGACTCCAGGCATCCAGTCCATAGGATGATCACCAAGAACTTGAGCCTATGGTTGCTATAAAGAGCAGAGCTGGAGAAGTGAGTGACCCAAGCCCTTTGGAGGAACCCAGAAGATCATGTGTGAATCCCAGACACTGGAACAATAAGCTATAACATTGAAGTTGCCTTGGAGACCCCAAGATGTTAGAGATGCTGGAGCTGTGGGATACCTGCTGAAGAAAGCTGCTAATGGGGAATGGAATCAGCCCAGGAGAAAGTAGTCTGTTGCAGTCATTGAAGATGAAAGAAGTTGGAGATCTGAAGAGTGTGTTAACATCAGATATGGAGATGCAGAATTTGGAGTTTAGAGATGAGGTCAAGTTAATGACCAAGATTAGCCATCACAACAGCTAAGACTGTTGATGACAATAATCCCCAAGAGAGCCTGCACAGAGGCTTCTGGCTTTATGAGGGATGGCCACTGGGGAGTTAGCTTCCATCTAAGTTCCAGTCTCCCATCTCCTCTTCTCTGTGTCCTGCAGTCATAGTGGGTGATGTTTTCAGCAATGGTGTCTAAGGTCTCATTTGGCAACTGCCTCAGGGGCTTCCTTGGCCAACAATTTATAAGGAGGTAGCTCGGTTCTGGCTCCAAGATTTTCATTTGACAGCCTATGGCTTCTGAGAGAAACTTTCTTCACCCACAAAGGTACCTCCATTCACACATTTTCTTTTTACTAAGAACCAGATTTCCTCATGGCTGTTCCATACATTCTTAGTTTTGGATGCCCCTCCCTCCTGCATCTGAGAGCCTTTCCTCCATTTTCATATCACCTGTCTCATGCTATCGCTCCTGATTGCCTTTATCCCTGTGTCCACTTCTAGCTTCTTGGATTCTACAAACACTCCTGCTTATGTGATATATTGTATTTAATGATTTGCATATGCTTAACTGTTCCTATATTTCCAAAATTCAATGTACCTTAATAATAAATTTTCATGCTGTAGTCATTTTTGAGTCTAAAAGACCTCATTTAACATAATATTTTCTAGTTCTACCAATTTTCCTCCAAATTTCAGTTTCTTTTTTGCATCTGAATGAAATCCCTTGTGTGTACATACTACATTTTCATTATCCATTCTGACTCTATTTCCTTGATGTTATGAAGAGAGCAGCAATAAACACAGATTAGCAAATACCTTTGTGGTGGACAGAGTCGTGGGTAAGTGTCTAGCAATAAGTATAGCTGATATGCACAGGAACGTTCACACTGGCTCACCCTCATGCCGCCGTGCATGGGCTCCCTTGCCTCACATCCTCGGACTTCTCATCGTTTTCTTGATGATACAAAACAGCTTAAATCGGCATTTCCCTAATACAGAACATTAAAAAAATATTGGCCATTTATGTTCTTTTGAGAACTCTGTTCAAGCTATTTTTAATGGGTATTGTTCAGAATAGTTTTTATTTGATATTGTATTAGTTAGGGTTTTATATCAAAAGAATTGATATAAAAATTATATATGGGATTTATTAAGGTGGCTTACAAATTGTGGTCCACTATTATGAATAGTTCCAGAGGAAAGTCCAAGAATCCAGTAGTTGTTTGGTCCACGAGGCTGGAAATCTTAATTGGTCTTCAGTATACACTAGAATCCCAAAGAACAAGGCTCTAATGCTAGTGGAGGAGTGGAATGCCAGAGACTGAGAGGGCAGGCAGGCAGAGAGCAAGAGTTCCCTTTTCCCATGTCCTTTATTTGTACAGGCTGCCAGCAGGTGTGGCCCAGATAAAAAGTGGATCTCCTCACCTCAAATGATTTCATCAAGGAAAATCTGTCACAGGTGTACCCAGCCACTTGACTTTTCGTTAGTTCCAGATGTAGCCAGGTTGACCACTAAGAAGAGCTATCACGGTTTTGTTTGATTTTTTGGAATTCTTTTTAGATTCTGGATTGCAACTGTCACATATAGAGCTGCCTCTTCAATAGATCATTGTATCATTTGCTGTACAGAAAGTCACTTTAAGGCCAGGTGGTAGTAGTGGTGCACGCCTTTAATCCCAGCATGCGGGAGGCAGAGGCAGGTAGATTTCTGAGTTCGAGGCCAGCCTGGTCTACAGAGTGAGTTCCAGGACAGTCAGGGCTACACAGAGAAACCCTGTCTCGAAAAACCAAAAAGAAAAAAGTCATTTTAACTTCACAGAGTCCCCATGTGTTGGCCATATATGAGGAGAGCTCAGCAAGGCCCACCCACACCCACACTAGCCTATAGCTACGCTCTCAGTTAGTCCATGCTTCTCCCCAGTGTTTGGGTTTCAGATCTTACATTAAGATCTTTGCTCTCAGAGGCAGGTTCAAGTGCTCACCCAATGTGCACTGGCTGCTCTTCCAGAGGCTCTTGGTTTGATTCCTAGCACCCACAGTGGCTCACAACTCCAGTCCTGGGGGGATCCAATGTCCTCTTCTGGCCTCCACAAGCACCAGGCACATACATGGTGCACAAATGTACACACAAGCAAAACATCCATACACATACATGATATATATATATATATATATATATATATATATATATATATATATATATATACATACTGCATGGAGTACAGAGAGAGACAGTTCTAGTTCCATTCTTTTACATCTGGATGGTTTTCCCAGCTACCTTTTGTTGAAAAGAATATCGTTTCTTCAATGTGGATTTTTTGTTGTTGTTAAAAATAAATAAATAAATCACGTGATTACAGGTTTATGGACTTTCATCCTGGATCCTCTATTATGCTCCACTGGTTTTCATGTCTCTTTCTGTGCTGGTTCCATGCTGTTTTTGTTACTCTGGCTCTGTAATGTAAGATGGGATAAGGGACTGCAATACTCCAGCAATGTTCTTTTTGCTCGGGATTGCCTTTGCTATCCAGGATCTTTTGTGTTTTTATATGACTTTTTAAGATTGTTCTGTCTGTGAAATGGCATGGGGGAGTTTAAGCACTGAAGTTGGAGCTTGCTTTTGATAGAACAGCCATTTTCATTAACAATTTCAGTGTTAATTCTTCCAGGCTATGAGTATGAAAAGTCTCTCTACATTTTTTCCCCACTTACTCCCATGTGCGTGAAAAACAACTTGCAGGAATCAGTTCGCTCCTCCCATGTGGATCCGGGGGATTGAACTCGGGTCATCCAGCTTGTCAGCAGGTGTCTAGCTGCTGAGCCATCTCATCAGCCCTCTCTCCATCTTCTGATGTCTTCCTCTGTGCTCTCTTCTAGGTTTCAAAGCTTTTGTTGTATAAGTCTTTCAATTCTTGGTTAGGTTTCTTGTAAATTTTTTTTGTTTTTTGAGACTATTGTAAATGGGACTGTTTCCTGATTTCCTCCTCTTCCGTGTGATCCCCATTGGTATAATCTCGCTTAGACCACCTTTTCACATTAATTTGGTATCTTGCCTCCTTGCTCAGTGTTTAACACTCTAAGGGTTTTCTAGTGAAGCCACTATATATCTTATATGCAGAATCTTTGCTGTTGTTTGAGGCAGAGTCTCTCCAGGTAGCTTTGGCTGCCATGAAACTCACTATGTATGAGTTTGAGGGGCTGGCCTCAAACTCAGAGATCTGACTGCCTCCACTTCCCAAGTGCAATTGAAGCTGGGATTGAAAGCACTCACCCCACAAGGCCCCACTGTTTTGTTTTGCTTTGTTTTGTTTTGTTATGTTTTGAGACAGAGTTTCTCTGTGTAGCCCTGGCTGACCTGGAACTCACTCTGTAGACCATGCTTCAAACTCAGATCTGCTTGCCTCTGCCTCCAGAGTGCTGGGATTAAAAGAATGTGGCACCACCACTCAGCAAGTCTAAGAATTTTAGATTTCCTTCTTGATTTCTTTAGTGACCCATTCATCGAACGTTCTGTGTTGTTCAATCTCTACAAGTTTGTGAGTTTTCTGTATTTTCTCTTGTTTATTTCTAGCTTTATTTTATTTTAGTCAGATAGCATTTAAGAAGTTATTTCAATTTTCAAATAGATCACCAGAGCCTTTCTGGGGTTGAAGTACCTACTGAGAAATCCACTGTTATTCTGATAAGCTGCCTTTATACAGACTTGGTGTTTTAAGCTTTCAATATTTTTTTTCTTGGTTATATTTAGTGTTTTAAATATGCAGGGGATTTCCTTCCTGGTCTTTGTTGATTGATGTTCCATACACATTTTACCTGGAAGAGCCTCTGTTTTCCTAAACTCAGGAAACTTTGTTTTCACTGCGTTGAAAATAAACTTTCTATGTCTTCGGTATAGAATTCATCTCCACATAATTTGCAGATTTGGTCTTTTCATGATGTCCCAAAGACCCCCAAATGTTCTATTGTGTGTTTTAGGTACTTACCCTTACCCTTCACTGACTGTTCTAGTTCCTCTACCTTGTCCCAAAGGTCTGTGCTCTGTCCCTGTCTGAGCTGGGCTCTGCACTGATGCTTTTAATTGAGTCACTGAGCTCTTCAATCTCATCGTCTCAGTTCAGTTTCCTTCAGTTTCCTCTGTCTTTTATGAGTTCCGTTCTCCCATGTGTGCACGTTTTTCATGTGTGTGCTGTCTCTTCCTCATGTCACTCAGTTGTCTGTTCTCTTGGGATCTGCTCTGCTTTATTCCTGCTCCCATTCTTTTTTTTTTACTTCTGTTTTTCTTTGAGACAGGGTTTCCTCTGTGTGGCCCCAGCTATTCTGGAACTCACTCTGTAGACCATGCTGGCCTCGAAAAGACCATGCCTTTTCCTCCTGAATGCTGGGATTAGAAGTGTGTGCCACCGAACCTGGCTCTCTTTCATTTCCTTGAACAGATTCTTGTTGGTTGGTTGTTTTGAGACAGAAGTTCACTATATAACTCTGGCTGTTTTGGAACAATATAGACCAGGCTGGCCTCGTCTGTCTGCTTTGGAACAATGTAGACCAGGCTGGCCTCGTCTGTCTGCTTCTGCTTCCCAGATGCTGGGATTAAAGGTGTGCACTCCCATACCCAGCATTCTGAACATATTTATAATTATTCTTTGCCTGGGACTTCATTTAAGTCATTCTCACTGGGGGCCGTTACTGTGGAATGTGGGTCTGGTAACTTCAGAGGAGACTGTCTTGGCTTCTCATATCATTCGTGCTATATGTTGGGACTTGCGCATTAGGACACAGGCTGACGGCTGACTTTGGTTATTATTTGGGTCATCTTTACTCTTTTAGTGGAAGTGTTTGCAATATTCAAGCGAGGTTAGATAAAGCAACACGGGGTAAGAACAGAGCATGCTGAGTAAGCAGACACCTGAACAAATGCAGAGAGGAGCAGGAGGAGACTCAGACCCATGAAAGCTGACCTGCTTGACTCGTGGGCTCAATCTGACATCTCTAACATCACTTTTCTTTTTTTTTTTTTTTTGGTTTTTCTTTTTTTTTGGTTTTTTTGAGACAGGGTTCTCTGTGTAGCATTGGCTATCTTGGAACTCACTCTATAGACCTGGCTGGCCTCGAACTCAGAAATCCGCCTGCCTCTGCCTCCCCAAGTGCTGGGATTAAAGGCATATGCCACCACCGCCCGGCGCTAACATCACTTCTCAAGCTCCTGGAAGCCTATTCACTGTTAGGAGTTCCTCTATGATGGGGATCCCATTCCTGTCTCCCTTTTGCTAAGGACTCAAAAAAAAATTTTTTTATAACATTTATATGTAGAAGTGGACAGAGTGTGTGGAGGTCAGAGGACACATGTGGAGGTCAGAGGACATCTTGTAAGAGTTGGTTCTCTCCTTCTACCACTTGGATCCCAAGGAGCCAGACTCATGTCATCATCAGGCTTGGTGGCAAGTGCCTTTACCCACTGAGCCATTCAGCCAGCCCCTTCTGAGGACGTCTGTAGTGAGTTTCTGGCTGACTTACACTAAGTGAGCAGTTAGATGGTTCCCTGCTGTTCTTTGCATGTGCTGGGCGTGGTGTGATAGAGGCGTATGTGTGAGCCCTTTGCTTCACTGCTGTTTCAGTTACCTGCGCTTGAGTGAGGAGGAGGGAAGGTGGTAAGTCATTGCCTGGTAGTGCCACTGGGCCTGAGTGGGTCCCTGTACTACGCTTCAGCTTCTCCTGACCCTGGGGTCTCACTTCACTCCCCAGTGGAAGCTGGTTAACCATGTACTCCATCAGAAGCTCCCAGCTGCTTCTGTATTCCCTCTCGATTGTTCAAAGCTAGCTCTGAAATTCCTGCAAGAAGTAGCAAGACATACACTGTGCTTTTTCCTACACATGCCTACCGATCGCAAAGTTACACTTACAGAATACATGCAACAAGGGCGTGACAATCAATGATAAGAAACACAGCAACCAGAACACTATGAGACAAAAATCGTGTGATGGTGGTGCATCTATTTCTTGGTATCTTGTACTGTATTCACTTTCCTTTGGATAAGTCATGTAATGGCTATGACATGAGATGAATTCTTTCTAGAATTTTCCATTTAACATTTTTGAACCATGGTCAACTACTGGTTGCAAAGACTGGGGATAAGAGGAAAATACTGTAGACCTGTGTAATAAGAAAGGAGCCAATCAGTGACCAAGACCTAACAGAAAAAACTCCAGAGCCAGATGGCTTTACTGGTTAATTCTACTTAACATTTAAACACTCAGAAACTAACACTAATCTTGTTCCAACCCTTCCCAGAAAATAAGAGCATATTGCATGCAGACAAAGACACTAGGAGAGAAGAAAACTACAGGTCTACATAACCAGTGAATCCTGAAGCAAAGGACTTTAATTCAGCAACACATAAGGAGGATTATAACCTCTAACCATGCAGTATCTGGAAGTCAACAATGGTTCAATATATAAGAGTCACTATGTTCAATCCATCATACTAAAATAACAATCATCAACATACCACATTAATACATTAATCAGGGGAAATTAAGGGGAACAAAACCCATGTAAATGAATACAGAAGGGGCTGGAGAGATGACTTAGTGGTTAAGAGCACTGGCTGCTCTTCCAGAGGTCCTGAGTTCAGTTCCCAGCAACCACATGGTGGCTCACAACCATCTGTAATGGAATCTGATGCCTTCTTCTGGTGTGTCTGGTGTGTGTATAGGCATATGGTATATGCCTATACATAAAATAAATAATCCTAAAAAAAAAAAACCAAATTCAGAAAATTTGACAAAACTTAGCATCCTTTTGTGATAAAACAAAGCATTCACTAGGCAAAAGAGTAAACTTTATAACATGATGAAAGCTATATATGGAAGACACATAGTAAACATACATTTTGTTGTTGCTGTTGTTTGGCTTTTGAGGCAGGGTTTTTCTATGTATCCCTGGCTGGCCGCAATTTCCCAGAGATCCTACTGCCTCTGCTTCCTGAGTGCTGGATCAAAGGTGTGCACATACTTAAGGAGAAATAAAAAAAGAAACTTTTCCCTTAAGATCCAATGGTACATACCTGTAATCTCAGCATGTGGAAAGCTCAGGCAGGGAGACTAGCCTGGGCTACTTAGAGAGAGGTCAGTCAGTGCTACTGAGCAAAACAAAGCAAAAATGGAAATTCAACGCAGAAGTAGAGATGTTAGACAAAGCAATTAGATAAGAATAAAAATAAGGATCAGGCCTGGCATGGTCATACACACCTTTAGTCCCAGCACTCAGGAGTCGGATCTCTGTGAGTTCGAGGCCAGCCTGGTCTACAGAGTGAGTTTCTGAACAGCAAGAGCTACACAGTGAGACCCTAAAACAAAGCAAAACAAGAAACTGGAAATAAAGGCCCTAAAGACTCTACACATGGGAACACATCAGCAGTAAGAACGAAGCCAGAAAGTCATAAAATGTGAGTCGACACAGAGAAAGCAGCTTTGTAATTACACACAAGTAACAAAGAATCCAAACCGAAAACATAAAAGCCCATTCCGTTTACAACCAGGTGGTAGAACATTCTGTAATCACAAGAGAGATTATAACAAGTACATCCTAAGTTCAAAGCCAATCTGGCTCCATACTGAGTAACAAGGTGAAAACTTACCTAAAAACAAAACAAAAAACAAAACAAAAAAAAACCCCAAGGGAACCCAATTTAGCAGTAAAGTTCTTGTCTAGCATGTAGAAAACCCTGGGTTTGATACCTAGCACAATGTTCATAAAATTTGCCATTCAAAACAGCACTAAAAATTATAACAACAACAACAACAATAACCTCATAGTGATGCCAGGGATGTAGCTCAACAGAATGTCTGTCTAGCAGGCAAATAACCCTGGGTTCAGCAAACTCCATGTAAACCAGCTATGGTGAGGCATGCTTGTAATTCCAGCCCTCCAAGAAGAGGCAGAAGATCAGGAGTTTGGGTCATTCTTAGCCACATATCAAGATCCAGACCAGCCTGGGTTACAAGACTCCATCTCAAAATTAGCAGGAGCAGCAGCAATAAATGTAAGATTTCTAGAGGGCTGGAGAGATGGCTCAGTAATGAGACCTGACGTCCTCTTCTGGTGTGTCTGAAGACAGCTACAGTATATATTACATATAATAAATAAATAAATCTTTCTTCTTCTTCTTCTTCTTCTTCTTCTTCTTCTTCTTCTTCTTCTTCTTCTTCTTCTTCTTCTTCTTCTTCTTCTTCTTCTTTTTTGTTTTGTTTTGTTTTGTTTTTTGAGACAGGGTTTCTCTGTATAGCCCTGGCTGTCCTGGACCTCTGTAGACCAGGCTGGCCTCGAACTCAGAAATCCACCTGCCTCTGCCTCCCAAGTGCTGGGATTAAAGGCATATGCCACCACTGCCCGGCCAGTATACACTCTTAAGAACAGCTACTCCCAAAGGACATAGGGCAATAATTTTTTTTAATAATAAAAGTGTTGGCAAGATATGGACAGATTAGAACCCTGTGCACTGTTAGTGTTAGAGCCATTATAGATATAAAGTTTCTGATTTAAAAAAAAAGTTAGGGGGAGGGAATAGGGTCTTTTTTCGGAGGGGAAACCAGAAAAGGGGATAACATTTGAAATGTAAATAAAGAAAATATCTAATAAAAAAAAATCACAAAAACAAAAAGTTTGGGGCTGGCGAGATGGCTCAGTTGGTAAGAGCACTGACTGCTCTTCCGAAGGTCCTGAGTTCAGATCCCAGCAACCACATGGTGGCTCACAAACACCTGTAATGAGATCTGACGCCCTCTTCTGGTGTGTCCGAAGACAACTACAGTGTATTACACATGAGGGAGGGAGACTGGATCGAGCAGGGCTGGAGCAAGGTGAGGGGGGAGGCTGTCCTGAGTTCAATTCCCAGCAGCCACATGATGGCTCATGGCCATCTGTACAGCTACAGCGTACTCATACACATAAAAATAAATAAATAAATCTTTTAAAAAAAAGTTTCAGAATAATCATGTGCTCCAGCAATCCTAAAACTTGTAGGGATATGCGGTGGTGGTTTGAACGGCCCCATAGACTCACAGATGTGAATGCTTGGCCTGCAGTTGGTGGTATTGCTTGGGGAAGTTACCTGGTAGTGTGGCTTTGTTGAGAGTACATCACTGGGGATGGGTGTGGAGACTTCATAGCCTCCCGCCACTTGTGACTCACTCTCGTCTTCCTGTTTGTGGATGGAGGTGTGATTTCTCAGCTTCCTGTTCCTGCTGCCACGCCTCCTGGCCACCGTGGACTCCCCCTCTATAACCCTAAGCTCAAATAAACTCTGCCGCCTGTAAGTTACCTGTCATGACATCATCATGGTGATGGGAAAGTGACCAGGTTACACAGACCCGAAAGCAGCTTTGGAAGACACATCTGGACACCCACTCGCTTTTACAGAAGTATGGTTTGTAACTGCCAGGAAGGAAGCAAGGGAGCAGTCCAGGTGCACAATGGTGAAGGAGTCAATATGTGGGCTACATCATATTATTTGGCTTTATAAAGGATGAAAGCCAGGCATGATGGCTCAGGCCTATAATCTCAGGAGGGTTGGGCATATGCACTTTGTGTCTGGAACCTGTCTATAAAATCACACAAAAGGAAATGCTGATACACAGGAATTTGTTCTTTATTCCAGAGATGGGGCTAACTCCGTAGCCCAGGCTGGCCCAGAACTTGTAACAACCCCTTGGGTCAGCCTCCTGAACACTGGGACTGTATGTGTGACTCACCATCCCTGACCACACATGGATCTTTTTTGTAAGATTACTGTAACATGTGTGTTGTTTGTGGGTTTAGGCACATTTGAGTGCAGGTATTTATAGAATCCAGGACGGGCATCAAATCCCCTGGACCTGGAGTTGTATGTGGTTGTTAGTCACTTGACAAGATGCTGGGAACTACACTCGGGTCTTCTGCAAGAACAGCCCGTTAGCGTCAATCTGTGAGCAATCTCTCCAGCTCCTCAGGTGAGTCCTGAAGACACAGCGAGCACCTGAATGTGCATGAGGCATCTGGAGCAGTCTGAGAGAAGACAAAGGGTAGTGATCGGGGGATCAGGGAAAGAAGAGGGACCCGCCACTCAGAGCTTCAGTTTGTAGGTGACTGTAGGACAAGGTACATATATTTAACACTACTGCAATGTATCTTTGAAGGTTACATGTATTTTACCATAGTTTAAAAAGACTCTCCTCATGTGAGGTTAGAAGTCACAGAGCTGGGCTTGGGAGATGATCCAATGGGTAAAGAGCTTGCCATGCAAGCCTGAGGAGCTCAGCTTGAATCCTCCCACCTGAGGTAAAGCCAGGCAGTCATGGAGGTTGCAGTGCTCCTGTAGGTAGACAGGACAGGAAACAGGAGGGAGCGTCCTCAGTCAGTCATGTTCAGTCGGCCTGGACTGCATAGCTGCACTCCCTTTTCAAGGACCGACCAAGACTTCCACCTGATGCTGTTCTTTGACTTCTTCATGATGCACTGTGAGAACTGAGTGTCTTTACTCTCACGTGCAAATGCATACACACATGTGAGTATACACACACACATACACACACACACACACAATTACAAAGACCCTTTTAAATGAGCAGACCAAAAATAAAAATTAAAAAGTAAAACATTGGGCCAGGTATGGTAATGCATGCCTTTAATCTCAGCACTTGGAAGGATCTCTGTGAGTTTGAGGCCAGCCTGGTCTACAGAGTGGCTTCTAAGACAGCCAAGGCTACACAGAGAAATCTTCTCTCAAAAAACAAAACCAAACTATGTATACATATATGTCTACATAAATAAATATTGGTTATTTAGAAACAGTGGGAAGCTGGAGAGATGGCTCAGTAGTTAAGAGCACTGGCTGCTCTTCCAGAGGACACAGGTTCAATTACCAGCATCCACATGGTGGTTCACAACCATGTATAAATTCTAGCCCCAGGGGATCCAACATCCTCTTCTGGTCTCCTTGGTCACTGTATGCACATGGTACACAGACACATGTAGGCAAACTACCTGTACTGGCTGGTTTTGTGTGTCAACTTAACACAAGCTAGAGTCATCAAAGAAGGAGTCTCAGTTATGGAAATGCCTCCATGAGATCTAACTATAAGGCATTTTCTCAATTAGTGATCAGTGCGGGAGGGCCCAGCCTATTGTGGGTGGTGCCATCCCCAGGCTGGTGGGTTGTAGGTTCTATAAGAAAGCAGGCTGAGCAAGCCATGAAGAGCAAGCCTGTAAGCAGTAGCCCTCCAGGGCCTCTGCATCAGCTCTTGCCTCCAGGTTCCTGCCCTGCTTGAGTTCACGTCCTGACTTCCTCCAAAGATGGACTATGATCTGGAAGTATAAGTTGAACAAACCCTTCCCTCCCCAACCTGCTTTTTGGTCATGGTGTTTGGCTCCAGCAATAGAAACCCTAAGACACCCATACATATAAAATAAAAAATAAATAAATCTGCCATGCAGTGGTGGCACACACCTTTAATTCCGGTACTTGGGAGGCAGAGGCAGACAGATCTCTGTCAGTTTGAGGCCAATCTGGTCTACAGGGTGAGTTCCAGGACAACCAGGACCACACAGAGAAACCCTATCTCAATAAATAGATAAATATCCCAGCACTTGGGAGGCAGAGGCAGGCAGACTTCTGAGTTCAAGGCCAGCCTGGTCTACAGAGTGAGTTCCAGGACAACCAGAGCTATATAGAGAAAACCTGTCTCAAAAAAACAAAAACAACAACAACAACAACAAAATAATAATAAATAGATAAATAAGTAAACAACAGAAAGTGTGTGTGGGTTGGGGGGAGACTCCTACATCATACATTAAGAATAGATTACGCCAGAGGCTGGAAATCCCAGAGACCCACAATAGAACCAAACACAAATGGCAAAAAGAAAAAAGAAAAAGAAAAAAATAATAATTCCTAATGATATCCTGCTATACTCATAGACTGTCATCAGAGAGGCTTCGCCCAGCAACGGATGGAAACTGATGCAGAGACCCACAGCCAGACATTAGTTGGAGCTTAGGGAATCCTGAGTAGAGGGGGAGGAAGGAAGTCAAGGACACCATAAGAAAACCCAGGGAATTAACCAACATGAGCTCACAGGGGTGCACAGAGACTGAACCATCAACCAGAGAGCCTGCACGGGCCTGTCTTAGACCCTTCCCATATATGATAGAGTTGCATAGCTTGGTCTTTCTGTGGGACTCCTAACAGTAGGAGGAGCTGCCTCTGACTGTGTTGCCTGTCTTTGGAACTTTCTCCTCCTACCAGGTTGCCTTGTCTAGCTTCAATAGAAGAGGAGGCCTAGTCTTACTGCAGCTTGATATGCCAAGGCTGGTTGATGTCAGTTGAGGCCAGCTCTTTCCTGAAGAGAAACTGAGGAGGACTTGGGGGTGGGGCTGGGACTGGGGCTGGGGCTAGGAGAAGAGCAAGGAGGGGAAACTGCAGTCTGGATGTAAAATAAATAAAAATTTAAAAAACAAAACAAACAAACAAACAAACAAACAAAATTCGGTTTAAGGCCAAACTTGGTGGAGCATGCCTTTAATTCCAGCAGCCTTTAATTACCATACTCAGAGGGTGAGGCAGGTAGATCTCTGTAAGTCTCTCTAAGCCTGATCTATATAGCAAACTCCAGACAGCCAGGGCTACATAGAAAGACCTTGTCCCAAAACAGTTAAAAAAGTAATGCCTATCATTAGCTACCTCTCACACTCCACAGCGAAGACGTTGTCGTCTGAGAGGAAGAAAGCCCTAGAAAGTCCACCTGTGAGGCTATGTGAAGCTGCCTGTTGTTTTCTGTTGCCTCTACTGCCTCTGACCCCAAAGGTCAGGAAGATTTTAAAAGCCCTAAACCTTCCTTCCCTTCCCTTGTCACGTCATCTAGAAAGAAAGGTCAAACTGGGGGAGACAAGACCCCACAGTCCTTTGCTGAGTTATAAACCAGAGCAGAGCCACATGTCCGGCCACATGGGGAAGAAAGGACACAGGGCTGGAGAACGGTGCCCAGGCGGCACAGCTCCCTAGCCTGGCTGTGCCCAAGGAATGGTGGGGGCGGGGCAGGCAGACTGCCTTAGGACCAACTGCAAATGGATCAGAAATCTACATGCTGAAGGTACGTAGGAGGGCCAGGGCTGTCACCCTGGCAGGCTGCAGAGCTGAGAAGGGTAGAGAACTGGTGTGTGGTGGGGAGCTTTTATAATGAAGGTAAGAGGGAGTCTTGTGGTGGGGTAGGGTATGAGAGGTAAATGCTTGCTCAAGCAGTAGTGAGCCACGCCCAGAGCAGGAACATCCCAGGCCTGACCAGCAGCTCTCACCAGCTGTAGGGAATAAAGGAGACACTTCCCAGAGCATGGCTGGTTCTTCGAAATAATGGCATCAGTGTGGGACGGGAGGATCTGAGAGAACAAAACTGGACAGGTGAGGTCCAGGGCCATGGGGCCCTCCCACAGGCTGGTCTTCCAGGCCTCACTAAAGTCTTTACCCAGCACATACATTCCGTTCTGCTAGGAGCTCAAGGTCAAGTCCAAGTTGTTGTAATACAGGAAAGTGGTTCTGGGGGTACATGAGGCATTTCCTATAGTAACCCGTATCTGAGTTTCTAGGCATCTGAGGAAGGTGCAAAGAAGCAAGGGGGAGGAGCTGAGGGAGGTGATAGGAGATGGGAGATGCCAACCAATGAGAGGACAAGGGAGTGTAGACTACAATCTGCAGCACACACATATGGCGTATGGGAGAGCAGGGCTCTGGGTCCCATCCTCAACACAGCAACACAACAATATGTGAAAACTCACAAGGAGGACAGTGGTGCTAGGTCCTGGGACTCACAAGGAAGACAGAGGTGCTAGTCAGTGGGACTCACAAGGAGGACAGTGGTGCTAGTCAGTGGGACTCACAAGGTGGAGGAAGGTACTTAGTGATTCTTGTGACCCTCCTACAGCTGAGGGCTGATTCTTCAGACCCTGCCTTGCCACAGATAGCCACGCCTCTCTGCCTACCTCCTGCTAATCCCCATGCCTCTCTCCAAGTTCCAGTAACGCCGGAAGTCCCACCTCCAGAGACTGAAGATAAAGCTGCTGATTGGGCCAAGTTGCTGACAAACTTGGGGAAGGGGTTTTGCGTTACCTATCTACCCATTTGCTTGAAACAAGGTGAATTCAATGGATGATGGCAGACTGAAAGCACACCATGTGTTGGTCTAATTTTTGAAACCCTTCCTGCATCTCCAGTACCGTTGATTATTCAGGCCCTTTGACTCCATTCCAGATGACCCATTCGTACGTACGAGTGGCTGCAGGCAGCTACAGTTCTAGTTGTGGAGAAACAAACATTGTTTCTTTTCTACATTTTCTATAAACAAGCAGATACCGACCTATGTGTTAAAGTTAAGGTCACAAAGGAAGATGACAGCATCTCAGTGGCCTTTCTGGTACGCCCAGCAGAGACTGGTCCTGCCATATTTGGGAGGCATGTTCCATTTGTGTCATCATGAGGCTGTGGCCTGAACTCCAGTCCTGGTGTCAGTGTGGTCCTCTGAGAAAGGAGATGGAAAGGGGACATATATCTTGCTGGGCTAACACCAGCACTATCTCAGACGCCACATGGCCTAGGTCTCAGCTTCCTCACTTGTGTATTTTGGTCTCTCTCCACGTGTCAGCCTAGAATCTGGTCATCTGGAAGGGCCCTGGAGGTGCTCTCTGGGGCACCAAGTAAAAGCCCTGGGAAAGATTCAGCTGCAGCCTCATCGGTCAGAGCTCAGCAAGAGAGTCTAGGAGCATATGCTTCAGGGTAGGAAGCATTTCAAAACGTTGAATTTGGCATTTTCAAGAAACTTAGCGGGCCACTTGCAAACATCAGGAGGCACCACAGAATACCACAACTCTGCCTGCATCCTTCATCCTCTGCACCTTGACACAAGTAACCTCCTTCAGACTGTACTATCCAGAAAAGCCTAGGACCAGAACTCCTGGGTAGACATCTTACTGCAGTGGCAGCTGACATGGTAACTCCTAGGTTCACCCGCTGCAGATCAGGGAAACCCAGGCCTGGGGGCATCTAAGGTCCTCTCACCCAACTATGCCCAGGAAGCTTCCTAAGAAGGTCTCCAAAGACAGCCCCAGTAGGCGGGCCAGCAGCTGAAGTGAATGCACACAAGTGTGAGGGGCGGGGAAATTCACTGAGGAAGGCAACACTGAGGCTGGGACTAGATAAGCACAGGGTGGAGACAGGAACCCAATCAGCAATCCCAAGGCAGCAGGGGCCCTGCCCAAGCACAGCCAGGACCTTTGTCTATAACCTGAGCACTACAGGCCTTGAGAGACTGGATGGCAGCACACTGTGCCACTGTGAGTCACTCTGAGCAGGGGATATGAGGCTTCTTGATTTCATATCTGTTGCTGTCATAAAATATTCTGAGAAAAGGCAATACAGGCTGTCTGGCCTGGTGTCACATACAGTTTATTCCAGTACCTGGGAGGGAGAAGCAGCTCATCACACCACACCCACAGTCGGGAGCAGAAGAAAGAGTGTGTGAGAGATCCCTTGCTTGCTTGATCAGCTGCACCTCAAACACCTTATCCATTTCCTGCAGTGCAGGACACTCTGCCTACAGAATGGTGCTACCTACCCTCAGTGGACTGGGTCCTCCCACAATCAATTAAGATAACCCTCCACAGACAGGCCCACAGGCCCCTAATATAGACAATCCCTCATTAACGGTCTCTTCCCTGGTGATTCTAAGTTGTGTTAAGTCAATAATTAAAGCTAACCACCATACCTGGTGTATTTATGTTCTCTAGAGTAACAGAACTTATAGAATGAATCAAAATCCTCTCCCCCACACTCCCCTCCATATAGAGTGGCTTACAAGTCTAGCTAATTCAACAATGACTGACTGAACAGAAGGTCCAAAAATCTAGGTGATTGTTCAGTCCACTGAATATCTCAGCCGGTCTTTAGTATGCACCAGAATCCTGAAGAAGTAGGTTCTAATGCCAGTGAAAGAGTGGATTTGCTAGGGAGGGTGGGAGGAAGCAGGCAAAAATAGACAACTTCCCTCTTCCATGTCCTTATATAGGCTTCCAACAGAAGGTATGGCTGAGATTAAAGGTGGGTCTTCCCACCTCAAAGATTCAGATTAGAAGTGGATCTTTCCACTTCAAATGAGCAAACTAACCAAACCAAACAAAAAACAACAAAGCCACACCACCAACCACAAAAAATCCCTTAACGATGTGCCCAACCATTTTGAGTTTCAGTTGATCACAGATGTAGTCGAATTGACAACAAACAATAGCTGTCACATGTGACAAAGGCGGATGGCCAGCTTGGGCTGGGCTCTCGTGTCTTGTAGGCAAGGTTCTTGGGAGGCAGCCAGGCCAACTGACCACACCCACCCCTGGGGCTGAGATACAATCTGGAACTGTTTGAGTGTTCCGCCTAGAAATAACCTGGGGTTATCAGGATTTCAGAGCCCATCATCCAGAGGGATCACCCGCAGCAGAACAGAGCTGCCCGGACAAGGGACCTCCAATTAAAGATCCCCACATACTGACACACCCACGACGGACGACTCCTACACTCCACTGCAGGGTTATTCGGGCCCTGAATCTCCAGCAGTGTCACCAGTCAACACCAGCATGTCATTTTAGGACCAGACACATGTGAGGAGAAGCAGGGTACTTGGAGAGCTTTTGGAATAGATCTCACCATAGCAGGGACCAGGTCCTGTGGTCAGCCAACAGTCTCCAAGTGTGCCACAAGTATCAAAGCTTGCTCAAGCGGCACCAGCTCCAAGATACCCACAGAGATACGAGGGAAGGGAACAAACATACAGAGGATCAGCCGGTATCTATAGGAAGTGGCACACACCTTTAATCTAAGCACTCAGGAGGCAGAGACAGATGGATCTTTATGAATTTGAGGCCAGCCTGGTCTACACAGCATGTTCCAGACCAACTAAGGCTACATAGGAGATCCCGGCTCCAAAAGCAAACAATGCGTGTGTGTTGTGCATCCATAGGCATGTACAGAGCTTAGCTAGAGGACACCGAGTATCCTGGCCTGTCACTCTCTACCTTACTCTTGTGAGGCAGGTCTCTCACTGACCCCGGAGCTAGGTTGATGATGATCCTCTTGTCTCTGTCCTCCACAGTACTGGGGTTATAGGCTCAAGCATGTGAATATGCCCAACTTTTTTAAACTAAGATGATTTGAACTCAGGTCCTCACACTTGAGCATCGAGCACTCTTACCTGTCAAGCCATCATCCCTGCCTCCAATACTTGGTCTTTTTAGTGAGAGCAGTGAGTACTAGCTAGGTACTGAATGCGTCACTATTGACAGCAAATCTGAGACCTGGAAGACACACACACATACACACACACACACACACACACACCATACTCTTTTAATGTGAACATGGTCTCCTTTTACTAAAACTTAGGCAGCAGGGGTCAGCACCTCCCAAATACAATGGAGGAGCCTTACCCTCGGGAAAGCACCTTCCTGATCACGTCTCCTCTGCCAGATAAGTACATTTCCATTTTAACTGATAGAAGACACTAGGAAAGAACAGTTCTAAACCTTCACTCTGCAGTTATGTCAAAATAAATTCAAGGCAGATTAAGTCTTGAGTGTAAAAGCCTCAAGTAGCAGCATCTAGCAGACAGACAGGCAGACAGACAGACAGACACTATTTACATAGCCATGCGCCAGGGAGGACGGACCACACAGAGCGCTACAGTCACCCTAGAAAGGAAAAACAATCCATGTTTTTCAGTGATAATGAAAACTTTTGATCATCAAAAACTGCCACAAACAAAAATGTGTGCAAGAGGCAGAGAGTGAGCAGAGAATTGATATCGTTCATATTTAAAGACTTGAACTAACAGGCTAAAAAACCCATCCATCCCTCAGGGGAAGCCTGGTGTTGGACCACCAGGTAGACTTCTGAGAGGCTGCAGAAGACTGGCTTAGTGCGAAGGGAACATTTTTTCCCAGGCCTTGCATCACATTGCCTTTAGGCTCTCCCTCTTCAGGGAGCCCCATTAATCCCATGTCACAACCCCAAATTTGCAATTGTCCTTGTTCATCTCCTCAGAGAGCTGGGAATTCCTCAGCTGCAAGTGAGGATGTGGTGCTCCCAGTGAGCATGCAGTCCCATAGTGCTCAGTGAGTAGGTGCTAAGTGACTAAAGGTGAGCAAGGGTGGCACGTGAGTGCTTGCCACTGACCTCATCGACCTTAGCTCCAAGGGCTCCTATACGCAGAGGCACACTTTAAGATGTAACAGAACAGGAAGCCATAAGCCAGAGCTAAGGTTTTGTTTGCCAATCTAAGAAATGGGCCTAGACCAAAGCAGAGACACTATGAGTAATGCCAATCAGGCCTCCAAAACCCAGAGCAGGCATGAATAATCAATCAAAAACAACAGAACACAGACAGACAAAGGAGCGAATGGAAGAGGGACAAAGAGAGATGGGGAGAAGGAGCTAGAAGCAGAGAGGGAAGAAAGGACACGAAAGGAGGATGCCAGAGCAAAGAGATTTCAGGTATGCCCTAAGTTATTACTGGGGCCATCATCTGAGCCCTGGCTAACCTGGCCTCCTGGTGTGCACCAGCCTATGACAAGTTGAGAATATCTGAGCTTGCCCAACCCATACAGGATCCTGGATTTGATCCTCAGCATCAAAGCAGAAATAGTATGAGGGGTGCAGCTCCTCTTTCCACTGTTGTCCCCTTATGATGTCACTTGTTCTATAAGAAGTGCCATGGGCCAAGGCCTGAATACTCTGGCCCAGTGAGCCCTGGATAAAGCCTAAACTTTTTTAGCTCAGAAACCACTGAGTGGCTCAGTGGATTGTACACTGAAATGTTTGGTCAAATACTGGCTTTCCTACACATCAATAGACATGGCTCATGTAGCCAGAATCTTCCCACACCCAAGTTCTCTGGTTACAGGTAAAGAGAAATCAGACCAACCTATCCAGCCACTGTGCCTGATATCCCTTTAAGAGAGGGCCCTCAAACATCCAGAAGCCTGGTGCGCCTGGGTCTGCGGCTACCACCTTCTCCCCAGCACAACATTATGGGGCCAGATTTCCCCTTAGGACACAGTGTTGGCTGAACAGAATTCAGTGAACAAAAGGAGGAGAGAGAGTCTGGACAGCTGTGGTGGATAAACAAGAACTGCCAGGGGCACTTGTACCTATCAGCCACCCAAAGCAACCACCATAGCATATCAAATGCCATCAAAGTGTCTCTTCCATTCATAGAGTACCAGAGGACGCAGGAACAACCAAGGTGGGTATGGCCACCCAACCTGCCATACCTCATGGGCATCATACGTGCACCACTGAAGCTGGTGGCCATAATTCACAGATGAACCAAGTAACCACCCCAGCCAAGCCAGTCCACAGAGCAGGGCTATGATCAGAGCCGTGTCATTGGATCTCCTACCCTATAGTGGCTGAGGGGTGAGGCTGAGAGAGAACAACAGACACACAAAACTGCAAGGTTCATTCACTTTGCAGGTCCATGGAGCCTTGGGGCTTCTCCGCAGTGGCCAGCTGGAGGCTCCATTCTCCCTTGGGCAGACACAAGCATCCCTGGGCTGAGCTCTAGGCCAAGCAGGCTGTGCTGACATCAGACACCACCATGGCTGGCATCCAAGCTGAGACAGACAGAGATCAGACCCAGCTAATGTCCTCATTAACAATGCCCAGCATCCTGCTAGGTCAGCTGCACTGTGGGCTCACCCTCAAGATAGACATCCATCAGGTGGCTACTATGCACACTTGAGCCACTGGGAAATCTAAGTTAGTGTGGCAGGTCCCCATATTTGGTCCTGTCCAGCCTGGAGACTGTGCCCGACCAGGGTGAAGCTGAACAAACAAGAGTACACAATGCCTGGGTCCAGACCATTCTGAAGCTGGCCACGCCTACCAAACTCACCAGGACAGTCTGCTATCCTAAGCAACATGGGTAACTTACCTATTTCAAGGGATCTCAGCATGTCCTAACATCTTGCGGACTCTCTGTTCCTGTAGAGAAACCAGAGGATAGTATGTGAGGCTCCCCTAGAATCGGTCCCTTCTGGATACAGGCATACTGGCCCAGACTGCTCCCCAAGCAGGACACTGGCATCCCTGATCCTAAGGTTGCCCTGTAGTGCTCCTGACTCAACCACACATTGTATTTACTTACTTCCCTGTCTCCACACACAACTGGGACTGTAGTCTGCATAAGGTCAACTTCCCTTCTGATGAGGTTGAGAGGTCAAAGATAAGGACTGATAGCGCCCTCTTTCTCCTCACAGAAGACTGCTTCATTAGGGTCCTGGGGCTCCACACAGTCTTACAGACCTGCAGCCCAGACCTTCCTCGTGGGATGACATCTGCCTCTCCCAAGGCTCTGCAGAGCTAGCTCCAACCCTGGCACCCAGGTCCTATGACACTGGTGGTAGGCAAGTTATGGGACTTGGTCCTGCAGCGTGGACTGCTTGCAATGCATGGAGCTGAGACAGCACTGGTCTCTGCTCTGCACGCAATTCCACCACGGCTCTAAGGAACCACTGCTTCCTGTCTCGGCAGAAGGTCGAGAGACACATTCCCTCTTGGTATATCTGAGCCAAGGGACACTGCCAGGGTGTTTATGTCAGAAAAATGAAAGCCTGTATGTACAGACAGTCGGAGACGGGTGGGCAAAGGAGGAGGTATCTCTGGGGCACTATGATATAAGTAATGGGAACTCTTCCCTTTCTGGTCTGTTTCCAGACTGTTCAGAGCCTCTGTCCAATCTTCCTCTGTGGACTCCATCTACTTGGTCCTAGAGGTGGTCTCTGTGTTTCACAACAGCCTATCAAGTTTTTGGGTAAGAATTCCATCTAACCTAGATTGTTTGTGCATGTGTGTGTGTTTTGGGGGTGTGGGGGCAACAGAGGGGGTCAGTACTCAGAGCCTGGTTTACTGGCAGTCCCTGAGGCCCTCTGGTGGCCAAATTCAGGCCAGGCTATGGTCGCCAGGCCATTTGGTAGAGAGGTTTCAAGTAGAACATGGAGAGCTGGCTAAATATTAGAGTGGGACCATGGAATGTGTGGGTGAGGGTCAGCACACAGCACAAGGGGAGCCCAGCACATGCTAAGGCAGGATCACTGGCTGATACTGGAGGAGCGGTTGGATAGAGTTGTCCACTAACCCCTCCCCCAAGCAGAAGCAAAGCCCCTGACTGGGGAATGAGCCCTGCTCTAAGCATGACATTTCTGGGACAACTTTGCTTTTAACTTAAATGTTAACCTAGATTTTTGTCTCACAGAGAACCATGTGACTTTGTTATCAGCCCCAGTGTTCCAAAAGTCTCTCACCAGGACTTACCACACACCACAGCCTTGGCCATATGAGTTGTGAGCCAACATCTGATTCCCATTGATTGTCCAAATTCCCAGTTTTACAAATGTGAAAACCAGAGCTAATCCAGGCAGGATCTGAACTCAAGTCTTCCTATCCCCAGGGTTTCCCATACTCCTCACCCAGCAGGAAATGACATGACTATCATAATGACCCCTGCCATGCAGGACTCCAAGAGAGAAGGTAGGAGAAAGGTGGAGAGGCAGAGGGGCTACAGGAGGCAGGGTGGAAGAGGTCACCAGAGGAATGGATGTCTTTCCAGGAGTGCTATCGACACAGGGGCATGGTACAGGAGTGGTCAGGGTGGAGTAACTATGGCCAGCCTGCTGGGAGCCCTGAATCATGAGACACACAGGAAATGACCAGAGAGATTGGACAGGGCCGTGAAACAAAGGCAGATCTAGTGATGGGACTCAGGATTGTAGATATCCAGCTTGTAACCCTTTGAACATCCTGCTGAACTGGTCTACAGGCTTGGGGTCACCCACCTGGCCAAAGACCACTGGATCCTTTGCCAGGCTCCATTCCTCCCATGAGGATGGTCTGAGCCTACCCTTGCCATAACCCACCTCTCAGGCACATACTGGGCATCTCCATCAATCCATCTAAAGACATAGACACTGCCACCACCTGCCTATACCCCACAGACCTACCCAGACTCTGGGGAAGGACTGCAGCTGTGTTATAGTGCTGCACCACGGGGCTAACCATGGGGCTTCAGACTGGGGTACAAGCCTGGCCCAAGATTAAACACCAGACCAGCAAGCTACAGGCCAGCAAAGGCTGACTACGTGGAGAGTTTGCACAGGTACAAGCTGAGTCAGGCCAGACTGAGCATGAGAAGCAGGTAACTTAGGATCACATACACCCACCATGGATCAGGATGGCCTGCCTAAGAGCTTGATTGGTACTGACTATAGTGTACCCTCAGCAGGCTGCAGTCTTGCATGGGTCTCCTTGGGCTCTGCTCTGTAAGCATAAGTAGGATTGAAAAAATGCAAGTTGCTGGGAACATAATCAGTAATCACAGATATGGAGAGCCCTTCAGCCACCAGGCAGGGAATTCTGCTCAATGACTAGTACCTGCCACAGCCAAACTATTCCTCCTGACCCATCACAAGAACACACTCACTGCTGCTATGAACACTGATGTGTCCATACACATGGACACAGTTTGTGTCTGGACTGCCCTGCAAAACCATCTCCATCTACCAGTGCCCTTCTGGGTCTAGGTGTCACCATCCCACGACCATGTGGCCCTCAAAGCTCCCTCGGAGCTCCAGAAATCTCCCCAACTGTGCATCCTGACAATCAGCCTGACAAGAAGCATCAGAGCTCTGGCTTTCCAGCTAGGTGTCTGTTGAAGAGCTCCAGGCTAGGCTGGAGTGAAGGGAACTCAGCCTGAACGCTTGTGCTGCACAGAGAAGGATGGGGTATAGAGCCCCACTCCTACGGAGGCATTGCAGAGGGTGCCTGGGACTAGAAGAGGCTACCTGGAGGGGTGTGTGTGAGAGAATGAATGTAGGGAGCCACAGATCACAGGCTGAGGGTGGGAGGGGTGTAGCAGCTGGGACACAGCAAGAGCCTTGGTCACCACAGTCTGTGTAGACAAGTGTTGAGGATGGCACATCAAGGAGGCCCCAGGTGGGCCTCTGTCATCATGCCAAGTATCTCCTGCCTACTTATGTGAAGGGCCCTCACATGGACCCCCAAATGGAAAGTGATCATGGACAGCAAGAAGCATCGAATACCTCAGATGACACAAAATGGTAGGTCCATTTCTTTCTTTCCAGATAGCCAGTATCTGTCTGGACAACCGGCTTCTGAAGTAAACATAACTTCAGAACACAGGGACCAACTTCAACAGCCCTGGTATATGTCACTACCCCAGGCTCTCAGATCCTGAGACACTCCCCAAAGCAGGCAATACTTGCCTGGGTCCTGGACCAAAGGAAAGGTAGAGGGACTGGGGATTCCATTGTGGAATTGCAGGCACTCGGTGCATAGCTGGTCCTACTTAGGGAAAGATGTTCCCAAAGACAATTTGGGCATGGATCCATCCCCTGGCTTTATAAAAGTAAGGATGTGTTTTGCGTTTCGGATTCTTAGCCCACATTAACAGTCTAGCCTAAAAGTTAACACAAACAGAAGCATTTTCTTTCCTTTCCATCATTTCTAAATGTTTCAATCTACAGAGACGAGTCCCCTTGTACCCTAGACACTGTTACCCGACATTGAAACAACTAGTTAAATACTGAATATAAGTAACATTTCATTATTTAAAAATTAAAAGGGGAAAGCCACGGCCTCCTGCGCAGAGCAACTCTAGACTTGCATATTCTCCTGGGCCGGTGTCCCACTGAGGAATGCAGGGTTATCTAGGAAGGAGATTCAAGCAGGGACACCAGACAAGGGATTCCCAGCAGCGCCTCCTCTCTCTTTTGTGAGGCCTTAGGAGCATCGCGGTATGGGGACATTCCCTTGGCATCGCCAAGACCCTGCGCTCACCAACGGCCGTGCCACCCCAGGAACTTCCCCAGCCTCGCCGCCCCCGAGTCCCTGTAAAGTTTCCCTAGCCGTCGGGGCCCTGCTTGCAGGCGCTGCAGTGGCTCGCGGAAGGCAAGGCTGTGGGAGCTGGGTCGTGTTCAGCCCGGCGGCATGAAGCTGGCGCTGTGGCCAGGTTGGACAGGGCCCTGAGGTCATGTACAAAGGGACCCGCCCCCAGCTACCCGGCTCACTGGGGACCCGTCGAGGGCTATAGCTCCAGTGAACAGAAGAACCAGCTTCTGAACCCCACCCAGACCTAAAGTCCGAGCCCAGGACCCTGTCCCTACTTGAGTCCGCATCTCAGTCTAGACCACATACCCAGTTCGCTCCCCAAGGACCCACCCCCAGTCCTGGCCCGGACCGGAGTGTCCATCCCAGGCCCACAGCCGGACCCCGCCCACCCGGCCGGGCTCACCTGGCGCGCGGCGTGGGCGGCTCCGCAGCGCGGCCTCCGCCCCCAAGACAGGCGTCCCCAGGTCTCCCGGCGCGCGGGGAGCGCCCTCTCCAGCGCCCTGCACCGAAAGCAGCTCCCGGGGTCACAACTCGTGCGGGTGAGGGGATTGAGGGAACCCTCCTCCTCCCCTACCGGAGCAGCCAGCAGGCTAGCCCTCCTACCCCTCCCGCGGCCCGTGCGCAAAGCGGACCTGGCCGGAGAGGAGGCCTCCGCCCCGCCCCATCCAACCGCGAATTTTCCCATTGGTAGAGAGACGCGCCCCGCTATCCGCACGGATTGGATGGATGTGCAGAGATTGCGGCTTGCTGTTGGGCTCCTGGTATTGTCAGTCTTAGCAGAAGGTCGGCCCCCCTAGCGGAGCAGGCCGAGGCTCTGACACCTGCCCGGAATGCTGTGGTTGCAACAGCTGCAGGAGGCTCGGAGTTGCCCCCTCCCGGCCACCTTCGGAGGAATTCTGGGGATAGTAGGCCCTGAACTGGGGCTTGCAGGACCGGCGATCACTCCCGGATTCCAGCAGCGTTGTCTCCATCTCCACCCCAAGTTCGCAGGTATCCTGCTGTTTGCCGGACATTGAGCGTCAATTCCTTTCTATTGGCATAGAATGGTGTTTCTCCTACACTCCGCAAGAATGTTGGGCTGCTGCTCCCATTTTACGGGTAGAAAACTGAGGCTTTAGGAGACCAGGGCGTGAACCCAGTCGTTGGACTTCCAGGCTTGGTGGCTCTCTTACTGCCCCCATAACCCCTGCAGCAAGGACGAACAAGGTCAGCTAGGCTGGTACAGGGTGGGGATGGCTGCAGTGATTTCGAGGGCAAAAACAGACTCTGGAAAAAAACGAGAGCGTTTTTCTTCTACGAAGCCTGTATTTACAGAGCTTTTGGGCACTCCCCACAGCCGCATGAGACTGCTCTTTCCTGGGGCAATAAAAAAGAGTCCTTGGCCCGGGAAAGGGGAATTATGTGATTATCTCTTCCCCACTCCACCCTGGTGTCCTGATTTCCTCTGCGCTGCTTTGAGTCTTGGAGAAATATCAAGGAGCTTTATCCACTGCCTAAAAAGATTAACACACTTTCCCCTGCCAGGTAGAGTACACCAACCACATCTCTGCAGTGACATAAGGCAGTGGAAGGACCCACGGGGGATGCTGTAATGTAAACAGGAGATGGAAGTGCAGACAGACAGTGGAAATGAATCTGGCCTGTGCTCTAAGCCTCTTACAAGTGCCCCTGGAAATGACCAACTCTTCTGGGCAGTCTATGTTTCCCAAGGCTCTACAGGCAGTGCTAATGGAGGCTGGATGTGTGTATAGTGGGGGCTACCCAGACGGTCATATTTTATCCACTTGTGCCGAGTCTATGGGCTCACCCAATAAGGATTGCTTTGCGAGGACAAAGAAAGTAAATGCCTGGAGCAGGATCTCACTTCTGGGTCCACCTGGGTCTAACTGTGCTCTAGCAATAAAAAATTGATACCAGGAGCTTTTCAGAGTTAAGGCAGTTGCTGCTTATCGGTTGGTATTGCTACTTGAAATGAACACCATTTGGCATCCTGGTATTGAGATATTGTTGCAGTTCTGAAGAGGCAGAGTCCTCCAAGAACACAGCTCTCTCTACAGCTGCCATTCTGGTTAAGTGGTGGTATGGTGGGGGACTTGCTCTCCTCCATTAGAAGTGGATATAGTAAATCCAGCTGTACCCTGGCCCATAGTCATCCTGGAGCACCTGTCTTGAAGATTCCCGTAGCTCTGTATCACACCACTTTCTCATCCTTGCTCATGGGACAAAGAGACTGAACAGGCTTCTTCGCTGCTAGAAGAGGGCAAAAGGGAGACATAGCCTCCTAATGTAGCCTGAGGTAGGAATGTCCCCTTCTAGAGACCTGGCTGCTTTAGAGCCTGATCACCAGCTGCATAGAGAAAATCAGAGTGGCTAGAGACAGCTCAGATAGGTTTCAGGGCTGCTATCTTACAGTCTTCTCACTAGGCAGAGGTCAAAACAGCAGAAAACCACAGGGGCCAATAATCAATACCTCTCCAATCCCCTCCTTCTCTCTCTCTCTCTCTCTCTCTCTCTCTCTCTCTCTCTCTCTCTCTCTCTCTCTGTGTGTGTGTGTATGTTTCTTGCTCTCTCTGTCTGGCTCCCTCCCTCCCTCCTTATCCAGCCAGCTGCTGGCCATCTCTGTAGGGATAGTGCTAGGGAAAGCCACAGAGAGGTGTTTGTCAGGAAGAACTTCCTAACTAGTTGGCACTTAAATCCTAAAAAAGGGAGGGGGGTAAGCTCCCATTCTGAGAAATGCACAATGAGCCAGACTTACATGGGAGAGAATGTCAGGGTGCATAACTATCAAAAAAAAAAAAAAATAGGAGCAGGAATTGGATCCCCTTCCCCTAATTAGACTGCCTAGTTGGACCTCAGAGGAAGAGGATGTGATGGGACTAGATGTCTCAGGGTAGGGTGGTACCCAAGGGGTGTCTCCCCCTTTTCCAAGGAGAAGGGGAGGGTGTAATAGGGGGATGGATTTGGGACTGGGAGGAGAGGAAGGAGGGGAGCTGCAATCAAGATGTAAAGTTAATAAATAATTAAGGAAAAAATAGGGGCAGAGATTCAAATCCCACCAAGGCGCTACCTGCAGCCAGTGATGGGATTTGGACCCAATCCCATCTTCTTACATCTCTCTTTATGGATAGGATTGATGAGAAAGCATATCCAACCCAAGTCCCACTCTGAGGTTCATGGCTTGGTGCTTTGGGGACAAGCTACCATATATCTGCTATATCCCAGACCATGCTCTTTTAGCTTCAAGCCCATGTCCTACTTGTCCAATACTACCTCTTCGTCCTGTAGACCAAGTGGTTTGGCTGCTCAGCTGGAGACAGCTGGCAGGAGCACAGGGTGAGTGTGCTAGTATGGAAGCGCCTAGCTAGGTCTGCCACCTGGTGGCCAGGAGTCATGGTCCGTGGAGTCCAGTCTTGTTTGCAAATGGTTTCCTTTAGTACTCAGGAGGAATATTGGTGAGACTGTGAGAGGGCAAAACAGACTTGTGGCTGGGTCTGGCTACAGCCTTGCCTTTGCCTCTCTGAGTTCCAGTTTTCTGCAAAGCGTCAGCATTGCAGTTTGGGACCATGGCACCTAGATCGTCCATGCAGCTAATGCCAATTGGCATCTTTTTTAAAAATTCAATTACATTTTATTTTGTGTGTATGCACCACAATGCACATATGGTGATCAGAGAGCAATGTAAAGGGCTCAGTTCTCTCCTTCTTACCATGTGGATCCCAGGGGTGGAACTCAGGTGGCCCGGTTTTGACAGCGAGCATCAATACCCAGGCAGCCATTTTGCTAGCCCTTTATTTTACTTCGAGTGAATAGCTTAACTGCTCTGAGCAATTATATTTACATCTCTAAAGTGGAACATTGAGAGCCTGTAGTACATTATCATTGTCTTTAACATGGTTGTGATCCTTATATTGAGTACTCACCTAGGGAAGGACCTCTGATGCTCCACCTTAACGATGCTCAAGCTCCTGACACAACCTGATACTAACAGGTACAGGAAGCCCCCAGTGAAAGTCTCGGCCCTGTTCTAAATGTCCCAGTCATTGTCCAAACATAGCGTGGTATTACTCAATTACTCAAGCGTGGTAAATTCCTCATCCTTGGGGTCTGGACCTGCAGGACAGCCTCTGTTATTACCTAAGGACTATGGAAGGCACGGTGAAGCAGAAGTCCGTGTTCTGTGTTGTTTTCTAGTGCAGGGAATACAATAGATGAGGAGTCAGAGGCCAGGGATACAGACAGTCTGGTAGGACTTGGAGGCGACAAAGGATAGGAAGGGCTATTCAGGACAGATGGTATGGTCTAGAGGTAAAGACCAGGACACTGTCTAAAGGGGGTGGAGGTGGGTCCAGCGGCTGAACGGGGCGGAGTGCAGGGGCTGTCACACTGTCTCGCAGAGATAACCCACAGGCTGAGGAGCTGTGGCAGCATGAAGGGACCAGATGCCCGCACAGCTCCGGCCTTGGCGCACCTCCAGTCTTGGCGCATCTCCAGTCTTGGCGCAGCTGCGGGGGCGGAGGCTGGATCTCCGAGCGACAGCACACACAGGCTAACCAGGCCGCGGCTCTGGTTTCGCCGCTCCACCCTTCGCTGCTGTGCCCAATTGCGAGCGCTCTGGCGGCGGGCCGGGCGGGACCTGGGCTGGCGGCTAGGGCGCGCGGGTGCGGCACCCGGAAGTCGGCGGCGGCGGAGGCGGTGAGTGTGCGGCGGGTGGCTGGGGCTAGCGGGCTGCGCTCCTGGCGGGGCTGGCCCACGGTCGAGCGCCGCCGGGCTCCTGGAACGCGGTCCGGACGAGGTTGGTCGAGGGCGAGGCGGTCCGCACCTTCTCGTCCTAACTCAGTTTCCTCTTTCCAAGGCATTAAATGGAAACTAAACGGCCTGCCGGTTTGGGACGCTAGTCCGACAGACCAGGCTGTCTCTGACAATTGAAAACAACCCACACGGTACTGGAAGATGTTTCTGTTTATCCCCGTCAGGAAGGTGTGCGGGGAGGGGATCACGACAGCAGGAGCAGACTTGCTGTGTAAGAGGCTAGATTGGCGGGACAGAGAGCTGCATGGTTGTTGCAGGGTGGGAGGGCTGCAGTCTCCAGCCTCAGGGATTACTCGAGCCTAGTCATGTCGCCCCTCTCACTCTGAAACCTCCTATGCGGCCTCAGGCTTCACAGTATGTCAGAGAAGACAGCAAGTGCTGGGTCATTCTTATGCCTGATATGGGCTTTACTGGGCTGTCGCGGAAAACTCTTGCTCAGAACGGGAGGACATTGCGTGTAGGCTGCATCCAGGCCAAGCTTGGCCCTACTCTAGGCTCATTCGCTGCGGAGATTCTGCTTGTTTTCCTCTTGGACAGTGGACAAGGAGGATCTGATGTTGAGACCCCATCCATCTACCCTCCGCATCTTTCCTGTGTTTCCTTCTGCCCGGTAGGTCACGTCTTTAGAGTGTACCCTATGCCCTTGCACAAGTCCCTGATCCTCCCCCTCCCCCGCCTCCCGCCTCCCCCAGTGAAGTGTCTTTCTTGCTGGGCCTGCTGACTACTGTTTTGCCACTACCAGGCTCAGCCATCTTCTATGGAGTAGATGTGACAGCTATAAGGGGCAGGTGAATGACACATCCTCTAGACAACTTTTTAAGGTAGTATTCATTGGTCTAACCTTGTACAGAGTGAAGACAATTCTAGCTAGCTAAGGAGTCAAGTGTTTCCAAGGCTGCTGCAGGCCAGGGTGGTTGGCTTCCAGGCTTGTCTTTCTGCCCCTCTCCCTGAGACCTCCTGGATCATGTGATCTGCTGGAGAGGGTGACCATTCCCAGATAGAACAGAGCAGAGCTCTGCCTTCCTCCAGAGTCCTAGTGTAGCTGCAGGGATGTGGTGCTCACATCTCTTCAGGTTCCCCTACCATCCCCAATCCCACATTTTCATTTTACTGTGTCTTTATTTTACTTAAGTGTTTGGGGGACACGTGGCAGAGGGGCACAGCTCCCAGCTGTCACTTTCAGCAGCCTGAGAATTTCCACCTAGTTTTAAGGACCTAATCTCAGATCCCACCAGGCTTTGATGCTGAAAAGAATTCCAGACTGGCCAGTGTATGAAGCAGAGTTAGAGAGTGTCTTAAAGTTATTTCAGTAGAGGCTTAAGTATGAAGATTAAGCACAAAAGAGGTGCCCAAGAGAAAAAAAAAAGTAAAAAATACCCCAGAGCTTGGGCTTGGAGCTTCTCAGAAGTACCTCATTGAGTGAGGTTGAAAAGTTCTGTCTTATCACTTACGTGTTTTCTTATGGTGCCTAACTAGGTTAAAAGTCAAAAGTTCAGCCAGGTGTGGTGGTGCACGCCTTTAATCCCAGCACTTGGGAGGCAGAGGCAGGTGGATTTCTGAGTTCGAGGCCAGCCTGGTCTACAGAGTGAGCTCCAGGACAGCCAGGGCTATACAGAGAAACCCTGTCTCTAAAAACCAAAAATAAAAAACAAAAACAAAAGTCAAAAGTTCAGCCCTCAGGGGATAGAGGAAGGTAGGATATCTTACTGTAAACAGTTTTGTTTGAGGTTCTCTGACTGTGTCTGGATAAAGAGATAAGGCCATATCCAAAGTCTTATACATTTTTTCATGCCTTAAGCGAGTGTCTTGCTATCTTAATATAAAATACCTATAAATGAGGCTGGGCCTGGAGGCTTTCATTCCTGCACTTGGGATGCAGAGGCAGGCAGAACTCTGTGAGCTTAGTCAAGGCCACACAGTGAGAACCTGTCTCAAAATAAATAAATGAATGTAAAAATCTATATATGAAAAGCATGGTAAGCATCAGCAGCTTGAAGCACTGATTGTGGGGGACCGTTTGCTTTTCAGCTGGCAAATGGCATTAACCCCAGTCCAGGATGAGGTCCTGCTCTTGCTTCTCCTCATCATTGGCCTGTGTCTCCCCCCCTGCCTCGCCTAGATGCAGTCTCTCAGTCTGATCACCTCCTTGCTCCTGTGTATGGACCCCATAGCCCTTCCCTGGATGTGGCTGACCACCTATACAAAGTGCAGGATGGGAAGGCTTAGAGGAGTTCTAGAAACAGAGCCAAGCTTGTTATTGACACTATGTGGGGGAAAAGCCAGAGTTCATCTTTTGGTGATGTGTCAATCAGCTTACAACAGTAGTGACTGAGTCTGGCATATGTTGGTTCAAACCACAGGGCTTGCTTGGTAAAGGGCTCCTGACCACGAGGTCACCTTAAACTGAGTTGATTTTTGAGATAATCTGTACCACTCCCACCTCTTATCTCAACTATTCATTATTTGTTCTTTGAGGCAATATAATCTTGACTAGCCTAGAACTTGCTATGTTGCCCAGGCTGGCCTTGAGCTCGTGTCTGTCTTATTTCTCAGTCTCCAGACTGCTGTCAACTTTTTTGTTTTGTTTTGTTTTTTGAGACAGGGTTTCTCTGTATAGCCCTGGCTGTCCTGGAACTCACTCTGTAGACCAGGCTGGCCTCAAACTCAGAAATCCACCTGCCTCTGCCTCCCAAGTGCTGGGATTAAAGGCGTGTGCCACCACTGCCCAGCCAACTTAATTATTCTGTGTGCGTGTATTTCTATGTGTCTGTGTTGCCTAGGCTGACATTGAATTGGCCATCCTCCTGTCTCTGCCTCCTAGGTGCGAGGATCACAGGGGGGGAGACACAGGCCAATGATGAGGAGAAGCAAGAGCAGGACCTCATCCTGGACTGGGGTTAATGCCACAGTCAGAAATCATGTTTACAAACTTAAAAAGACCAGCCTCCAGGTCCCAGCACTACTCCCATGGTACCCTGCTGACACTTGTGTCTACTGGCAGGGTGTCTCAGTGCTTACCTCTCTCCTCTCTGGGGAAGCTGTGAGCTAGAGATGACTCCATGGTTAAGAGCATTTGTTCTTGTACAGGTTCTGGGTTTGGC
>NW_022196894.1:15148740-15151924 GCF_008632895.1 Mastomys coucha | reverse complement strand
CTGGTTCTAGATCAGCCAGAGCTCCTGTTTCAAAAACAAACAAATAAACAAATGAAACTAAACAGAATATCCTATTTGTGTATTTATTATTTAATACAAAATGAGACGATAGAAGCTACCTGAAGGCCTATCCCTATTGTGGGGACAAGGGACAGGCTGGCCTTCCTACCAAGGGGAAACTGAAATGCTTGCCTGCCCTGTATACACAGCATTCTGTTAAACCCATAGTATGTTTGGTTTGTGCTATTCCTTTGAACTGTAAGGAGACAATGACACCCTGGTGTGAGGCCGAACTAATGTCTCCAGAATATTGGGGAGATCTGAGGAGAAGGTATTACAGGAGACAATTTGTCATGGTGAACTGCTGTGTAATAGCTGGATTGAGCAGCCTTGGCTTACAGAGCTCTGGCCGCCAAGATGGGAGGAGAGGAGGGTGCTGCAGCTGATTGGTTGCCTGGGGATTTCTCAGCCAAGGTCTCAGGAATGGCGACACTGTGTTCCATATGTGTTTACCTCTTCTGCTGGCAGCTCCCTGGAGCCCAGATCATAGCCCATCACATCCAAAGTTTCTGTCTGTCTTGTCTTGCCCAGAAGAACAGCTTTACCCCCAAGAGCCAGCAGTGATTTGGCTGCAGGATCTGGCCACTGACCATCTTTTTTCAGACTGATATTTTTATTCTTTGTCATTAAAGTTGTCAGCTGATTGCATGAGTCCCACAGCCTCTGCCCAAAGCCTTGATCCAGACACCCCTGATAGACTGTCTCAAACTGTTAGATCTCCAGCTGGGAAGTCAGAAAAAAAAGATATATCCTGTTCCTTTGTGTGTGCCCTACATTGCCACCTTTCTGCCCACACACCTTGCTTGCTTTTTTCTAGGTCCTGGGTGTATGTGGCACAGCGCTCAGGTGAATGAGAGTGTTGTCAGGCAGTCCACTCATGCTCTGTTCTGTGCCACGACATCGGCTCATTCTTTCTGTTTCTTTGCTGCATATATCAGCATGGGGAGAGAGCAAGGTCTATGAGCTTCCTTCTAGGGCTCTTTGGAGGTAGACAGCTTCCTTTGCCTTGAAACATGCCAACTGCAGGTACACAGGTTTTTATTCAGCATCTTACTCGATGGATTCTATTAGGGAGCCCATCCATTCACAGCAGAGACAAAAGCCATTGCTGGCACTCAGGCATCTGCTTTTTGTTGTTAGACTGTCCCCGAGACCAGATGGTTCTGTCTGCCTTCTGACTCCATGGACAGGTCTTGCTTATATCTAGTCTGTAATGGCTACTCCTGGTTGTCAACTTGAGTATATCTGGAATGAACTACAATCCAGAATTTGAGGGCTCACCTGTGATCCAGATCTTGAGGCTGGAAGACACAAGGTTCTGACCTGGATCTTGGCATGGAGACCTTGAGGCATAGTGGCTATGAAAAGCTTAGGTCCAGGCAAGGTAGTACACTCCTTTAATCCCAGGAGACTAAGGCAAGAAGATCTCTGAGTTCAAGGTCAGCCTGGGACAAAAAACGTGTCCCAGATCCAGGTGTGGTGGTACACACCTTTAATCTGGGCCACACCTTCTGCTGGAGGCCTACATAAGGACATTGGAAGAAGGAAGATTCGCTCTTCTTGCCTGCTGGCATTTACTTCCCCACACACCTGTTGCAATCTACTTCTACAAAAGACCAGCTGAACCAGCTAGCCTTGTGGGACTGAGCAACTACTAGATTCTTGGACTTCCCATTCACAGCTGACCATTGTTGGGCTAGTTGGACTACAGACTGTAAGTCATCACAAGAAATTCCCTTTTTAGAGACATTCCGTAAGTTCTGTGACTCTAGAGAACCCTGACTAACACACTAGTCACTGTACAAAAGACAATGATGCTTGCTCTCCTGGCTGCTGCCTCCTTGCTGCTACGTCAGGAGCAGGACCTTGTTGCTATTTGACGTTATGTGCAGCTCCAGGGCAGGGATGGCACTATTGGAAGGATACAAGCTGACTTTGAGCTATGAGGGCTTCAGGTATAAGTGTTCGAGTACTTGTAAGCGACCTAAGGCATGTATGATGCTGTGGGTCCCACCACAGGAACATAAGGTGTTGACGCTATGGACCTCCTTATTGTATCGATTCATGGCCTTTGGTAGTGGCACAATGTCTGACATGGGTAACAGGGATAGTGCTATTTCTGGTCTTAGAACTGCAGCCTTTGTCCCAACAAGCCAAGTTCCCAGCACCTACACGATAGCTCACGACTATCCATAGACATACATGGTGTGCACAGACATATATGCAGACACACTAATAAATTAATAAAATACTTATACATGAAATAAATAAGTTAAAAAAAATTAAAGACCTAAGTCAATAGTAAAAAGCAGTAAAAGAAGGGTTTCTCCATTGTGGCCACACTGGGAAGGACAAAGAGATTGAGTAGCATGCCCAGCCCCGTGCTTACCCATAAGGCCTGTCCCGTCAGGTGCTCTGAGATAGATGTCAGGTGATCGTGTCCTTGAAGGTGCTGCCAGGGGAAGCTGTAATATTATGGAGTTGTTGTCCTTGTGTTTGTATTCTTTAGAGAAGGACCTCTGAACTTAGCGGAGCAGTGAATAAGGTGATAATTTAGAAAACTAATCCTAGTGTTCCGCCTTCCCTCAGGGCTGCTACATGCCCATGGCTTAACAGTTTAAGGAAGGTGCTAGGTAGCCTGTGAAGCCTGGCTGATCTCCTCCACGGGGGCAGCCTCTCAGATCTAACATTTATGGCAGGGTCCCTGACAATGAGAGTACAGTTTAAATAGCAGGTAGGAAGAGTCACTGAGCAGTCCAGCAAGGACACTAAGTCTGTCCTGCCAGGCCAGTCTCTTGTGAGGTCATCTGACATGGTGACTGTTTCCCTAGGCTGTCCCCTCTTCTCCCAGCTGGAGATCCCTGGGAGAATTCAGTTCCTTAGGCGCCTTGTTTTTAGCCACTGAGAGTTGGAATGGGAGCACAAGTGTTTAATTAATGTGTCCTCGTTTCTCACAGACAGGCCAGTTACAGGGCAGCATTGATGACCCAGCTAGGCTTCTAGAAGATACCTTTTTTGAGCTAAGGGCTCCTGTATTCCAGGATGGCCTTAAACTGAAGAATGGTTGAAGATAACCTTGAACTTCTGATCTTCCTGTCATTTTTTTTTTTTTTTTTTTTTTTTT
>NW_022196894.1:15124411-15148661 GCF_008632895.1 Mastomys coucha | reverse complement strand
TTTTTAAAGATTTATTTATTTATTTTATGTGTATGAATACACTGTAGCTGATCAGATGGCCGTGCGTGGCTGTTGGGAATTGAACTCAGGACCTCTGCCGGCCACTCGCTTCTGGCCCCCTCACTGTAATTCACTCTAGCTGTCTTCAGACGCACCAGAAGAGGGTGTCAGATCTCATTACGGGTGGTTGTGAGCCACCATGTGGTTGCTGGGATCCAAACTCAGGACCTTCAGAAGAGCAGTCAGTGCTCTTCCCCGCTGAGCCATCTTGCCAGCCCCATGATCTTCCCATCTTATCTCCTAAGTGGTAGAGTTTTATATACAGACTATCATGCTAGTACAGAACAACTTTGTTATTTTAGTTTTCTTTTTTTTTGTTGTTGTTTTTTTTTTCAAGACAGGGTTTCTCTGTGCATCCCTGGTTGTCCTGGAACTCACTCTGTAAACCAGGCTGGCTTTGAACTCAGAAACCCACTTGCTTCTGCCTCTCAAGTGCTGGGATTAAAGGGATGTGCCACCACTGCCCTGCATCTTTCTTTCTTTTTCTTTCCTCTTCCTCTTCTTCCTCCTCCTCCTCCTCCTCCTCTTCCTCTTGCTCCTCCTCCTCCTCCTCCTCCTCCTCCTCCTCCTCCTCCTCCTCCTCCTCCTCCTCCTCCTCCTCCTCCTCCTCCTCTGTTTCCCTATAGTTTATGATATTGAACATACACTAGGCGTGGTGCCGACTCAGGCAAGCCCCTGTCTTCCACTAGCTGCATCATCCAGAAGATGGCAGTGTCAGGGGCATGTGCTTTCAACTCGTTAATAACTTGCTTGTTCAAAAGCCCACAAACCCTCCTTAGTCTTTTCCAAGGCCAGCATCCTCATTTACCTAAGGGCCTCCCTCTAGGCCTACATTCTTTTTTTTTTTAATTTACTAATCTTTATGTGTATGGGTGTTTTGCCTGCATGTATACACATGCCACGTGCATGTACATGCACCACATGCATGTAGTGCTCTCAAATGCTAGATGAGGGTGTTACTGTATGTAACATCCTTGTTACATACAGTATGAGCTGTCATGTAAATTCTGGGTCTCAAACCCAGGTCCTCTGGAAGATCAGCCAGTGTCTTTAACCACTCAGCCATTTCTCCCGCCCCCCTAGACCCAAACTCTTTTAGACATCCCAGCACCTCTCAGCACCATTGCTCCATGAGGGTGGTGAGGCTGAGTTTGAGATGTATCCAAACCATAGCATCTATGAATAGCCAGGAAAGAAAACGGCTCTCCAGACACTGGAGCAGAAACTGGGGTGAAGGTTAACTGCTGCACCATTGGGATGCTGCCAGGCCTGAGGGCTTGGGAGTGTTAACATGGGACCGGCTGGATGGTTCAGCCAGACACCCGGGCATTGGCTAAGCATTTGGGAAGCTCAGTTGTTCTCCTGCCTTGGCATCATCCAAATAGACAAGGCTGGTCTCACTTTGGGCTAGGAAGGAAGTTAGTTTAAAAGACAGGAGATACATAACTTAGGTGGTAAAGGTAGGAAGTTTTAGCCAGGTGTGACATGTTCCTGTGATCTCAGGACTCAGGAGGCAGAAGGAAAAGGAGTTCCAAGTCTGTCTTGGCTATATAGTGAGTTCAAAGCTATTGCAACTTAAAATTTTGAAGGATCTGACATGAGATCAGCCTTCAAAAGAACTGGAGCCTTCAAAAGGGCTGGAGAGATGGCTCAGCGGTTAAGAGCACTGACTGCTCTTCTAAAAGTCCTGAGTTCAGTTCCCAGCAATCACATGGTGGCTCACAACTATCTGTAATGAGATTAGATGCCCTCTTCTGGTGTGTCTGAAGACAGCAACAGTGTACTCACACAAAATAAATAAATCTTTTGCTGTGATATACGAGTTTGCTCCACTAAGCTGAAGGAAGGGCATGGTAGGTAGGTCATGAGGCAGGCACATAGATATATCAAAAAGGAAGGAACCTCAATTGAAGAATAGGATTACAGGAAGGGTGGAGGAACCTCTGAGGCCGCCTGAATGGACAGTGCCTCCTGGGGATGGTTCTTGAAAGCATTATTAGCAGATGAGCCAGGGATTCCTGGAAACCTGTCCTTTCCAATCCTTTCTGTGTACTGAGAATAGCTTGGGATGGATCACACCTTTTGTTGTTATTTTGAGACTGAATGTCTTAGGGTTTTATTGCTCTGAAGGGACACTATGACTATGGCAACTCTTATAAAGGGAAGCATTGGGACTGGCTGGCTTTCAGAGGTTCAGTCTATTATCATCGTGGTGGGAAGCATGGCAGCATGCAGGAAGTGATGCTGGCAAAGGAGCTAAGAGTGCTATGTCTTTATCCATGGGCAACAGAAGGAGACTGTGTACCACATTGGATGTAGCTTGAGCATATCAGACCTCAAAGCCTGTCCCTCAGTGACACACTTTCTCCAACAAGGCCATACCAACAAATACTGCCACTCCCTATGGCCAAGCATTCAAATACATGAATCTATGGGGGCCAAACCTATTCAAACCACCACAGGGTTTCATTGTGTGAACCTGGTTGGCCTTAAACTCGAAGAGATCTGCCTGCTTCTGTTACCTGAATGGTGGGATTAAAGGCATGCCCCACCACTGCTGTCCAGCTTGGTATACACCTTTAATCCCAGTATTTGGGAGGCTGAGGCAGGCAGATCTCTGTGAGTTTTAGACTAGTCTGGTCCACATAGTAAATTCTAGGACAGCTAGGGCTATGTAGGAAGGCTCTGTCTCAAAAAAAACAATAGCTCAAATACAAGATACTTTCTGGTTTTTAGAATTGGCTAGTTGAGCCAGGGAATCTGAGCCGGGATTCTGAGACTTTCACCAGCAAGCAGCCTTAGAAACTGGAAGTCCTGAGCTTCCCATGTGAAGACTCTTCACATCTTGCATATCCTTCTGGCATGGCCCAGGTGTGCCTAATAACATCAGTTTTGTATGGGACACTGGAACTTTTCCTTCTTGGCTGTGACTGCTGTGTCCGTGATGGGGACGAGCAGCATTTTGAAGTTCAGTTCTAGTGCCCCTCCCCGCCATCTCCCTGGCATGGTCAGCAGAGGCATTCAGTTCCCAGGTGCTGTTGTTCCTGGATCTCAGCCCACAGAGGCCACACGTGTCCTCCTGAGTATCCATTTTGGTTGGGCCTGGGTCCTACAGGAAGTGAAGGGCCTGATCCAGTACTATTTGCCAGAGCTACCCATACCCTGGTGATAGAGCTGGAGACAGGGAGGGAGGCTCTGTAGCCAAGGACAGCTCAAGAAAAGTTGGGCTACTCTCTTAGGTTTGGAAGTCTTGACCGTCACAGAACACCGAGATCTTCCTTTGTCATCTTGTCCGCATAGAAGGACCTTGGCTGTTCTCAGACATGGACAGAGAGAGCTGTTTAGTGTGGATGTTCCTCCATTCATTGTGTATTGACCAGTGGTTCCCCCCCACCCTCCATATGTTCTAGCAAGTAGGACATACTTCAGAGTGTACGCCGGGACCCTGGTCAGGGAGAAGTTCCCACGTAGGCTGTGGGACAGGGTTGGGGGTTATGTGCTTTGTACATATCGGAGAATCTTTGACCACATTTCCTCCAGTATCTGCTTAAGGCATTCTAATTTTCTGTAAACATTCTAAAAAAAAGAATGAAACTAATGCTAGGTAAGTGTGGGACTGACTCCTTTTAATACTCAGTGTGTATGGCTCAAATCTAAACTGTCTCCTATTAGGCTCATGTTTTCCTTGTTCCCCAGCAGGTGTCACAGTTTTGGGAGGCCGTGGAACCTCTAAGAGGTGGGGCCTAGTTGCTGAACCTGAGCATGGTAGCTCACACCTTTAATCTCAGCCCTTGGGAGGCAAAGGCAAGTAGTCCTTTGTGAGTTTGAGGCCAGCGCTGTCTCATTTGTGAGTTCCATAGACCTCCATCTCAAAAACAAACAAACAAAAAACAACTAAAAATAAAGAGAAAGTAGGTCTGAGTGAGGGTCATCCCCGGCCCTGGTTTACCTACTGTGTGTTTCTTGGTTCTCCATGGCATGAGGAGCCTCTGCCACAAGCTAGGTCATGGTCTCCACCATACCCTGCCTGCCATGGTGGTCAGAAACTATGAAACAAAATCTTTCTTCCTCAAGTTTCTTTCAGATGTTGTTAACGATGAAATAAAAGACACTAATGTAGAAAATTGGCCAGAAAAAGATACATTCTTCATTTTGTAACTAAATCTGACCATGAAGTTTTTAAACCTTTTCAAGGTGAATTTACAAGTTTGGAGATGTGGGCTAGAGAAGGCCCGGAATGTTCTAAGCTTTGTTCAGTGGTCTGGTATAATTAAATGGGCAGGATGCAGCTAGAGATACAGGTGGCAAAGACTACCTCAAGGCTTCAGACAGGAGAGACTGTACTGAGAGGCGGACCAGCACTGATCTGTTACCTTCTGGCAAATTGTAACCTGTCTGAGTTCTCTTAGAGTCCTGAAAGTTTGAATGAGGCTATGCTTAAAGTAGATAGTTGAGTTTGTCAGAGGAAATTTAACCTGGTCTGTAGTGAGATTAGGGGCAAAAGAACAGAAAGATATGAAAAAACATGTAGTTTGGCCAGGAAGGGAGCATGAGCATATTTTTAAAATGTATGTGAATCTAGAGTGGCCAGAGCTGTTAAGGGAATCTTGGAAGGCAGAAGGAGCAGAGGAGTTCTCTTGAGTTCCAAGGTGAGCCTGGTCTACAGAGTGAGTCCCAGAATAGCCAGAGCTACACAGAGAAATCCAGTCTCAAAAAATCAAAAACAAAACAAAACAAAAGAGAAACAAACAACAAAAACCAGCTACATACTTAGTACTGTGACAGGGCCTTACCGATCAAAGGCTCCAGGGTAGAACACTGAAAACTCATTTCACACCTGAGTTTCAAACATGTGTGAACCCTGCTTAAAGAGTGAGCCATTGGGGTAGATCAGGGTCCGTCTTCCTATTGGAGTAACTTGGTAGATGTGTTAAGCATTTGGGAAGTGGGTTTCCCTCTGGCCTAGGAAAACAGATTGCTGGGTCAGGTTGGCTAAGGAATCTGTGTTGTATTGCTGTTCTGTCAATGTCAAACCCTGTGCTTTAGGACATGGAGTAAAGCACCAGACTTAGCAATGGAGATCAGCCAGCTTAGGGAGGCTCTTGGAGTCACTACAGTGTTCCCATGTGGACTTTTAAAATGTAGCTCGGAATATGCAGTGCTTTGCATTCAGGGAGTTGTGAGTCTTCTCTGACCGTGAGTGTCTGAGTTAGGGTTACTATTGCTGTTTTGAAAGAAACACCAGGACTGAAGGCAAACTAGGAAGAAAAGGGTTTCTTTGGCCTACACTTCCACACCCATACTCCACCACTGAATGAAGTCAGGACAGGAACTCAAATAGGCAGGAACCTGGAGGCAGGAGCTGATGCAGAGGCCATGGAGGGGTGCTGCTGACTGGCTTGTTCCCCATGGCTTGCTCAGCCTGTTTTCTTACAGAACCTAGGGCCACCAGCTCAGGGATGGCACCATCCACAATGGGCTGGGCCCTCCCCTAATGATCACTAATTAAGAAAATGCCTTACTGGCCTACCTACAGCCTGTTTTTATGGAGATATTTTCTCATTTGGGGTTCCCTCCTCTCCAGATGACTCTAGCTTGTGTTAAATTGACACAAAATTAGCTAGCACAATGGGTGAACTCTTCAGTTCCAAGAGTGTGTTGGCTTTCTTTTGTTTTGTTATTTTCCATATTTTCGGAAGGTCTGTTTTCAATTAAAATTTGTTTATGGCTCTTGGCTGATAAGGGGCTGCTTAGGGAAGACAGGGGATCTCAGGGCTTCTGTTAGTTAGGATTCTCTCGAATCACAGTGTTGTGCCCGTTTCTCAAGCCCCAAAGACCACCAAGGAGCCAATTCCGATGCAATCACTAGGGTCTTTATTCAAGCTTGAGCTTGGGCCACACCACAGGATGGGAGGGTGAAGCCCTGAGCCCAGTTTCAAGCAAGCATTTATAGAGGTAAGCAAACAAGCAAGGGGCCTTCCAGCATGGCACACATCTGATTGGGGGCGGGGTACTATTATGGAATTTGCTGCCCTTTAAAATGATTGGCTGGTGCTGAGGACCAAACCATAAACTTTCCTAAGTAAATATCTTTAGGTACAACTGTAACTTCTGCTTTCCTCCTGATTGGTGGTTGTTAGGGAATGGCCTGGAGACTAGTGCTAGGTGTAGGTTTAGCGGTTAACTGGAGTTCAACCTTAGGTCAGGTTCTCGAAGATGGAGCCAGAACCCAAGATGGAGTTGGTCTGGTTTCTCAACAGAAGTTATAGAATGTCTGTAATAGTAAGGGAATTCATTGGAATGACTTACAGGCTGCAGTCCTACTAACCCAACAATGGGCAGCTGTGAATGGGAAGAAGTCCAAGAGTATCTAGTAGTGGCTCAGTCCCATGAGGCTAGGCGTCTCATCTGGTCTTCTGTGTAAGTTGGAAGCCTAAAGAAGGTCCCATTGCTGGCAAGTAAGTGCAAGCAGGCAACGAAGAATGAACCTTTCCTTTTCCCGTTGCCCTTATGTAGTAGAAGGTATGGCCCAGATTAAAGGTGTGTACCACCATGCCTGAATTTGGAATTTGCTCTGTCCCAGACTGGCCTTGAACTCAGGTCTGCTTGCTTCTGTCTCCTGGCATTAAAGGCAAGTACTACCTTGCCTAGGCCTAAGTTTTTCATGGCCACTATACCTCAAGATTTGGGTCAACAGCCTGTGTCTTCCAGCCTTAGGATCTGGATCACAGATGTGCCCTCCATTTCTTTGTTTGTTTGTTTCTTTCTTTCTTTCTTTCTTTCTTTTTTAGAATTATTTATGAGTACACTGTAGCTGTCTTCAGACACATCAGAAGAGGGCATCAGATCTCATTACAGATGGTTGTGACCCACCATGTGGCTGCTGGGAATTGAACTCAGGACCTCTGGAAGAGCAGTCAGTGCTCTTAACCACTGAGCCATCTCTCCACCTCCAGCCCTCCATTTCTGGATTGTAGTTCATTCGGGATGTAGTCAAGTTGACAACCAGGAATAGCCATCAAGCCTCTCACTGTTACTTTATGCCTATGAGTTTTGTTTGAGTGTCCACTGTGTGCATTGCCTAATGCCTACAGAAGGTAAAAGGATGTCAGACCCCTAGAGTTATGGACTGTTGTATGCCATTATCTGGGTCCTGAAAACTGAACCCAGGTCCTCTACAAGAGTGTGCATGCCCTTGAGCACTAAGCCGTTTTTTTTGTTTGTTTGTTTGTTTTTGTTTTTGTTTTTTTTTAAGCCCTTTCTGTTTGCTTTTGATTAAAGTATTTGGGAGCTACTGAAGCCAAGGTCTAAGGGGATCTGGAGGCTGTGTTTTTCAGACTAGTAGCAGGACTTGTCATTGTCCACGTGGTGCTGGTTTCACAGGCTTGCAGGATGGATGAATTACAGGGACATGGAGGCTGACTCCTAGAGCAGTGCTTCTCACCCTTCCCAGTGCTGCAGCCCTTTACAACAGCTCCTCAGGTGCTGACCCCCAATGATAAAATTATTTTTTTGCTATTTCATAACTGTAATTTTGCTACTTGTGAATTATAATATAAATATCTGATATGTGAATGAAATATAAAAAATATAAAGGAAACATTATTGGTCCTGGGGGGTTGGCACTAGATGAATGAAAAAAAGGAAATGAAAGGAAAGAACATGGGCTGGTGAGATGGCTAAGTGGGTAAGAGCTCTTCTGAAGCTCCTGCTCTTCTGAAGGTCCTGAATTCAAATTCCAGCAACCCACATGGTGACTCACAACCACCCATAATGAGATCTGATGCCCTCTTCTGGTGTGTTTGAAGACAACTACAGTGTACTTATTTATAATAATAAATAAATCTTTGGGCCTGAGCGAATGGGGTCTACTGGAGCAAGCGAGGTTTACTGGGGCAAACAGAGGTCCTAAAAGTCAATTCCCAACAACCAGATGAAGGCTCACAACTATCAGTACAGCTACAGTGTGTACTGTACATGAAATAAATAAATAAATCTTAAAAAAAGAAAAGAAAGGAAAGAGCATGGGTGCTCCTAAGTATGATAGAGAAGGTTCATTATAGTCGTGGGAGAGTACAGCCAGAGGTAGGGAGAGTCAGGAATGAACATGAGCCTCAGCTGTGCCCCAAGGGGAGCTGAGGAGGGGATGCAGTGGGGGAGGGGAACCAGGTGCAGCAGCCAGGAAGTCCAAAACTACGAAGAGAATGGGTAACCAAAATGGTTGGATTATATGTGGAAGAACAGCCCAGCTGTGGGCTGGAGAGTTAGGAGTATGCCAGCCTAGAGGGCCCTGTAATGTAGTGCCAGGGAAATGTTAGAGAGCCCCCCAAAATAGGAGCTGATTCGATGCAATCACAGTAGCACCTATTTCTTGGAGCTAGCTCCGGCCCCTCAGTCCACAGCTGTCACGCAGGACAGTTTTGGTGATGAGCTCCGAATATCTATCAGGGCAAGGCTTTATAGTAAGCTGCAAGTTGGAGGGGAAGGGGAGGTGATAAGTATGTAAGCATCTAATTGGAAAGCTACTGTGGCCTTTAGAATAATTGGCTGGTGCTGGGAATCAAATCGTAAATTTAATTTCTATTTCCTTCTGCATTGGTGGTTGTTAGGCAAGGGGTGGGCTTGTAACCTGGGGGTGCAGAGACGCTGGTCTTGCTGGGGGAGATGCAGGTCTTGTTGGGGGTGAGCTAGGCTCAGGTTTTGTTGGGGAGTAACTTGGAAACTAATGCTAGGTACTGGCCTGTTTGTTTACCTGAGTTCAAACTTAGGTCAGGTTCTCTAAAATAGAGTCTGAATTTAAAAGATTTGGCCTCTCAGTAACAAGTAGGGATTGAGGGATACTGGGGGCACCTGGTGGCCAGTGTCTGCTTTTCTATGTTAAATAGGTACCTCAGCCATTTGTCCCAGGCTTGATGCAGGCTACACTCTGAGCCCTACATGTCAACTTGGAGCTACAGAATTTAACATTTTCCCTACTGAGTTTCTGTCTTACTTTGATCTTTCCTTACTATGGCTGTGTTGAGTCTGGGTTTGACCAATTAGGCAGCCCATGATCAGGTGCAGGCTCCAACAGCAGAGCTTTTTGGCCCTGTGGGATGTCTTGGTAGAGCAAAGGGGCCAGTGGGCTCTTTGGACACCTGGGTTCAGTGGACTGGACTGTGGAAGTAGGCCCAAGTGAAGCCTACCCTGCCCGTCCTGAGGAAAGTGGTGAATCTAGCTGCTCACAGATACAGAAGGGAGTGAGAGGGCTAGGGTGTCATCAGGAAGCAGGGGCCACTGCGTGGCCTTACACCAGGGTGCTCCCCTCTATGAGTCACTGTGTGGTGACTTCTTGCAGGGCCACAGTTTTATTGGTGAAGAAGCTCCAAGACCGTCTTCGCTCAACTGATCCGATAGGATTCAGAGACCTCTGAAGGCCTTTGTAGTCATAGTGATAGTTTATTACAAGGGGTGGGTATAGATTAAAATCAACAATAGAAAAAGGACAGAGCACAGAGTCTAGGCAAGACCAGGCACAGGTTCCTATTTGCCATTTCTCAGTGGAGCTGGGTGCCCCTACTCCGTTCTCAGCAGTGGTGGGTGAACAACTCACATGGAATTTGCCAACTGGAAAACTTGCTAACCTGGGTATCCATGGTTCTATATTACTAGGACTTGATTGTGTGGAATTGGCAGATTTATGGCCCATGTGGCCGACTTTCTGTAGTATCCAGCTGATAAACCACCGTCACAAGTCATAGTAACAGAGCCTGTCTGCCATTGCCCAAGGCTTTGTGTTAGTGGGAACTCTTTCCCCAAAAAGGACATTCCAAAGAGACTATTGGAGTATACAGGCTGTGAGTAGCCCAGGTCTCCTGTACTGAGCCTGCACTGGACACACCTTGGCTGCCAGTGAGGGTATGCTTGTATTGGTGGAGGTCACCCCCAGGAAGTGGGGTGCTGAATTTTTCTATACAGGCTAAGGATATAGTGTGAGCCCTCTGTCCAGTGACAGGTGGGTGTGAGCTGTGGGTATTCTGGGCTCTTTTTGCACTTGTAAACTCAAGAACCTTTCGGCAGGGGTCCCAGTCCCCTGGGCTAGAATCTACTATCGCAGTCTCGGCCCTCTCTCAGTGCTTTCAGAGAGGAACCCTCAGGACTGAAGCCCCTGTGCTCAGCAGGGTGTCATGCTCTCCTCCTCCATTGCTACAAATGCCCAGGAGTTTTTTTGGTTTTGTTTTCCATTTTATTATGTGTATGGGTGTTTTTCCTGCATGTATGCCCATGTACCACATGCGTGCAGTGACCAGGGAGTCCAGAAAAGGCATTGGACTCCCTGAAACTGGAGTTACAGATGATTGTGAACCACCTTGTGCATGCAGGGAAATGAACCCAGGCCCTCTGAAGAGCAGCCAGGGCTCTTAACTGCGGATCTATTTCTCCAGTCAGTTCTTCCGGGGAGTTTTATTTTTTTAATCTCTCTCCACTGTAACCGACTAATCTGGCCTCAAGCAGTTCTAGAATCTTTATGACCCTGGTCACTCTGGCCTTTTTGGACTGCCTAGAACAGAAATTCTACTGAAAACACACTAGCTAATAAGCCCAGGAATGGTGAGGTAGAGTTATCATGAGGAAAGCCAGGCACATCTCTCCCCAGGATAGGGCCCTCAGGCACAGCCTTATGGCCTTTAAGGACGCCTGTGGTACATGTGCTCTGTTGTGGTCCCATGGGCTCTGCTGGTCCAGAGAGCATGGGAAGTATCTGGTATGCTCAGGGCTGTTGCCACTGCGAGTTGGTCTTGACTATCTACACGCCTACTTTCTCTGTACAGGTGTGGTGATCAGAAGGCTAGGGAATGGGCCCCGGGGTTTGCTCTCAGCCCACAGGTGAACAGGAGCAAGAAAGGGGCTAAAGAAGCAGTGTGTCAGAAGGGATCTCACCAGGCCCTGAAAAGAGCATCAGATCCATGAGTGCTGGGTTGGAGATGCCCGGCATTCACAGGGGCTTGCCAGCAGCTTCCTGGGGAAAACACCTGGGGTTAGGTAAAGGCAGGATCTGTTATGGGAGAGATATATCAGGAAAGGTATGAGGAGTAATTTGCTGACCAGAGACGGCAGAGGGACTGTGGGGCAGCGGGCCTGGCTTGAGTGGGGGGTGAGGGATTGGAGAGAAAGGCAGTTCCTGATGGTCCCCTCCCAGGGGCTGTCTTTCCTCTGGTCCTTCTCTCCCAATGACTGCGTCTTCATCGATGCTGCAACCCTGAGCTCTGACAGCACCTCCAACTCCAGGCTGCCTCGAGATACATCGATGGCCTTCCTGTGGACCTTGGAGCCCTCCCTACCTCTCCAACCTAGAGGGCTGGTCTACTAGGGCCAGCTAGGATGGCAGGTCCTGCAGCTGAACTGGAGAAACACCCTTGATCTGGCTATGTCTGCTGACAGCTGACATAGGGGCCCTGACAGCTGCCAGGGGCCCTGCCCAGTAGCGAGGTACACAGCCTAGGGAAGACCAAAGGAAAGCCTCTTCCCTGACACCAGCAGCTGGTAGGAGGGGGTGTGTAGGTCCGAGGCCCAGCAAGAAGTCAGTTCTTCGCACTGCCTCTGGGTAACTGTAGGGCTGTCTCATTAGTTGTGTCTAGTCTGGTCTTGAATTTATCACTGCTGTGTCACACACACACATACACACACTCATATACCCCCACACTCTCACAAACACTCAGACACTCATATACCCCCACACATTCTCTCTCTCTCTCTCTCTCTCTCTCTCTCTCTCTCTCTCTCTCTCTCTCTCTCTCACACACACACACACACACACACACACACACTCTCCCCACAGTGCTGTCAGCCTTTGTAGTCCTTATGGCTGTCATTTTTCAAAGAACTTTGTAAAGGTTCCTTTTTGTACTTTGACCCTTGGTTTTCTCTCTTGCTTTTTCTATCCCATATCTGTTTTCCTGGCTGCTTCTGTTTTTCTAGAATGGCTAGTCTGTGATGTGTATGTCAATCTTTCTTAATTGCCAAAGTCACTGAATTTTAGGGTCCTTCACCCCACAGTGTGCCTCTGTCCCCGTTTTATGGAGTGCTAGGTATGCCGCCATTTCTCTTAGAACAGCCCCATTTTATTTTATTTTATTTTTATATGTATGAACGTGTTGCCTGCATGTATGTGTGTACACCATATATGTGCCTAGACCCATGAAGGCCAGAATAGACCCTCTGAGATTGGAGTTACAGATGGTTGTGAGCTACTGTGTGGGTGCTGGGAATTGGGCCTGGGTCCTCTGGAAGAGCAGCCAGTTTTCTCATGTATGTGTGTACACCATATATGTGCCTAGACCCATGAAGGCCAGAATAGACCCTCTGAGACTGGAGTTACAGATGGTTGTAAGCTACTGTGTGGGTGCTGGGAATTGGGCCTGGGTCCTCTGGAAGAGCAGCCAGTTTTCTCAGTTGCTAAGTCATCACCACAGCCTCTTTCTTTTTATTTTTGAAGTTTTATGAATGATTATTGTTGTATGTAGGTGTGGGCATACATGCCACAGCATACTTGGGGAAGTTAGATGACAACTGATCTCTTTCCTTTTATGTGTCAGTTCCTGGGGTTGAGCTCAAGCCCCACCCACCACACTCTACTTTCCTCTTTTATTTATTTATTTATTTATTTTTATTTTTTTGGTTTTTCAAGACAGGGTTTCTCTGTATAGCCCTGGATGTCCCGGAGCTCACTCAAGCCAGGCAGGCCTCAAACTCAGAAACCTGCCCGCCTCTGCCTCCCAAGTGCTGGGTTTAAAGGTGTGCGCTGACCGGCTCTTTCCTCTTTTATTTATACACAGTATTCCCCTGAGCTTCTGAAGAGCTGTGGGTGTAGTCCTCCCTTACCCAATAAGCATTTGTCTCAGCCTAGTTCTAGGGTAGGTCTTTTATGTGACTTTGACTTTATGCCTCCCTGGGGGTTGCTGGACTCTAAGCCCCAATTTTGCCAGCTACTCTGGAACAGGTGTTGTGGCACTGTCACAGAAAGCTGAGCCTGCTTGCTTACCCAGGGTCTCAGGCAATATGTAGCCGTGACAGGCTGTGTCTCGAGCCCCCGTACCACGGTGGTGCAGGCAGTCTGCAGAAACCTCATTTCATAGACCCAAGAATTAGAATGGCCAGTGTCTGTCACAGCGATACCCTTGGTGTCCCTGGAGCTGGGGCTTCTTCCAAGGCTGTAGTGGCCTTTAAGATTCCTGAAGAAGTAACCGCTGTCTCTAGTCTCCAGCCCCACACTTTCTGCTGATGTGCCCCCCAGGGAGGCCTGCAAGGCCTTCATCTAGGGTGGCGTCCTGCGGAGGTGTATGAGACTGGGGGTATGAGTAGAGACTGGGCTGGGTTCTGGGTGTTTTGTTGCTGCTCTCCTACAAGGAGGGCCATCAAGGGCCTGACCCACAGACCCATCTTTATGTGTGTTGCCTCTTGGGAGGCATCACCTAGGATCAAGGCCACTGCACGAACCCTCTCCAATCTGAGAGTGAAACACAACCTGACCTGACCCCTAGGGCCTCCAAAGAAAGGACACCAGCTACCTTGACCTCTGAGGCATCTTCTGTGTGTGATGTGCTAGTGTCCTCTGGACATACATGTGCTCATGAAGACAGAGTCATATTACTTATAAACACCAGGCACAAGTACACATGGACATAGATACATGTACATATCTGCAAAGTGACACACATACTCTTTTTTTTTTTTTAAGATTTATTTATTTATTGTATGTAAGTACACTGTAACTGTCTTCAGACACTCCAGAAGAGGGCGTCAGATCTCATTACGGGTGGTTGTGAGCCACCATGTGGTTGCTGGGATTTGATCTCATGACCTTCCGAAGAGCAGTCGGTGCTCTTCCCCGCTGAGCCATCTCACCAGCCCCACACATACTCTTATACTTAGGTACCTCAGCAAACTCACATCTACCCCTCCATTCACTGCTTGGCTTCCTCAGTACTAGAAGAGTTTCTTGGCTGTCCCAGGTTTCAGCTGCAGGCATTAGCTGTGTCCTGGAACTATGACACTAAATCATTGCATTTGTGTACATTTTGGGTCTCCTTTCCAGAGTTGATACATAGAGGCTAGCTCTGATCTCAGGACTAGAAAACAAAGGAAGGCCTTCTGGGCCTTAGAGACTCTGGGGCATGGGGGTCCTTGTCCCAAGGGATTGTGTACTTAGTCCATGTTTACTCAGCACCTAGGTGTGTGTGCACATGCCTGGCACTGGTTTCTGCCTACTAATGTAGGTATGCAGAACCATTAGGTCCTTCAGGTAGGCATGTGTGTTAGGTAAAAGTCTGAGGGGTCGTCGGTCACAAATCATCCCAGGTGAGTGGGCCCTGATGGGCACCATGAGCTGAGATGAAGCTGTCTCCCTCTGTGGTTCATGGGCAGCACTTGGTGTAACTGCTGGGGAGAGGACTTGCTACTCCTTCACTCCAGCTTCACAGGTGGTTCCTATCGCTGCTGCTGCCCCTTTCAGCACCCACTCATCACCCCTGTGTGGTGTGTCCAGGTTAAGGGAGTGTCTTGGTGGGAGACTTACAAGCTGATGCTGCTGGGCCCAGGTGAGGGGAGGTGTCTGTTATGTCACCAAGTTGATGCTGAGGGGCACAGGTGAGGGGAGGTGTCTGTTATGTCACCAAGCATTTGGTGCTCACCAGTCCAGCCCCACTCACTGATGGAGACATCGGAAAGGCCCTCTGACACTGCTGTTCACAGCTCATTGTTCTCCTTTTCCCACAGACCTTGTGACCGTGTGAGCAAAGCCACCCTTGCAACCCATGTGCATCATCTTCTTTAAGTTTGATCCTCGTCCTGTTTCCAAAAATGCATACAGGTAATGAATGCCCTTGTTCTGCCTCTGCCAGGCTACTCCAGGCCTGGAGTCCATGGCTGCTCCTCACCCCTGGGATGCCATGTGTGCAGGAAACAAGGGCAGGCTGCCGGGTATGTGCCCAGCCTCTGAATTACTGAGTCTTGGTCTCTGGAGGCCTGGAGACATCCTGCCCAAGCCCGATCCAGCTTGGTCTTAGACAGTGGCTGCTTAGCATGGGGTGCTGGGAGGAACCCCACCCTAGAGCAAGGGCTCAGAGCTAATGTGCAGGTGTGGTGAGACAGAGGGATGAGGCGAAGTTCTGTGGGCTGTGATTAGGGTCACATCTGCAGAACTGGAGTAGTGGTAACAGTGAGGGGTGCTGCTGGGTTAGGTTGGGTGGAGTGTCTGGCTGGTGCCAGATTGGGGAAAGCATCCATGGGTGTTAACTAGAATAACTGAGTACCAGCCAAGGACATGGGAAACAGTAGGCAGAGAAGGGACTAGGGGCCAGCCCTCCCTGCTCTTCCCCTGCAAATGTACTCAGGGCCGCAGCCCCTTTGTCCTTCAGCACATGCCAGCATTTGTTTATCCATGTGGAGCACAGGCAGAAATTTAACCCACAACTGGAAATGGACCTTGGAACTCCTCTCATACATTGGTCTGGAGCATTTTCAAAATTTTAGGATGTGTTCTAGAAACAAGTAGCTTCAGTGAGGTTCTCATGTTGAGTCACTTTGCAGAATGCTTGGCACAGTGGCTGAGTTCCCTCATTTCAGTCTAGGGAATAGGATATAGGGACTCAGCATTTTCTCTTCTACAGAGGACAGGCAGCAGAGTTGGATCAGGCTAGAGGGGGTGATTCTAGTGCTCTGGTGGAAGAGTAAAGGGAGTCAGGGGTCCATTCTCCAGATGGAATCTTGCAAAGAAAATGGTAAACAGCTAGTCACATCGTGGGACTATCTGGCAAGAACTGAACAGAGTAATGAATTCCCGAAGACTGGACGTGAAAAGCAACCACTACTCTGTTTGCACAGAGCTGCGTCCTATCTGTCACTCTCATACTATGATCCACAGTGAGGTTACTGGAGAGGTAGCTTGCTGCTCTTCTAGAGGACTGCAGTTGTTACCAGGACTCACATGGTACTCACAACTGTATGTAACTTGAGTTCCAGGGAATCCAGTGCCCTCTTCTGGCCTCCACAGACACCAGGCACTCCAGTAACACACAAATATATATGTAGACAAAAGAGCCATACACATACAATTAAAGGGGGGAATGTCCATGGATGGCACAGAAATGAGTCCTTAATGGCCAAGATGTCCTTCAGGTGTCATCCTGCTAGATTTTGCTGTAACATTGGTCACAGAGCGGGTGCTAGGTAAAGGTGCTTGCCCATTGGTGCCGCTTATATTATTGCTGGACCTAAGACCTGGAGAGCAAAGGTCTCAGGAGCCTCCTGCCTGTGAAAGCACTTCGAGTGTGTCTCCAGTGCCTTCTGTTAAAACCTAACTGCACCAGCAACAAAGTTACGCCTCCTGTTAAAACAAACCTAACTGCACCAGCAACAAAGTTGAGCTTCATTTCTACAGCATAGGCAGTAAAGGGTGGCTGTGAGCCCTCACTGGCTAAGCTGGGGATTGGCATGGCCCCTCCTTGCTCTCCTCCGCCCTTATGCTCATGCTAACTTTCTCACACCAGCAAAAGCAAAGTTGTGTTTCTGTTTGGGGTGAGACAGCTACATATGTAGTCTTGGGTGATATGTGAATCCTGGGTTTGGCCAGAGCCCACTTGATGGTTTGTTCCTTGAAGACCACCTGCAGGTAAAATTAAAACAGGAAGAAGGAAAGATAAGAAATTGGCAAGTGGGGTCTAGTGAGATGGTTAAGAGCACTGTCCCAATTTCCAGCACATGGTGGCTCACAACTATCTATAAGGGGAATCTGATGCCCTCTTCTGGCATTCGGGTGTACATGCAATAGAACATGCATTCAATATATTTAAAAAAGAAAGGAAGGAAAGTAATTGGCAAGTGCATATCACATACAATAGTTAGTGAAGTCCTATGTGAGCCAATTATGGCTGTACATAGTGGGCTCAGGCAGGACAAAGCAGACCGGAAGGAGGAAGAGGACACAGAGTAACAGAGGCAGCACTGCTACCACCTAGTTCCTGGGGGTTACCTTGTACTCACTGACTTCCTTTCAACCATGCTCAGCTGTTAACAGATTCACACTGAGACATGGTCTGAAATCTTTGTCCAGCTTTGGGTGACTGAAGGTCACCTGTTCCTCTCTCACAAGGTGGAGCCTGCCACTGTGCATGTGACAGGCTCCACCCACCTCAGCCGTGCTGGGAGAGGCTCTGCTTCAGCAATCCTGGTCTATGGGGACAATCTGTGGTACTCACCAGTCACCTCCTGGGCCTCACTGCAAGACACTGGTACATCTAGTTAGTATGAGACCCTGGGGACCAATCTTGACCCAATCTATAATAGGATAATTAAAAAACAGACTTAGAAGACCTGAGCCTTAAATACCAATTGGAAACCAAATGTGGCTCACACCAGTATTTACAGAAGTGGAGAGGCAAGCAGGAGGATCAGGAGGAGTTCAAGGCCAATGTGGGCAACAGGAAGCTTTGAGGGAAAAAAAAAAAAAAATTGAACAAGATGGGCTTGGTCCTCAGGTCTTACCTATGGCTGTTACAGAAGCTTGTGAAGTGGGAGAAAAGTCTCCTTAGGTTTGTTTCTATAAAGTCAAACTACCAAGGGTACAGATACTCTACTAGGGCTACTGTGATGGTTTGAATGATAAGGACCCCATAGGCTAATGTGTTTGAATGCTTGGTCCCAGTTGGTGGAACTGTTTGGGAAGGATTAGAACATAGGACCGTGTTAAGAAGAGTTGTGTCACAGGGGATGAGATTTGAAGTTTCAAAAGACTTGAGCCCCTCCCAGTAACTCATTCTGTCTCCAACTTGTGGATTAAGCTCTAAGGTCTCAGCATGCCTTGGCTTGGCCATCATGGATTCTCACCCTCTGAAACTGTAAGCCTCAAATTAAACACTTTCTTTTTTTATAAGTTGCTCTAGTTGTGATGTTTTATCATAGCAATAAAAAAGTAACTAGACAGCTACATACAACAACAGGATGTTATGGGGTAGGCTGTGTCCAGGTTCCTATGTTTAAATTGTAACTGCAGGACCTGGAGAGATGGCTCAGTGGTTAAGAGCACTGACTGCTCTTCCAGAGGTCTTGAGTTCAAATCCCAGCAACCACATGGTGGCTTATAACCATCTGTAATGGGATACAGTGCCCTCCTCTGGTGTATCTGAAGACAGCAACAGTGTACTCACATATATAAAATAAATAAAATCTTTTTTAAAAAAATCAGAAAATCAGAAAAAAAAAAAATTCTAACTGCAGCTGGGTGTACTAGTACAGACCTTTAATTCCAGCATGCCAGATCCAGGTGGCTCTCTGTGAGTTCAAGGACAGCAAGAGGTTTAGACTGACCCTCTATCACAAACCAAAAAAATAAAAACTAAAAATTCTGACTGCCAGTATATCAGAATACAACTCTCTTTTGGAGATAGAACTTCAAAGAAGTGATTAAGGTAAAATGAAGCTACATGGGTGGGCCTTGGTTCAATATACTAAGTGTCCCGAGAAGAGAATACAGACACACAGAAGATGGTTGCTGTGAACAGAGATAGAGGCCAGGGACCTTAGCAGAAACTCCTACCAGGTCCTCCATCTTGGACTTCCAGCCTCTAGAGCTACAAGACGATGAACTGCTAATGTGGAAGCCACCAGCCTATGGTGATCTGTCAACATACAGGACACTGGTCTGTGTTTCTGATGGAGATGAAGAGGCCTACCTAACATGGATCTCACTAAATCAGCCCTGGGCAACTGAATAAAAACAAGCCATATTTTCCCAAGTTCACTTTGGTAGCTACTTCTATTTCAGCTCCAGGGATGTCCAGTAATGGTGGCAGGCTACAGACCCCAGCTGTCACCTTAGATGTAGCCAAGTAGCCTTCGGACTTGTTCATCAAGAGGACAAGTGGGGAGTGCTGTAGATCCTGGCTAAGATCCCACAACCACAATCCCCAAAGATCAGTACAAACACCCTGAAGGTCTAAAGTCTCCCAGATCAGAACCACAAAATACAGAACTGGAAAAGATATTTAAAATTCCTGGTGCTTAAGGTCTATACAGCTCAATAGTAGAGCTGGCTCCAATCCTCAGCGTTGCAAAGGTAAAACCATAAAGCAATTATTGAACTCAGGGCCTTAGTTCAAACTAGCATAATGCCTTCTTAAGGAGTGGGTCAAAAGTAGAGCACATAGTGGATCACTGTGGTGCCTCAAAATCTATAACTGATTACATGAAATGCTCTTACAGACAACCTAAACAGCTTTAACAAGACTGATCAGTAACCACCGTAAGTCAGTGTAGCCTGTCCAGTCATCCAAAGAGCCATGATCTGGTGAAACTTGCATCCTTTATAAATGCAAATGCAAGCATGCCTCTTCATTTCCTGGGGGAAATGTTAGTGTTTCATTCCCTCCCGTGCACAAAGCTGAAAATGATGCATTCTAATTAAAAATGATTTTCATGAGCATGTGGTGTGTATGCATGTCTGTAGGCACACTTGTGTGTTTATATATGCACGTGCACATGTGTGCATGAGTTTGTGCACACGCATGTGGAGGCCTGAGGCTCATGTTGCAAGCCTTCTTCAATTGCTCTCTGCTTTATTCATTGAGACAGGGTCTCTCAATTGAATCCGGAGCTTGCCTTATGGGTAGCCTAGCTAATCAGCTTGCTCCAAGGACTGGAATTACAGACAGGCCACCATGTATCAGTTACATGGGTACTAGGACCTTGAACTCAAAGCACAGACGAACCTTCATGGGCACTACAGTCCCTCCATGTATTAGCTGAGGGAGTTATTTCTGCTCTCATCTAGCACTTGATGTGGGTACTTCTCTCTCTTAGTACATCTCTGAATTACAGAATCTCTGCAAGCCATCAGCTGTTCAACCTGTGATTTAAAAAAATAACCCAGCAGGGGCTGGAGAGATGGCTCAGCAGTTAAGATCACTGACTGCTCTTCCGAAGGTCCTGAGTTCAAATCCCAGAAACCACATGGTGGCTCACAACCATCTGTAATGAGATCTCACGCCGTCTTCTGGTGTGTCTGAAGACAGCTACAGTGTACTTACATATAATAGATAAATAAATCTTTAAAAATAACCCAGCAGTTAAGTGTTCTTGAGTAATTAGCAAACACATTTCTTGCTTAAAAACATGTAGCTGGGGCACTGGAGGGATGGCTCAGCAGCTAAGAGCAGTGGCTGCTCTTCCAGAGCATTCAGGTTTGAGTCTTAGCACCCACATGGCGGTTCACAACAACCTGTAACTCCAGTTCTTGTTCTGGCCTCCATGGGCTGCATGCAGGTAATGCCCAGACATACCAACACCCATAGACAAAATTCAAAAATAAGTAGCTGAACTCTTAGGATAGGATTCTGCTTAGGCAGCTTTTTTCTTTTTCGTTCTTTTTATTTATTTGTTTCGAGTTTCATTTACTAGAGTTATGTCAGAATCAGTTCCTGGGGTCTCGGTCCTGGCCTGGCTATCAGGGCAGAGCTTGTTGAGAGCACAGGTTACCCGCAGGGACTTCCTACTTCCACTCTCCCCAACTCATTTTCAGGAGTCCAAGAAACAAGAATGGAGAGAGAACACCAGTATTTCAGCAAAAACCTTGAGCAGGACTGGGAAGAAGCTGACCCTACTCCTTGGAGAACGGGGTCTCCCAGCCCAGTCCATGCATATACACAGCACCTCACGCCTCGGGGGCTATGGTTTCTCCCTCCTAGCCACTGCAGGCTGGACTCAAAACAACGTGTCCTTGTGCCAGGCAGTGGTGGCACTCGCCTTTAATCCCAGCACTTGGGAGGCAGAGGCAGGGGGATTTCTGAGTTCGAGGCCAGCCTGGCCTACAGAGTGAGTTCCGGGATAACCAGGGCTACACAGAGAAACCCTGTCTCCAAAACAAAACAAAAAAACGTGTCCTTGAGAATGCTGGCATTGCTGACAACACGGGGGACAACTCTACCCCAGAGGGGCAGAAGAGAACTTGGTTGTTGAAGGTGCAGAGAGTTGTTCTGAGTGTGTGTCTTTATCAAGGACAGCGATGACATCTCCCTACCCTAGGTGACTCTCCTGGAAGCGAGAACTGGGACGAGGGGTTGGGGCACTGTGGATGTGGTGAGCCTTCTACAGGAGACCTGGAAGGCTCGAGAGCCAGTTCCTGGGCTATTTCTATCCTTATCCTACAAACAAGATGGGGTCTCACAGAGGATCTCCATGCCCTGGGTGCTGCTGATGCCCAGTGTGTCCTCAAGCTCCTTTTGGTAGAAGTTCTAGGTGTGCTTGGGGGTTTGCAGTGGACGGGCAAATAGGAGGAAAGTGCCCCACGCCAGCCTGGCCCCTGCATGCTTGGTAATACCGTGAAGAATCCTTACTGGGCTGACGCTTTTGGGGTGTGACATGGAATGAGGCTGTCCCCCAAGCCCTAGTAGGCCTGTCTCCTCAAGCTGAGCCATGAAAACCTGCCAGTGGCCATCAGAGACACAGCTCCATGCTTCCACGCTGCCTCCTATAGCAGCCTGGAGGTACTCAGATAAGGTAGTAAAGTGTAGTTCATTTTTGGTTTGTTTTTGTTTTTATTTAGATGGAGGTTTCATTGGGTAGCCCTGTCTGGCTTGGTACTCAAGAGATCTGCCTATGTCTGCCCCTCTGCCTCTCTAGTGCTGGAACTAAAGGCAACTTGACTTTACCACTGGGAAAAAATTTTAGAGTGACTCAGTATGAAGCAAAGTTGAGGTTTATTGAGATGAGATTTTTTTTTTTTCAAGACAGGGTTTCTCTGTGTAGCCCTGGATGTCCTAGAACTCACTCTGTAGCCCGGGCTGGCCTCGAACTCAGAAATCCACCTGCCTCTGCCTCCCAAGTGCTGGGATTAAAGGCGTGTGCCACCACTGCCCAGCTTGAGACGAGATTTTAGTTTAGCTTTTTGACACGGAGGTTGATAGAGTCACTCAGGTATGGGATAAGATACAACCGGGGGCAAAGGCATGGGCTTTCCCAGAGAGTCACACTTCAGTGTCTTCTAAAGGTACAAATCAAATGTGTAGGTTACCCTGCCATGCCTCTTGAAGGAATGTCTCAGAGGGTTGCAGAGCTCAGTGTCTCCTCAGGGCACTGGATCAGAATAGCTGATAAGGTAAAGGGAGGGCAAAGGTACTTCTGTAAACAGATTTCAATTTTGTTTGTGAGATTCTCTGCAAAACTTCATTAACATCTGCATAAAATACTAAGTTCATGCTCATGGACATAAATGCTCAGGCTTAACACACGGTTCATTGCTAATCTGACATTCTTATTTGAAAAAATAATCTATATAAAAGGAATATTGTCTTTATGTAGGCCATCTTTTTTTTTTTTTTTTTAAGATTTATTTATTATTATACACAGTACACTGTAGTTGTCTTCAGATGCACCAGAAGAGGGGGTCAGATCTCATTACGGGTGGTTGTGAGCCACCATGTGGTTGCTGGGATTTAAACTCAGGACCTTTGGAGGAGCAGTCAGTACTCTTACCCGCTAAGCCATCTTGCCAGCCCTATGTAGGCCATCTTTTAAAAAGTTATTATTTTAAATTATTTATATTTTTATGGATATGTGCACAAAAGTACAAGTGCCCAGAGATACCAGATATATGGGATTTCCTGGTGCTGGGGTTAGAGGTGATTGTAAGCTTCCGAATGTGTGTTCTGGGAATTGAACTCCGGTCCTCTAGAAGAGCAATTTATGCTCTTAACTGCTGAATCATCTCAGGTACCTGAGGCAATCTTAACAGTCTTACTCATTTTACTACAATTCTCAGCTCTTCCCAACACCTGCCTGTCTCCTGAACAGGGGCCCTGTGTTTTCCCAGGAGCTGCCTAGAGCTCCTATGGATGTATGGCAAGGACTGGGGTGGGGTGGGCTTCTTCTTCTTCTTCTTCTTCTTCTTCTTCTTCTTCTTCTTCTTCTTCTTCTTCTTCTTCTTCTTCTTTTTTTTTTTTTTTTTTTTTTTTTTTTTTTTTTTTTGGTTTTCCAGACAGGGTTTCTCCATATAGCCTTGGCTGTCCTGGAACTCCCTCTGTAGACCAGGCTGGCCTAGAACTCAGAAATCCCCCTGCCTCTGCCTCCCAAGAGCTGGGATTAAAGGTGTACGTCACCACTGCCCGAAAGGGTGGGGTTCTTATTCATATGGCTGCTGCTGTAAATGTAATGTTAAACAAGAGAGGCTGCAGCTCCGTGGTGGAGCACACATAGGTCAGTCCCTAGCACATGGCTTCCCTTCAACTTTCTTCTCCCAGGCTCATCTTGGCAGCTAACAGAGATGAATTCTACCACAGGCCATCCAAGTTGGCAGACTTCTGGGAGAACAACAGCGAGATCCTCAGTGGTAAGTATGTCTTCGCACCTGGTGAGCATCTCTCTAGTGTGATCCACTCGTTTTGTGCAGTGGCACCCACCAAATAGGGCTAGTAATGGCCTTGCTTCCACATGGAAATGCTGAATGCATAAGTAGCCGGCCCCAGAATCAAGCATCTCTCTTGTGTTCTTAGAAATATTACCATTATCATTAACTTTTTTTAGATGTGGGTCAATTGTTTTTTGTTGTTGCTGTTGTTTGTTTTATTTGTTTGTTTTTTGTTTTTTGGTTTTTCAAGACAGGGTTTCTCTGTATAGCTCTGGCTGTCCTGGAACTCACTCTGTAGACCAGGCTGGCCTTGAACTCAGAAATCCGCCTGCCTCTGCCTCCCAAGTGCTGGGATTAAAGGCATGGGCCACTTCTACCCAGCGGGCCAATTATTAAGAGACAGTTTGTTCTTTGCCTTAAGGCCTGTTAAGGAAGTGACAAGCCAGCCCCACTAGAGCTAAGTGTTTTTGATTTCTGAGGGTGTCCTGCTGCAGCCTTCCTTGGTACTTACCCAGAGCCCCAGGAGTAAATGGGTTTTCCAGTCTGGCTTCTGGGAGTAGGCAGCACTTCCCGTCCTGTGTGAGTACTGTCCGCTATGGTCCTTCTCTGTGGTTCTTTCTGCTCTGTCACAGTCAGTGAATCTCCTGGAAGCTCTGACCTCTCTGCTCTACTGTTACTAAGGTGAACTCTGGTCACCTTAGTCTCCCTAGACCTTCAGCACTGTTTTCAGATCACAGAGTTTGCTAAGTCCCATGGATGGGCTCATATCATTTGTTTCTCGTCTCCTAGACCCTTTATCTTTTTTTTTTTTTTTTT
>NW_022196894.1:15007712-15124252 GCF_008632895.1 Mastomys coucha | reverse complement strand
GCATCAGATCCCATTACAGATGGTTGTGAGCCACCATGTGGTCGCTGGGAATTGAACTCAGGACCTCTAGAAGAGCAGTCAGTGCTCTTAACCTCTAAGCCATCTCTCCAGCCCCATCAGGATAACTTTTTATCTTACAAGTTCCCTTTGTGTTTTTGTTGGTCCTTCTTACTTTTTTTCCTTCCATTCATCCAACCATGAAATGAGTTCTCTATATAGCCCTGACTGACCTCAAACTCAGATCCCCTGCCTCTGCTTCTTGAGTGGTGGAAGGTGGGAAGGCATGTGCCACCATACCCAGTTTCTTCACTTTCACTTTATTTATTTAGTGTAGGGGTGTGTGTGTGTGTGTGTGTGTGTGTGTGTGTGTGTGTGTGTACACTCTCACTTCTGCCATGGGAGTCAAACATCAGGCGTGGCAGCAAGTGCCATTACCCACTGATCTGTCTTGCCAGGCCACCTTGGCCTTACTGTGTGTTTCTGACTGGTCTGCAGCTTGCTGCTTCTGCCTTCTGACTCCTAGGGTTAGAGAACATGTCCATGTTCTCATAAGGTTTATTTTTGGTGGGTTTAGGTGGGAAAGGAAATCCCTACTCTGTTGCTTGACCAGGCAGCGAGAGTTCATTTATTTTTCAATTATTGATTTGTAGGGTTTTTTGTTTTTGTTTTTATGAATTCTGGATATAAGTCTTTTGATGGATAAATGGGCTGCCAACTAATTTCCTTGGTACTTTTTGGTGAGCAGAACACTATTTTTAACAAATAAATATTTTTTGGTTTGTTCTTTGAATGGAATCAAGTGGGACCTAGGCTGCTCAGGAACCCTGTTCCTCCCCAAAGCCATGGCATTTTTTCTATTAAAACCTCCAGGCCAGAGCACTGGTGGTGCACTCCTTTAATTCCAGCACTTGGAAGGCAGAGGCAGGCAGATTTCTGAGTTCGAGGCCAGTCTGGTCTACAGAGTGAGTTCCAGGACAGCCAGGACTATACAGAGAAACCCTGTCTTGAAAACAAACAAACAAACAAAAAAAACACCACCACCAACAACAACAAAAGTGTTATAAAGGGTGAGGTGTAGAGTGACAAGATACCTGCTGTCTTTCCTGTAGCTCCCACTCATACACAGGTACACATACAAACACAAGTATACAAATAACACATTCATATTACACATGCACGCTCATGCAAACAAGGACTTCCTCACATGGCATCTTAATGACACTTTTTACTCAGACTTGAGTACAGTGGCCTAATTGTCTGGCTGGGACACCTCCTGTTGTCTAAGTTCTCTCTCACACATACACATTCCTGAGCCATACCTCCCAGCTCCTCTCCTATGTCTCACTGGGCTTGGACAACCCAGTATGGGGCCTAGTGGCAGCAGCATCTACCCTATGAAGATCTGTGTGTCCTGGCAGAGCTGTGGAACATGCCTCTTGAGGACTGAGCAAGAGAGTACCAGTGGGGCCCATCAAGGAGCTTGGCTGCTGGTAATGTTGTCATCTACTGTAGGGCTCGACATGGAGGAAGGCAAGGCAGGAGGAACATGGCTGGGCATCAGCACACGTGGGAAGCTGGGGGCGCTCACCAACTACCTACAGCCCCGACAAGAGCCAGACGCCCGTGGTAGAGGTATGGGATCAATGGAATCAAGTGGGACCTAGGTAGGGCAAAGCCAAGACACACTGGGGAGGAGCTTAGGTAAGACTAGCAGAGTAATGGAAGTGAACAGGTCTTGGTACAATGGGGAAGGAAGAAAAGCACCTTGCCAGGGTTTTGCTGGTGGGCCCCACACCTCCATGCCTCTCACAACAGTGACAGGAAGAAGAGATGGCCAAATATTGCCAATGTGATTATACCAGGCATTGTCCTTCAGGCTTATGACTCCCTAACCACTGTATGATTGTCCCCTGCCTGTTGAGTTTCAGCTTTCTTTTTCTTTTTCTTTTTTTGTTTTTTTGTTTTTGTTTTTTCGAGACAGGGTTTCTCTGTGTAGTCCTGGCTGGCCTCGAACTCAGAAATCCGCCTGTCTTTGCCTCCCAAGTGCTGGGATTAAAGGCGTGCGCCACCACTGCCCAGCTTCTTTTTATTTTTAAAAGAGATTTCTTTTTAAGCTGGAGAGATGGCTCTGTAGTAAGAGCACTGACTGCCCCTCCAGAGATCATGAGTTAAATTCCCAGCAACCACTGGGAATGTGAGTACACTGTTGCTATTTCAGACACACCAGAAGAGGACATCAAATCTCATTATGGATGGTTGTGAGCCACCATGTGGTTGCTGGGATTTGAACTCAGGACCTTCAGAGTTTTATCTGTTCATTCCACCATGTTGAGATTGAACCCAGGGCATCAAGCAAGCTAGACAAGGGTTTTAATATTGAGATCTGTCTCATATATATATATGGTTTTTCCCCTCTAGACAGGGTTTCTCTGTGTAGCCTTGGCTGCCCTGGGTCTCCCTGTGCACACCAGGCTGGCCCCAAACTCAGAGATCCACCTGCCTCTACCTCCTAAGTTGTGGGATCAAAGGCATGCCCCCACCACCACCCAGGCCTAGAAGGTATTTTTAAAGGCGTTCTCCATAATAATCCAGTTATCAAAGTATGGCTGACTCCAGATGTTGGGGTCCCAGTGGAACCCCTCTTCCTATGTCCTCCCCAGAGGCCCTACTTCAGTCTTCCCTGGGACAGACGTTTATGTCTGCTGTCTTGGCCATTGATATGTGTGCCCTGCCCACAGGTGAACTTGTATCTCACTTTCTGACCAGTGACATGGACAGCCTGTCCTACCTGAAGAAGGTCTCTACAGAGGGCCACCTGTACAATGGCTTCAACCTCATAGCCGCTGACCTGAGGTAGGTTTGCTTTGGTAACTCGGCCTTTAACACTTCTATAGCTATAGCTCCGTGCCCCAGTCAGCTTGGTTCCCTTTCCCAGGACTTCAATTAAGGGGTATTTGGCAAGCATCCAAGGGCCTAAGCTGCCTCAGACCTGCTGACTGACAATAGGGATGTAAAGATTACTGGTTCCCTACAGTGAGAACTGCAGTGCTGAGACTGAAGAGCCTCTGGCTTGGGGTGACTGCAGCTGGGCATCATCCCTCTTGTGGGGATGCTTCACAACAGGCAGTCTGTCCTCACCAGGCCCAGGAACTCCCAGGTGGTTCTCATGTTGGTGGTATGTCTGTAGGAACACATGTTTTACATGCTTAGCCTTTTGTGGGAGGTAAATGTCTTTATCTCCATTTTATCCCTGATGTCAGTGAATGTTATGAGCTTCCTCCTGAGGGAGGCTGCTGTCAATCTGTATCAAGGTGTCTGTCCTGACTGCCTCCTACCAGGGGATTGGGGTAGGTCCTTAGATGAGCCCGAGGCTCAGTGTGTGTGTGTGTGTGTGTGTGTGTGTGTGTGTGTGTGTGTGTGTTTTTAGATTTATTTATTTATTTTATGTGAGTACATCGCTGTCTTCAGACACACCAGAAGAGGGCATCAGATCTCATTATAGATGGCTGTGAGATACATGTGGTTGCTGGGAATTGAACTCAGGACCCCTGGAAAAGCAATCAGTGCTCTTAACCACTGAACCATCTCTCTAGCCCCGGAGAGTCCAGAAGGGCATTTTTGTTTCTTTCTTTGTTTGTTTTTTTGTTTTTTGAGACAGGGTTTCTCTGTGTAGCCCTGGCTGCCCTGGAACTCACTCTGTAGACCAGGCTGGCCTTGAACACAGAAATCCATCTGCCTCTGCATCCTAAGTGCTGGGATCAAAGGCGTGTGCCACCACCGCCTAGTTATTCTCTGCATAAAGGCAGGTTTATTGGGAAACCGCTCTGGGGAAGTTCACTGGTCCCAAGGAGGGAGACAGGAGAGCTGGAAGAGAAAAAGAGAAAGCATGCCTGTAGCTCAGTGTGTTTTGAATGTCCATTGTGTATGCTGTGCCCTGTGTCATTCCTAGACTACATGGGTAGATTGGATCAATGTGGAAGCTGAGTGAGGTGCAGTGGTCACAGGAAGAAAGCCCAGAGTGGGAGCTGGAGCGGCAGGGTGTCATCCTCCCTTCTCATTTTGGGGGTTCCTAGAGGCCATAAACCTATGCTTGCCCTCCTCTCCAAACATGGAACTGTGCATGCATTTCCCATAATAGTTCCATGTGTGTTTGATCCAGCCCCGAGAAATTAGAGTATGGCTACTGGTACACGCTGGAACTCAGTAGCTATGTCGAACAGCTGGAAGCCAGGCTGCTGTTTACTCTGAGCAGACACACAGTGGCTTCTGCAGTTGGGCCTCTGGAAATCTGAATAGCCTTCCTTGTTGAAGACACTGCAGGGTCAGAGGCTAGCTAAAGAGTAATGCCACAAATCAGGCTGCTATTGCCTTGGCTGAGGCTGCAGGATATCAGTTTGGTACTGACAAGCCAAGGTTCTAAGCTGGGCATGATGAAGCACACATTTAATCCCAGCACCTGAGACTCAGAGACAGGCAGATCTCAGTGGATTCAAAGACAGTTGGTCTACATAAAGAGTTGCAGGCCAGCTAGGACCAAACAGTGAGACCTTGTTTCAAAACAAGTAACTAAGTCCTAGGGCTGCAGAGATGGCTCAGAGTGCATACAGCTTTTGCAGAGGATTAGAGTTCAGTTCCCAGCACCCATGTCAAATGGCTCCTGCAACTCTAGCTCCAGGGGATCCTAGTGTCTGGCATTCACAAGCACCCATACACAACACAATCAAAAATAACAAATCTTTAAAAACAACAACAGAGACAACAAAAAGAAACCAAGACCTACAGCAGAGATTTGTCCTGGTCATAGTTGTCTCTGGACTGGCATTTCCCTTGTCTGTCCATAGCAAGGATGACAGGGACCCCAAAATAAGTACTCAATACCATGAATCCTACACAAAAAATAAATTAAAAAAACAAAACAGAACAACCCCTCCTAAACAATATCTCCAAAATGTATTAGCTAAACATCTTAAAAGTGGCGAACACCTTTAATCCCAGCACTTGGGAGACAGAGGCAGGCAGATTTCTGAGTTCAAGGCCAGCCTGGTCTACAAAGTGAGTTCCAGGACAGCCAGGGATACACAGAGAAACCTTGTCTTGAAAAACAAAAACAAAAACAAAAAAAGGAAGTCTTAACCAAGTTTAGATAGACTTTTTCCTCTGGTTTACCCTCATGAAGAGCACTTTGGTCAAGTGTAGCAAGCTAAGAAAGGAAAATACAAAATGGTATGGTTCAAGTATTAAAGGGACACCAGGAAGTGCAGTGGAGCTAAATCCTCTGCCCAAGGAGATAAACAAATTAAGGGAGTGGTTGTCTCAGGACAAGATCCCACCCCCACAGTAACAGACTGCCTGCAACAAGGCCACACCTCCTAATAGTGCCACTCCCTAAGCCCAGCACCTTCAAACCACCTTGATGCAGTTGTCACCACCGATCCAACCATAGAATATTTAGAGAAGTATGAGGAACGTTCTGCTTTCTCCTCACTGGTTCCACAGGGAGCCGGAAGTATACCCGTAAGGCTGGACAGGGCCTGGTGTCTCTGGCCTAGCTTTCCAGGCCCTGAGCTGAGCTGAAGTAGGCCATTGTCTTTGTGCTAGACACCAGCCCAGGCTAGCAGCAGGGCCATGAGATCACTGGGCAGTGCTGGGAACAGAGGGTGCTTATGACTCCCATCTGACTTTCTCTGGCTTTTGACTTCTGTTCACAGCACAGCAAAAGGAGATGTTGTTTGCTACTATGGAAACCGGGGAGAGCCTGAGCCTATTGTTTTGGCACCAGGTGAGCCTGCTTTGGTGTCTAGACAGGGTGGGGACTGCTCCTATGTTGGGAATACTTTGTGGTAAGAATGAGCAAGTCGGGCTGGAGAGATGGCTCAGCCGGTTAAGAGCATTGACTGCTCTTCTGAAGATCATGAGTTCAAATCCCAGCAACCACATGGTAGCTCACAACCATCCATAATGAGTTCGGATGCCCTCTTCTGGTGTGTCTGAAAACAGTTACAGTGTACTTACATATAATAAATAAATAAATCTTAAAAAAAAACAAAAAAAAAAAGAATGAGCAAGTCCCCCCGGGGTAACAGCATTCTTGGAGTCCAGCACAGCACCGAGTGAACTAACCTGGGGTCAGCTGCTTTCTCTATTCACAGCCTGTGGACAGTCCTTGCTGGTAACATCTTGGGTCTGACTTGGGTGCCTACAACTGAGCCGTTGGTTCATATATAGTATCCCTACCCCTGGGAAAGAGTCAGTGTTCTCAACAACATCTATATCCCACCTCTGTGTAACAGTTTTCATTTGTAACCCATCTCCAAGTCGGGAAGCCTTTCTTAGGCAGGTGGCACAGGTTGCTAAGGCTGCAGGACACATGTCACTGCTGCCCAGTGAGGAGCAATGGGAGGCCCAAAATGCTCTGTTCCAAGTGGAACTTAAGGGAGGAAGGGAGGAGCCCCCAGGAAAGCTGGATAGTCCTCTCCTGCCTGTGTTACTAGTTCCAGGGAAAATGGTAGAGCCTGTGATCCTGGCTTGCTGCATACCAGAACTTATAACACAGGTTTATATCAACACTGATTTCCAGCTTTTCATGACTGCCTGGGGATGTTTGAGCCCTGGGTAGGCTAGGGGGCTCCAGAGCTCCTCCCCATTTACTGGGTTATGTCCAGCCCAGGATGTCATGGGCTGGTGAGATCCTAGAACAAGCAGCCCACACCAAAGTATTGGTTCTAGTCCATCCCACTAGCTCTCCTACACAAGGGGCTCTCTGCCAGCTGTGGGTACTCTGGCTATGATACCCTCAGTGCCCTTGGTGCTGTACATGCTCCTTTTTTTTTTTTTTTTTTTTGGTTTCAAGACAGGGTTTCTCTGTGTAGCCCTGGCTGTCCTGGAACTCACTCTGTAGACCAGGCTGGCCTTGAACTCAGAAATCCCCCTGCCTCTGCCTCCCAAGCGCTGGGATTAAAGGCATGCACCACCACTGCCTGGCTGTGCTCCCCTTTTTGTGCAAGCCCCAGAACAGGTCCAGTAGCACCCCCAAGAACCAGCTGGTGCTTGACTTGAAGTCCAGAGTGTAGGCAGTTATTTGGGGTCATCTCTAGCCAGGTCTTCCCTCTCTGTTTGCTGCAGAGCCATTTTTTTTTTCCAGCTCCTTGGGGTCTGCAGATCCATTGAAGGGGATTTGTATCTCAGGAGTCTGTCTCATACCATCCCAATCTCAAGTGGCCCAGAGGCCTCTGGGAGAGCAGCTGGAAGCTGGGGCATAATAAGGCCTGCAATTCCCCAGAGTGGAAGACTCCCTGACAGGAGCTTATTTTCTAGGACAATTTCTTCCCATCTACATTATGATTTATTCCTGAGCCTGCCCCTACTTGATCTTTATCCACTTCCCTTTTTTCTATTGTTGAGATTTGAACCTATACTCTTACACCTACTGAACATACTCTTAGTAAACACCCAGACCTCTGGGTGTTTGGCAAACATGGTTTGCCAAAGCATCTGTACCATTTTACACTTCTACCAGAAGTTTACAAAGGTTCCTGTTTCCTGAGATCCTACCAAGACTTGCTGTTCTCTCTCTTCAGGGGGACAGGGTTCTAGAGAGGGGACCTAGGCCTTTAAACATGCTGAGCATATAGTGTATCACTAAGCTACATCCCTAGGCCTTTGTTACCCGCCTCCCCAACCCGAGGTGCTAGTGAATCAAAGCAAAGGCCTCTGGCCTGCTAGGCAGGGCTCGCTACCTTTGGCATCAGTAGCACTACCTCTCTCTCCCTTTTTTGGAGAAGGGCTAGGGGTTCATGTATCCCAGGCTAGCCAGAGTCAAACTCAGTATATCCAAGGGTGACATTGAGCTTCTGACTCTCCCACTGCCTCCTTCTGAATGCTGGACAGGTATGATGGCTGGGAATGATGGACAGGTATGATCTGTCCATCTGAAAATTTTGTTCTCTTTTTGTCTTGTAAAAGTTCCATCTATAATCTACAAATCTCATCAGATATCTAACTTGCAGAAATCCTTTCCCATTTTGTGCTTTACTTAACTTCTTTGGCACATTTTTTAAATGCACAACTTTAACTTTATATGAAGTCCCATTTATCTTGTTGATATGCTTGTGTTGTCTTACTTAATAAATCATTGCTCACTGGGTCATGAAGCTTTTTCTTTTACAAAAGTGTTTACTGTTTGCATACGTGTGCATGCACTAGCACATGCGCTCACATTGGGACACAGTCTCACTCAGCCCAGGTTGACCTGAAGCTTGCTACACAGGCTGACCTCAAACCTGCCAAATCTTGCATCAGCCTCCTGAGTTCTGGGATTATAGATACATGTGACCACATTTGACCCTAAAGTGGTTTTTGGAGATAGGTTTCATGTAAACAAACTTGCCTCAAACCTTTCTCTCTGTTGTGCATTTGTGTGTGTGTGCATGTACATGCCTGTGTGCCCATGCCTCAGTTTGCATGTGGAGGTCAGAGGACAAACTTGCAGGAGTCAGTTCTCTGCTTCCACCACGTAGGTCCCAGAGCTTGAACTCAGGTCATTGGGCTTGGTGGCAGGTGCCTTTACCTACTGAGCCATCTTTCTGGCTTGGAGGTAATTTTTGCATAGGGTGTGAGGTCAGGTCCAACTCCATCCTTTGTGAATCTCCCAGCTCCATTATGGAGTGGTCTCCCAAAACTAGTCCAGAAAGAAAAAGCAGTGCCATTAGAGCTGACAGCCTCTTCACCTAGGGGGCTCCAGCAGAGCCGGGTGTTGTTCTAGGTTCTCGGCTGGACCTACATCAGAACTGCCTTCTACTGGTGCCTTGTTTAGGATGCTTGACTGTGAGCCATCTACCCCAGCCACCCATGGCCTCTGCATGGCCAGGTTGACCTTCTTCCTATAGGAACCTACGGGCTAAGCAATGCCCTGCTGGAGACGCCCTGGAAGAAGCTGTGCTATGGCAAGCAACTCTTCATGGAAGCCGTGGAGCAGAGCGAGGCACTCCCTAAGGACGCCCTTGTCAGCCAGCTCCTGGACATCCTCAACAACGAGGAGGCGTAAGTGAGCAAGACCCTCTGGGGCGGCCACACTGGTCTAGGGCAGGGAAGAAGGCAGGCTCCGCTACCTTCAAGGTCTGTGAAGGCAAGCAGATTGGCTCAGGTAGGGCTGAGGAGTGCTTTCCCTGACATGCTCCTTCTTCCTCTTGGGGAAGCAGTCAGGGTTTCCAATGGGGCCCCGGATAGTGAGAGACAGTGTAGCCAGGGCCCTGTGCTCTGGGAGACTTGACATTCTCTGAGATCTGGCCTCCCTCTCTACAAGGAGAGCCAGTGTTATGTTCTAGAAGGTTCTAGCTGCTCAGCAATCCTTAGGGAGAAGAGCCAAAGAATCCAGAAGCCAATCAGAACAGGCCTAGGGTTTGACATTATTTGCTATGCCCTGTCTCCAGTGACCTTGGAGCTAAACAGTAGGCAAAGACACACCTATCCCTGGAAGGAGCAGACCCCCACACACATACACACACACACACTCTTCCATGCCCATGGCCTTTTTCATGGAGCACCCTCAGACTCTGGACCCTTGGGCCTTAGCCATCCAAGCCAAGAGTCCTGATGTCCACTATGCCGGCATTTATCCCTTCACAGGGATAAATGCATCTTGTCCCATGCATCTTCCCATTCTCATCTAAGCTTGGACACTTTCTGCCCAGATGATCCAGAGTAGCCCCACCCTCCCCACCATGCTGCCATCCTCCACAGGGTGAGGACTGCCTTGACCCCTGTGTACTCCCTCCTCTCCAATACTATGGACCTTGAACCATAGCATCATTCTCCAGCCTCAGTATCAGATTCCCTCGTGAGAGGCTGTGCTGGACTTTGCTGAGCCATGTGCCCACATGGTCCCCAATCACTTGAGCAGGCCAATTATGGCTCTTGACTTTTCTTATTGATAACTATAGCCACGGTACAAGTTGTGCTGGTTGGTGAGTCTCAGAGTTTCAGGGGGCTCTTGTGTATGGACAGATGCCCACAGGGTACCATTAAGACACAATAGAGAGCGTATGTGCCATTTGGATGCCTAGGTTTGTTGGAGTGGAAGGGTGACAAATTAGAAGGAGCCAAGTAGGAAAGTTATAAATAAGCCCATGGTTTCTCTCTCTAGGGCTCCTCGGGAATCTTAGGCAGCTAGCATGGCATATAGGGGTCCCCCTATACATAAGCTACAGACAGGCAGTAGGGACTAACAGCTTCTCTGGCCCTCTATTCTTCTAGACAGCTGCCAGACCCAGCCATTGAGGACCAGGGCCAGGAGTATATACAGCCGATGCTGAGCAAATATGCAGCCGTGTGTGTCCGCTGTGACACCTATGGCACCAGGTGATCAGGGTTGGGACTCCTGGGCACATTCACTTCCCATTGAGTGTCCCCCTACAACATAGCTGGCCATGGCTAGGCACGGCCCCTGATTCAGTATATTCCAGAGTGTCTCTTCAGACTTAACTGTAGGTTGATCAAGACCCTATAGGTAACATGCCCATGCATAGGTCAGGTGTGTCAGAGCACTGGCCTCCTGAAGCTGCCATTGTGTCATAGGTGGGCTTCTGGCTGCCTCACCTATAGAAGCAAGAGATGGCATTTGGGATGTTTCTGCTGGCAGATATTGGTTGGTAGATACCTGGCACTGATTTTCCAGAGCCTGTGATTACATGCTGGATGGCAGCTATGAGCTGGTCTTTCCTATGTGTGCCAGCCATTCTGAAGGGCAGGAGCTCACACATGAGAACCTACTCTATGATGGGCTAGAAGAAAGAAGCAAGTGAGACAGCTGACCTAGCCTGGGCCAGTGGAGGAAGAAGGAGATATGGGATATCTCTATGTGAACAGATCATGTACCGCAAGCAGTTGAGAGCTTAACTTCTTGTTCTTGAGCATTTAGACATGGCCAGGTATCTGGGAGCCTGGTGTACTGTCAGTGGGATCAGTGACCGCCCCGTAAGGAATGTGGTAAATTGGTCCTTTCTTTTTTTCCTTTTTGGTTTTTCAAGAGAGAGAGTGTCTCTGTGTAGACCTGGCCATCCAGGAATTTGCTATGTAAACCAGGCTGGCCTCCAACTCAGAGATTCACCTGCCTCTGCCTCCTGAATGCTGGGATTAAAGGAGTGCGCTACTACCACCCTGCCTGTGAAATGGGTCTTGCTATAGAACAAGGTCAGGCCAAGCTGAAGTGTTTCAGAGCAGTAGCAATAGGACTCTCCCAGTCTGTGTTGGCCAGGGGCCCAGATGGCTCTGATGAACTCCTCATGTCCTCAGAGTTGAGGCTATTATTTAAATAGCCCACCTGATGCCAGAGCTGAGCGGCTAGCTCAGGCCCTGGGTGTGATGGATACCATTCCTACCTCAGGTCTGGTCCCAGCCATGGTTGTGAAAGGTGGGGCTGGGGCTAAAGGATGCTTTCTTTCAGAACCAACACCATCATCCTTGTGGATGCAGATGGCCATGTGACCTTCACTGAACGAAGCATGCTGGACAAAGACACCTCCCGCTGGGAGACCAACACCTATGAGTTCACACTACAGAGTTAGCCCCTGCCAGGTTCCTAGGATGCTGTTCATCAAGGGCCAGCATGGACAGGAAGGAACCTTTCATGGCCACCCTGCATATCTGTGGCTCAGCCAGCATCTCTAGGACCAGGTTGTTCTGATCTGTGTCCTCATACTCAGCTCAGGGTTTCTCTTTGTCAATGGAGAATGACAGAGTTAAATACTAGGTCTGAGTCAGGCCTGGGTATGCCATATGTGAACGCACAGACCTCTTGCTCAACCCCACCATCACTGTGTGCACCTGACTGATGAGCAGGAGTATGCCTCTCACCTCACACGTTTGGCCAGAGGGTCTCATCCCTGAACAGGTAACAAAAGCAGACTTTTTATAGAAACTGGAGATCCTGTATTTCATGCTCATGTGTGTTCAGTGGTTCTGCATGTACAAGGACCCTGTGTGCATTTTCTCAGTCTTGTAGTGTGGACCCCGGGATCTCTTAGACCCCTGCTTGCCCAGGATTGTGGGTTCTGAGCAAGACCATCTTAACCAGCCCCTGCCATCTCCTATTGCCCTTGTTAAAAACCGTACACCATAGGAATGTGAACTTGAATGTGCACAGTGATAATAAAATTTTAAGGTTGTAATGAGTGTTGGCTTTTTTTAAAAAAACTATTTTATTGGGTTCTTATATCTTTTACTCCCTTCTATCCTTATTGTACCCTGATCCCTTTCAACTTCCCAACAGTAGATGAGAGAAAGATGGTTAGAGCAGAGAGCGGGGGGCATGGACCTCTTTTGGCTACTTACTACTGATAGGGGCATTGAGTTTCTTAGGTCAAGTCCAGTCTTCATTGTTAGGATATTTCCAAGTTCTCATCAAAGAGCAACATCAGCAACTGGGAGCAGCAGCCTCCTCAGGCCCTCTCTTATTTGTACCCTCTCCAAAGCCTCCAGAATTAAACTATCTGTAACTGACAAAAATCATGCCCCTGTCAGTGCATGAGGCAAATCATAATCACCTGCTGCAAAACACCCTTTTATCCCACACCTAGGATTAAAACCAAAACATTCACATAACATAACTAGGTTAAAAAAAAAAAAAAAAAAGATCTCTCCGGGCAGTGGTGGCATACACCTTTAATCCCAGCGCTTGGGAGGCAGAGGCAGGCAGATTTCTGAGTTTGAGGCCACCCTGGTCTACAGAGTGAGTTCCAGGACAGCCAGGGCTACACAGAGAAACCCTGTCTCGAAAAAAAAAAAATCTCACTACAAGTTAAGGGCGATTCAGAGTTTTCTTCCTTTGTGTGGTGGCAACAGTCAGAACTGGAACTATCATGTTGGGTCAGATGCCCACTTGAGAATCTTTTTTTTTGTTTGTTTGTTTTTCCTTTTTGTTTTTGTTTGTTTGTTTGTTTTTGAGACAGGGTTTCTCTGCATAGCCCTGGCTGTCCTGGAACTCACTCCATAGACCAGGCTGGCCTTGAACTCAGAAATCCACCCGCCTCTACCTCCCAAGTGCTGGGATTAAAGGCGTGCGCCACCACTGCCCAGCTGAGAATCTTTATTTTTACATAAGCTCTGGAGCACTTGATGGATGCCTGCCCTACCACCTACAAGCTCCATAGCTCAGGCTCCCTGTACTTCTCCAGCCACCTGTCTTGATATTTTGGAGTAGTGACCCAGCATGGTTCTGAACTGGGTATTCCAGGCTGAATGTGATCAGTTGCTGGTCTCTCTAGGGAAGAGCAAATGCCTGATTTTACCCTTCCTTCCTACCTATACTATCCTTCTCTGGGGTCCAAGAGAAATACTGCTTGATTCAAACTAAGGTTGAAGGGGTGACAAAGCATATAACCAAGGCCTAAGAAGAAAGAGATACTGAGTGTCACATTGGCTGAGCCCCACAGGTTGTAGATCCCGCACCCTTGTTTTATACCGGTTCCTACTCTCATGGGAACCCCTCAGATGTCTAGTCTATATCTGTCCTGCTGTGCAGCCAGGGAAAGCTTTCTAAACCCTGATCATAGAGTCCTCTGCCCCAAGGCTTCTCAGTGGCCTCCTGTGGAAGGGGTGACCCAAAAGTGTAGTTTCTCTTATGGACTAAGTTTTGTCCTCCCAAAAAGGAAGTCCTCACCCCAGTCCTTCAGAGTAACAACCTGAGCTACACAAAGATGTAGATGTAATGACAATAACCTAAAATCATTCCCTGCTATCCAAATCTTGTGACTTTATTTTTAATTTTTTAAATTTTTATTTATTTATTTTTATTCTAGACAGTATCTCTGTGTAGCTTTGGCTGTCCTAGAACTTACTCTGTAGACCAGGCTGGCCTTGAACTCTCAGAGATCTGCCTGCCACTGGGCAGCTGTGACTTACATAATAGGAATGGTGATACAGATCCATGCAGATACAAGTGCATGCATGCTGGAAAACAAGCCAAATGTAGTGATGTATGCTTATGATCCTAGGACTCCAGAGACTGAGGCAGGGAAGTAACAGAAAGTTTGGGATCAAACCAGGCAATGGTGGTTCCTGCCTTTAATCCCAATACTCAGGAGGCAGAGACAGGTGAATCTCTGTGAGTTTGAGGCCAGTCTTGTCTACATAGTGAGTTCCAGGATAGCCAGGGCTACCCAGAGGGAACCCTGACTCAAAAAAGAAAAGAATAAAAGGTTTCAGACTAGCCTGGGCTACCTAGTAAGACCCTGTCTCATAAAACTAAACTGTAGTCAAAACCAAACCCCAAATGAAGCTAATATTCTTCCGAATAAGGTATTCATTACCACTGTGTGTGCTGTGGCAGCATGAGGAAAGGAATAAGGCTTTACCTGGGAGGCACCCTGCTCGAAAGAGCTTTCTGGTGGTCCCTTAGTTACCACACAAGTGAGGAAGCAGAGACTTGAAGCCAAGACAAAGACAAGCTGTTGCTTATAAGAGTGACGGATGCTGCAAGCCCCACCTTTCCATTGCAGGTCTCATATGCCTGGTTCCCTGCCTTCACCACAAAGACCCAGGTCCCTCCCACTGTTCACAGACATAGGACCTTTATCTCCATGTTCCTTTGCCTGAAGAACTCTTCTCAGATATCCAAGCTACACTCTTCCTCACTCCCTGCACTTCCTGTCATTCAATGCTAGTGTATGTACGCATATGTACATGGAAGTCAGAGACAATTTAGGGCTGTCCACCCACCTCCCTCACTGGCCTGGAACTTGCCAAATAAGCTTGTTGGTGGGTGAACTCCAGGAATTCACCCCTCTGCCAGTGAGTGTTGGAACTACAAGCACATGCCACTCCACCCAGTCCTTTTTCAGAAGGGTTCTGAAAACTAAGTTCAGGTCCTCATGCCTGCAAAGTGACCCCCCCGCCCCCCAACTAAGTCTCGGGCAGACACCTGTTTAAAGTTGAAGTTTCTGATCAGTGAGATGGCTTGGAGGGTAAAAGTCCTTGCTAATGCCTATAGTTCAGTCCCTGAAACCCACGGAAAAAGAGAATCAGCTCCAGAATTTTTTTCTGACCCATGGATGCGTTGCACTTATACAGATTACACAGGCAGACAGACAGACAGAGTTGGCCTGGTGTGGTGGCATAGGACTTTAAAAACAGCACTCAGAAGGCAGAGTTCACGGCTAGGCTGGCCTACATAGCAAATTCCAGGACAACCTGAGCCACACAAAGAGATCGTGTCTTCAAAATAAAGATAACAAACACCAAACCAAAACACCCAGAAAACAAAACACTGAAACCTGACCAGGAGTCAGGTCAGCGCTGGTTGTCTTCACTTTTCATTTTCTATTTTGAAAAAATTCTTTACTTTAGGACAGAATCTTGTTTTACTATAGGAAAATCTGTCTTTAAGAAGAAGCCTGTGATGGTGAAGGTGGTGAGAAAAAAAAAACAAAAAAACAAAATGAAAAAGTCACCAGGCAGTGGTGGCACACACCTTTAATCCCAGCACTTGGGAGGCAGAGGCAAGCAGATTTCTGAGTTTGAGGCCAACCTGGTCTACAGAGTGAGTTCCAGGACAGCCAGAGCTATACAGAGAAATCCTGTCTTGAAACCAAAAAAAAAAAAAAATTATTTTATATGTGAGTACACTGTCAATGTCTTCAGACACACCAGAAGAGGGCATCAGATCCCATTACAGATGGTTGTGAGCCACTATGTGGTTGCTAGGAGTTGAGCTCAGGACTTTTGGAAAAACAGTCAGTGCTCTTAACTGCTGAGCCATCTCTCCTATAAAGTTATCTTTTGAATTGAATTACACACACACACACACACACACACACACACACACACACACACACATTAGATGGTTCTGCAGGCACCTGCTGCCAAGTGTAACTATTTAAATTGGATTCTCAGAACCCACAAGGGAGAAATAGACAACTGATTCCACAAAATTGTCCTCTGAACTCGACATGTAAACCACTGGACACAGGATCCACAAACGTACATAAGTATACAATAAATAAATAAATGTAAAAAAAGCCCTGTACAGAATGTTTGTTACATTTTAGCAAATGACCTTGGGCAATGAACCTATCTTAGTAGGAAAAAGCAGGAGAGAAAATACACATATGTTAACACTGTAATTGTGTTTTGTAGTTCCCAGAAGAAATGGGAAGCTATTAAATAGTTATTCTTTTTTCATGCTGCACTTGAGTTCCAGTGTTAGGACCAATGATGGTAAGCTATGACCAGAGCATTTGCTATCTATTTTAAAAATAGCATCATGCCGGGCGGTGGTGGTGCAGGCCTTTAATCCCAGCGCTTGGGAGACAAAGGCAGGCAGATTTCTGAGTTCGAGGCCAGACTGGTCTACCAAGTGAGTTCCAGGACAGCCAGGGAAATCCTGTCTTGGAATGAATAAATAAATAAATAAATAATAAAATAAAAATAGCATCATGGGGGCTGGAGAGATGGCTCGGCAGTTTAGAACACTGACTGCTCTTCCAAAGGTCCTGAGTTCAACTCCTAGCAACCACATGGTGGCTTACAACCATCTGTAATGGGGATCTGATGCCCTCTTCTGGTGTGTCTAAAGACAGGACAGTGTACTCACATACATGAAATAAGTAAATCTTTAAAAAAGTGACCCTAGTTGGTTTTTTTTTAAAATAATAGTATCATGGTGGGAGTAGCGGGGGCTGCAGGGATAAGAGCACCGGCTTCTTTTCAGGGGACCTGAGTTCAATTCCCAGCACCCACATAGTGGGACTCAACCGTCTATAATTCCATTTAAAGAGGGGAGCCAACACCCTCCTTTGGCTTCCAGAGACACCAGGCATGCACATGGTACACAGACATACACACAGACAAAACATCCATACACATAATAATAAAATACAAATTAAAGTAAACAATAGCATCATGGGCTGTAGAGACGGCTCTGCTCTTAGGAACACTGGTTGTGACCCTTTGCCTCCCCTTTCCCTTCCCATCTCCCTCCCTCCCTCCCTCCCTCCTTCCCTTCTCCCTAACCCCCTCCCTTACCACTCTCTCCTCCAATTCTCCATCCCCTTCCCTAAAAAAAACCAAAAAAACAACAACATCAACAACAAAAACAAAAACAAAACATCGGTTTCTCTTGCAGAGGACCTGGGTTTGGTCCCAGCACCTATATGGTGCTTACTCACTGGTGCAACTCCGGTTTCAGGAAATCTGATGCGCTCTACTCAACTCAGGTTCTAGGCAAGCACCTGGTGCTCATACTTACATGAGGGCTACACACTGAAACACAGAAAAAAAAATTCTTTAAAAAACAACCAAAGAGGGCTGATGAGATGGCTCAGCGGATAAGAGCACTGACTGCTCTTCCAAAGATCCTGAGTTCAAATCCCAGCAACCACACAGTGGCTCACAACCACCTGTAATGAGATCTCTCTCTCTATATATATATACATATATATAGAGACATGGTATATATATATATATATATATATATATATATATATATATATACCATAGTATATATATGTATATATATATATATATGACAGCCTAACCAGTTTTCTCTACAGTAGATAAGAGTACTAGTTGCTCTTGCAGAGGACCCAGGTTCAGTTCCCAGCATATAATTGGTGGCTCACAACTGTCTGTAATTCCAGCTTTAGAGAACCTGTGAACTCTTCTGACCACTTTCTGTGCACAAACACACATTCATGCATAAAACACACTTTTAAAAAAAGAGTCAGCAGGTGAATCTTGTTATGTAGACTTCAGGTTAATATCTTTTCCCCTTTTTAAGAGCTAGTCAGCAGAGAGAGAGCTGCTTTCAAAAACTAAGTCAGAAAACTGCTTTGCGGCAGATCCAAGGTGGTTAGCAAGTCCCCGAGCCTTGACATGACTCAGAGAACCCTGTAACCAGTGGTTTTAGCCCAGATTTTTCCCCCAGAGAATATAGACAATATTAGTTTTCTCTCTCTCATTTTCTTACAATGGCCAAAGCAACCTTTTCCTTTGACATAGGATCTTGTTCTGTTTGAGGATTATGAGAGAAGAGAGTGATGGAGGAATAGGAAGCTGATACTTTTCTTGTAGAGGACAGATGGGGTAGAGGGCTGAGAAAGACTGAGAATTGATCTTTTGACACCATCGCTAAAATTTTGCTAACATCCTGACCCTGAATATCTTGATTTTGAGAGTTTAAAAAACTCTATTAACTTTTTGTTGTTTCTTTGAGACTGGGTTTCTCTGTGTAGCCCTGGCTGTCCTGGAACTCATTCTGTAGACCAGGCTGGCCTCAAGATCCACCTGCCTCTGCCTCCTGAATAAAGGAGTGTGCCACCACTGCCCAGTTCATTTTTCTCTCTTTCTTTTTTATTTTGAATTTTTTTGAGACAGTGTCTCACTATGTAGCCTTGGCTGGCCTCAGACTTACAGAGACATGTCTGCCACAATGCTTGGCTTATTTCTTCTTTCTCTCTCTCTCTCTCTCTTTTCCCGAGACAGAGTTTCTCTGTGTAGCCCTGGCTGTCCTGGAACTCACTCTGTAGACCAGGCTGGCCTCGAACTCAGAAATCTACCTGCCTCTGCCTCCCAAGTGCTGAGATTAAAGGCGTGCGCCACCACCGCCCAGCCTTTCTCTCTCTTTTTAATATTTATTTTTTTGAAATTTATTTATTTATATGAGTACATTGTAGCTGTTATCAGACACACCAAAGAGGGCATCAGATCCCATTACAGATGGTTGTAGGTTACCATGTGATTGCTGGGAATTGAACTCAGGACTTCTGGAAGAGCAGTCAGTGCTCTTAACCTCTGAGCCATCTATCCAGCTCCTTTCTTTTCTTAAATGCATTTAAATTCCATTTAAAGCTGACTGCTCACCTATCATCTTTAGTTTTATTGCTTGGGCTTCTAGATTAGCATGCAGAAAAAAATCAGCAGTACTGAATGATCCTCACTGAGGGAAATATAAAGCCAAGATATCTTTAGTCAAAGTTCTATTTACAATGCTTGCAATTTGAACTATCTTAATTGTCAAACAGAAAATCAACTGTGGGGCCTGGGGAGATGGTTTCACTTATCTTACAGGGGATCTAGTTCTGTTCTTAGTACCCATATGGTGGTTTGCAACCACTGCAATTCCAATTCTAGGGGGTTCAGTTTCCTCTTTTGACCTCTGTGGGCATCCAGTACACATACATATTTGTAGGCAAAAAACAGTAAGACTGCTGGTAGCTTTTTCCCATACTTTCCCTCCTTCCTTGGATCTATTTCTCATTTTTTTTTTTTTCCGAGACAGGGTTTCTCTGCGTAGTCCTGGAACTCACTCTGTAGACCAGGCTGGCCTCAAACTCAGAAATCCACCTGCCTCTGCCTCCAAATGCTGGGATTAAAGGCCTGTGCCACCACCGCCCAGCTATTTCCCACTCTTGACATCTAAAGCCTCTGTGTGCTTGCTGGGAACCTGTGTCTCCATAAGTTAGGTGCTGACTTCAGCATTCATTTTTGTGTTTGTTCTTCCCAGTGTGTATTGGGCTTTTCCTAAAGGCTTGAAGATACTCAGGAATCTGGTGGCTGTCAGGACAAATGGCTGTGGTTCCTAACATCCCAAAGCACCCACAGGCCCCTAGGCTCACTCAGTACCTGTAACTTCTCTCAGCTCTTCTCACCCCACCCCCTAAACTAAATCTCTTCAGCTCAGGGCTTCCCTTCCCTTAGCTTCTAATTTCTATAAAAACCTGCCATTTCTGCTGTGGACTCTCTGACCTCTCCTCTCTTGGCATTCCTTCCCCTGAAGGAACAACACCGGATGCTAACATTCCAGGATCCTTTAGTGCTTATCTTTAAGCACACAGACCTCTGTGCCTCCTATAGCTGGTGGGCCTCCTTTTCTTTCTTTTTAAAGATTTATTTATTTATGAGTACGCTGTCGCTGTCTTCAGACACTCCAGGAGAGGGCATCAGATCCCATTACAGATGGTTGTGAGCCACCATGTGGTTGCTGGGAATTGCCTCTGGAAGAGCAGTCTGTGCTCTTAACCACTGAACTGTCTCTCCAGCCCAGGCCTTTCTTAAAGTGGAGTCTTTTAGGGTTATTCCATGGTAAAGCTACTGTTTGCCATTTGCAATTTCTAAGAATTTTGGAGAGAAACTTTTCTACTTTGTTAAAACAGATGCAATCTCCCAAACAGTAGGGATATAGTTCCGTGCTTTTAGCATTAACTCAAGTATGCTTGAGACTTTTGAGTTCCACAACACGTCACCTTTTAGTCCTGTTTTTAGCATCCATGATTTTCTTCATATCCAGCAGCAATTACTTAAGTGTTTGGCTAACGGAAGACAGTTTTCTATAATTTTTTTTTTTAAATTACATTTATTGACTAGAATAAGAACCTAAAAGGAAAGCAAAACTGTTCGAGGTTCTGGATAGTACTAATATAACTTAGCCCCACCTTAGTCCCGGGTCCATAGCAATGTAAGTAATGGTTTGTGTGTTCGGGATTTTAAGGGCTCAGGTACAGACTCGGTTAACTCCATTTTGTTTCTGAATCACTTCCGACCTAAAGAATTTTCTTAAGCCTCACATACAGCTACCTCAGGTGTCAGATCAGTCTTGAACAGTTAAGTCTTTGGCACTGACAAAGGCCTGCAAGGCCGATCTAAGGTCCATCCCAGACCCAAAGTATCTCCAATTGGCTCTGCTTCTCTTTCTTTTTTTTTTTTTTTTTTTTTTTTTTTTTTTTTTGATACGGAGGTTGCTCTAAGCACAGCGAACAGATTTTTAGTCATTAGACCTTTGTCCTTCCCGGTGTGGTGACACTGCGAGTAAAACTCCTTTCCTGTCCTCAGCATCGCGCCTCTTGTCCGTTGGCTTAGTCCTTGGGACGACCCAGAGTCGGGGATCTATTGTCACTCGCAAACTCAAAAGTGACTCTTGAGCTCAACAGAGGCTGGCTCACAGACCAGCTCCCAGCGTTCCTCGCACTCCCGCGCTCTCCAGCTCCCGGCAGCCTCTACGCGCCTCTCTCCCGGCTCACCCCGCGGCCACAGCTCAGCCCCACCCGGAGCGACAGCCGTTAGCCGTGCGAGGCCAGCGACTGGTCCCGCCCACGCGGCCTCCATAGCGCCTCGCAATTGGGCCGCGCGCGCCTCGCGCCGCCGATTGGCGGCCTCCTTAGCCCGCTCCCGGCTCCCCCAATGCGCGGCGGCCGTGCGCCGGGATTGGTCGCGTTCCGCCAAGGCCCGCCTTCCGCTCGCCCGCGCGGCAGCGGGTCTCAAGAGCCGAGAGCTTGCAAGGGCCTTCGCGGGTTGTGGCGGCGCCGGGGCGGTGAGGGTCGGCCGACTGTGGTCGGGCTGCGGGCGGCTCGGGCAGGTCGCGGGCGCCACAGGTAGGTGCGGGGCGCGATGGGCGCCCCGCGGGCGGCGGGCGCTGCGGCCTGGAGAGGCTGCGCCCTTTCCATCCACCCCCCCCCTCCCGGGCGAGGCCACAGGCCGGGGCTCGGGGCGGGGCGCGGCGCGCTAGGCGGGCTGGGCCACGCGGAGTCGCGGCCTTTGTGCAGTGGGGGCCGGGCCCGGAGTTCAGGCGTCGTGGACTTAGGGTGCTGTGGGCCTGGTAACGAAGCCCCTTGGGCGGTGGGCCGGAAGCCATCGCCTCGCCTTCTGGCGGGAGAGGTGTGGGCAGGGACACCCCAACGTCCTGAACTCTGCCTGTTTTGTCTGTTTGGAAAAGCCGAGAAACCGCCCAAGTCTCCGCCAAATTACCCGTGGATGGAGTGTCATGTAGCTTATCAGAGTGTGGTTTTACAGTAACAATGAACGTGGTAAAAATAAATGGGAAGTGGCAACCTGTTGACGGCGATACATGTCAAGTAGTATCATCCAGTGGATTTGGGTTGCTCCTGGTAGGAATTTGATTTGCCATCATGCATGCTTGCATGTACCTCCTTGCCAGATCCAGAGATGTCCTTCGTAGGGTTGGTTGTTGACTCTTGTATGCCAATCACTATTAGGGTGCCCACTATCTGCTGGCTCAAACTAGACCTCCCAGTCTTGGAAGTGGCTCAGTTCTCACTGTAATCCATCACTAACGGAAGGGAGTGAAAGGCTGGTCAAGCCTGTCAGTTTAAAATAGGATTTGCAGGGTGACAAAGGAATTGATGAGGTCATACTGCCTTTGGGTTGAGCAGGAGGCTGTAGCCGTAGCACTGGCCATCAGTTCAGCAAGTAGGAGTTGTTCAGATGTGTTGGGTAAGCCCTGTGCCAGGATCCAGGGCAGCCAGCGGTGGATCTTGCTCACAGTCTAATTGGCAAATCAAGATCTACATCCATAGGTCCAGTCAACTGAAGAATAGTGAGGTTGACAGGCAGGAGGGCTGCTTTGAGCTGTGTTGCCAGGCATGTTGTGGAGCAGGCAGTTCACAGTGGCTGTCTGAATTTTACCTTGTGAGAAACAAGGTTTTGACTGGTTCGCCCAGTTTGGCCTTCTCTTGTCATCATTCCCCTCCCATGTGATCTCATGTAGTTTTCACCTCAGTTTCCTTTGACATCTTCCATGACTCCATCTCCAGTGCTGTCCTCCCTTCTGATCTCCAGCCTCCTGCTTCTAGTTGTCCCTTTCACTTTGATACCAAATAGTTTGATCCAAGCCAAGATACAGCCACAGTCCATGCCAGAACAATCCTTATGCCTCTCAGGCCTGCATGCATCTCTTAGGAAGCCTTGCCACCTGTTTCCAACAGCAGACCATTTCCCAGAAACTGCAACCTAAAGCCCCTGTCCAAGCTGTCTGGTGAGCTTTTAAAGGCTTCTAATGTGACCTCCATTCTTACCCTCTTAGTTTTTCTGGACAGAGTGACTCATTGAATTGTAAGATTATAAAACTGAAGTAGTACAGACTAAGGCCTGCTCGTTTGGGTGGCAAGCAGCTAGCTGTACCTCTTGCTAGCTTTGTAACCTTGAGCAGTTGTTTAACCTTTCTGTCACAGTGCTGAGTGAATTGCCCAAAATCCTTAGAGCAGGACCAGTGTGAGGGCTTGCTGTCTTTGTTACCCATGTTACTCATATACCACTGTTTTGATCCCTTCTGTGCAGTATCCTGTTATTCAAAATAAAAATGTAAAAGACTGAATACTTATTGCCCACTGTCAATTTCACTCAGCATACTATCCCTAGCTTGGCTACACCATGGCTCTGCCTCAGGGTCTTTACTTTTCCTTTAAGTATCTTCTACAGTGACCCTCCTTTTACCCTTGTTAACCACCTGGCTCCATCTGTTTCATCTTTAGGTGGGCACTGGCTGTAGAGCCTTGTGTAATTGTTTGGAAGCTGCTTCCTAGCTTTTTTCTTGCTTTGTTTTAGGAGAATATTTGTCAGCATGTGACATCATAGATACTTTTCTTATTCATCTTTCACACTAATACGCTCTGTGGGGGAAGTGTTTTGTCTGTTTTGTGCTTAACACATATAAATGATGTGTATGCCTTATGGAAGGCATTCAGCAAATAGTTGATTAATGAATTGAGTAAGCTTTCAGAGGGAAGGTAAGAAACTTGCCTAGCCTGCTGCTGCGCTCCAGAGCTAGACATCTTGCCTGCTTCTGCAGGATGTGTACTTTCCTTTTCCAGGGCCTCAGGGTCCCCACCTATGCTGTGTGTTTCTTTAAAGCTTCCCCCACTTTAACACTTTTTTTAAGTTATGTTTATTTATTTTATGTCTATGAGTACACTGTAGCTGTCTTCAGACACACCAGGAGAGGGCATTGGATTCCATTACAGACCATTGTGAGCCACCTTGTGGTTGCTGGGAATTGAACTCAGGACCCCTGGAAGAGCAGTCAATGCTCTTAACCACTGAGCCATCTCTCCAGCCCCACTTTAACACTTATTAATGTTATTTATTGTCTTCATCCTGTAGTTCCTCACTGGCTCACTGTTTTTAACATGCAGTTTGATTCTCTATCCTCTACCACTTTGTCTCCAACCCTTGCCTACTTGAGTGTTCTTACCACTAGCATATTCTACCTCAGAAACTACAAATTTATCTTGCTGTGATCTCTGCACACCTAACAGGCACTGTCCTGATCTTATTTGGTATCTGTTAGGATTAAGCATGCTGGCCAGTCTGACCTCAGCAGTGGTCCTTGGTTGCCAGGAAACTTTGGTCTTCCTCCTAGCTCCTTAGTTATTGCTGCTCTTCTCAGTCATTCATAAGCACCTTTGATAGGAACATCTTTGGAGAGGTATTTTGTTAAATTTCTATTGAATTAAAAACTGTTAGGCCACTGCTGGTTACAAGAAATAAAGTCATAGTATAGTTTGACCTTCTGGCTATATCTAGGCCTTGGGGTCATTATCTCTTGTTTGTGGTAGCACCTCTCAGAGTAGACTGTGAGTTTTTAAATGGTTTAATTTAACCTAAACAAGCCTCTGGCTTTTATGTTGTACCTTCAGCAAGGCATAGCCACCCCACTCAATCCTTTTATTGTAAACTGCTTATATAGTTGATGTTTTCTGTCCTCTTGTCCTTTCTGGGGTCTTAAGAATATGAGTTATTGTAGGTACAACCAAGCTGTCACCCATGGGCATGGTTGTATGTGTGTATATCTGCACCTGTAATGGTGTGCATGGCCTGTGCATGTTTCTGTGCATGATGTAGGAGTGTGCATGTGTGCGTTTGTGTGTGCATGTGTTTCTGCCAATAACCTTTTTTTCTGTGGATCTTTGATTTTTGTGGCCAGCCTTCTGCTGATCTGCCTTCCCTGTTGTGTCATCCCTCTTTGCAAGTATCCTCTGTAGCAGAGCTTCCTAGGATTATATACTTCCCTCTCTGCTATTTCCCTCTTGTGGTTTTGCTGCTTTACTACCATGTGGTCTCCTCCCCAGACCTCTTCAGGGCTCCAGAGTTATGGCCTGCCTGAGCACTTGTGAGACAGGGCTGCCTACAGCACCCCTCTGTTCTCTCCAGGCTTCTGCCTGGGTGTGTCTGCACTAGACTAGAGTGTGTCTACAGAGAAGCTTTTCTCTTCACCTCCTTTTTTTTCTGCTTTCCACCCCCATAGGGTCTGCAAGCATAGACAATTCCGTGACACTTTCTTATTGTCTCCAGAGCTGCTTCCACATCTTTGTTTTGGAGAACTGTCCCAACATCTGGTGCAGTCCTATACCTGGTATAGCTGTGAGTCTTCTTTATAAGGAGAGTCACTTCCCTGTTGATAGCTCACTATTCTCAGCCTGGAGCTAGGCTCCAGATGACACTCAGAACCCTTTCTACCTTGGCTCTAGCTTTCTCCTATGTTGTCCCACCTACTCCCCCAATGCTAGCAGGCTCCCTTCCCAACAGACCCCTTCCTCTACTGGGAATGGATCTATGCTGCCACTCCTGGTGACCTCAGCACGCTGCATCACTGTCCTGTCCACGTGCCACGTTGTGGGCCCAGGAGAGGGGGTCCCTGGGTAGCAGAGTGCCTGGCTATATCTCTGAGGTCTCTAGTGCTACAGAGTTGAGCTGAGGGTCTCACTCACCCTCTGACTGACCCAGCCCTTGAAGGTGAGTGGATTGATGTCCCTCTTATGGCCTGAAGGAGGCCATGCACTCTACATCTGTTCCTGAAATGGTGATGCATGCTTGCTTATCCACTAGACCAGGTTATGGGAGTGCTGAGGGAAAATTTTAGCTTTTTATTTTAGTTTTAATCCTTTTTGAGCGCTAAAACTGTATTTTTGTGCTTCTGAAATAAAGATTAAAATGAATAGTTGATAAAATACTTAATTTAGGACTTAATTTAAAATTAGTTTTTTCTGATGTCTAAAAGGCTTCCTTAAAGGCTGTGTTATCTTGGCCCTTTACTACACCATTGATAACATTTGACTTTTAACTTGGTACCAGAGAAGTAAAAGGTTTCTGTCATTTGTGATGATATTTTTAAATTTCTTTGCAGGTGGAAGAAGAAAGGTGCCACTTTGGCATGAAGATAGACTCACTTAGACGTCAATCTTTTAAGCTGAGTGCATTGTGATTTCCAATAATTGAGGCAGTGGTTCTAAAAGCTGTCTACATTAATGAAAAGAGCAATGTGGCCAGCTTGACTAAGCCGCCAGTGTGTGTACAGCGCGGGCAGGACGGCACCGGGTCTCGACGGACTTGTGCATGTTAGCAGTATAGATTTATGTAAGGTGGTTTAAAACTCTGGTCTTTTAAAGTAGTCTTAACTGCTCATAATAATGGAGACATATGAGAGTCCCTCTCCTCTCCCGCGTGAGCCCGCAGGAGAAGCGATGATGGAGAACCGAGCTTGCCCCTTCCAAGTGCTGCCCCATGAACAGTCTCCACCACCTCCCCTGCAAACGTCCAGTGATGCAGAGGTAATGGACGTTGGCTCTGGTGGTGATGGACAGTCCGAACCTCCTGCCGACGACCCATTCAACTTCTACGGAGCTTCTCTTCTCTCCAAAGGATCCTTCTCTAAGGGCCGCCTCCTCATAGACCCGAACTGTAGTGGCCACAGCCCGCGCACTGCCCGGCACGCACCTGCGGTCCGGAAGTTCTCCCCTGACCTTAAGTTGCTTAAGGATGTAAAGATTAGCGTGAGCTTTACTGAGAGCTGCAGGAGTAAGGACAGGAAGGTGCTGTACACAGGAGTAGAACGAAGCATTCGGCCTGAGTGTAACCAGCTCCTTAGTCCTGTCAGTGGGGACGTGCATGCTTGTCCCTTTGGCGGGAGTATTGGTAATGGGGTAGGCCTAGGGGGTGAGAGTGCAGATAAGAAGGATGAGGAAAATGAGCTGGATCAGGAAAAGAGAGTGGAGTATGCAGTGCTCGATGAGTTAGAAGATTTTACTGACAATTTGGAGCTAGATGAAGAAGGAACAGGCGGGTTCACGGCTAAAGCAATCGTTCAAAGAGACAGAGTGGATGAAGAGGCCTTGAATTTCTCCTATGAGGTATGTTGGTGACCAGTTCCCTGGAGGGCTCTGAGCAAAACCCAAAGAGAGGTTTGGAAGTGGCTTTATTTTTAAAAGCAGGGAAATCAAACAAAGTAAAACCCTGTGTGAGGTTAAATATTAATGTGGAGAAGAGAAAGATGTAAAGAGTTTACATTTCTAAAGTTCCTCAGTAGAAAGTTTGGCTAACATTGAGCCTTATTTCTTTCCAACCCGAGTCAGCAGCTGCTGCTGAAAAGCCTCTTTGGCTGGGTGTGCTCCTGGAGTAGACATGTTGATTTCACTTGTCATTTCAACCTGTTTGTTTTTCAGATGATCAAATGCCATCAGGGCATGCTCAGTCCCCATTGAGGGGCTCCTCTGTGTGCTCCCTCATACATGTGAACCTTGTCCTTGGTACCAAAGCATGGAGGGGTGTAGGGTCTGAACACTTTATTTTGCAGGATGACTTTGACAATGATGTGGATGCTTTACTAGAAGAAGGTCTCTGTGCTCCCAAGAAGAGGCGAATGGAGGAAAAATATGGTGGAGACAGTGATCATCCATCTGATGGAGAGACAAGTGTACAGCCAATGATGACCAAGATTAAAACAGTGCTCAAAAGTGAGTGAGTCCATCACAGATCCTGAGTGCTTCATGGCCCAAAACTCTTTCCTTCCCAAGAATATTTTGGGAGTTCTTTGGTGCCGGGCCTCAGTCTGGGTAGAGACACAGGTTTAAGTGTAGAATAATCGTGGGAGGTGAAAAGAAAACAAATTGGACACAAGTACTCAGACACACAACCCAGATTCGGATCTTGACAAATTCCATGGAAGCCCAGAGAGCTATAGACAATCCTTGCCTGGGGTGCATCAGTGTGTGCCAGAATAAAAGACCGGTAGTAGCCTGCAGATATGGAGGCTATATATTTTTGATGGGTTGGCAGGTGATAAGTTACCATCTAAATTTTGGTTCTGTTGCAAGTGAATCAGGAAAGCACCAACACTGTAGGGCAGGTGGAAGCTGTGAACAGAAGTACAAGTGTTTGGGAGATGTGCAGAGTGGCATATCTGATGACAATGGGAAAGCAGCTGGTAAGCACCCATGGTTGGATTACCAGGGTCTGTTGCCAGTGCAGGGAAAGTGTAGGACAAGTCACATGGGTGTTTATGTGGACTTGGCTTAGTGGCACCTATTACTCTGGTAAGGATCCCAGAATCAGTGGGGGGGCGGGGCGGGGTGGGGCGGGGCACATACAGCTCAGGACATAAGAGACCATAGGCTAAGGGCCTGAGGAGAAGGTGGAGATGTTGCCTTCCTTAAGTTGCTAAGGAGGTGGGAGGGTCTGCAAGGCTAGATACCAGATATTGTTGCATATGTTGGTGGTAGCCCAGCAGTGGAGATGTCATGATAGGTAAGATGTCATGATAGGCAATTTCAGACCAGGTGATCCTTGGCTCCAGCTTCTGGGAAGTTAAGTCTTTATCTTGGTGTTCCTGGAAGGTTTGCTTTATGCTTTTCTCAGGGTTCCAGGACTCTTACTTTGAGCTTCCCACAGGGCAGCAGTAGCCCTGACTTGTTCACTTACCTAGGAGGAGTAAAGGCAGGAGCATACAACTATTCAGACAGCTTGGTGGATTTGATTGCCTGTTATCAGATATGTGGCTGGGATAAACTTGTCTTACATTGTACTGGGGCCTACATTCTGTTTGATGCTTCTCCTGAATTAATCCCAATGTTTGTGTGTGAAGCAGCTCACCTTTGGTTAAGTTTCTGGAAGATATACCCATGGCATACTTCTGACCTGCAGGATTCCCTCTGGGTCCACACTGTGATGGTGACTGGTGTTGAGCACTGGGGTCAGGGTTTGGTCAGCATACTGTTGCTCCTGCCCTTCGCAGAGTCAGTTGCACCTTTTAAGTGATGCCTAGTGTTTAGGTTTTATTTATATATATTTTCTTTAGTTTCTTGATATCACAATTCTCCTAATACCTGTAAGGACAGATATTAGTTAAGGTGTTTTGTTAAGCCTTTTTTTGTTTATTTTTTTGTTTTGTTTTGTTTTTTCGAGGCAGGGTTTCTCCGTGAGTCCCGGAATTCACTCTGTAGACTAGGCTGGCCTCGAACTCAGAAATCCGCCTGCCTCTGCCTCCCAAGTGCTGGGATTAAAGACATGCGCCACCACCGCTTGACCAGGCTTTGTTTGTTTGTTTGGTTTTTTGTTTTTTGTTTTGTTTTGTTTTCGAGATAGGGTTTCTCTAAAGGTTTCTTTTTTTAAAAAAAAGACATTTATTTATGTATGTGAGTATACTGTCGCTGTCTTCAGACACACCAGAAGAGGGCATTGGATCCTATTACAGATGGTTGTAAGACACCATGGGGTTGCTGTGAATTGAACTCAGGACCTCTGGAAGAGCAGTCAGTGCTCTTAACTGCTGAGCCATCTCTCCAGCCCATGTTTTTTTTTTTTTTTTTTTTTCCTCCTGGTATTAGTTTTATCATTGAAGAGAGAAAAGATGAAAACAAGTCTGATACTTAAAACTGCCAGTAAAACGAAGAAAGGGTTGGAAGCAGTATTTTAAAAGCTGTGTAGAAGAATGCCATGCGATGGGGGCCCATGCTTGCCTTTAATCCCAGCACTCAAGACAGGCTGGTCTCCATGAGTTTAGGCCAGCCTGGTCTACAGAGTGGGTTCCAGGACAGCCAGGGCTGCACAAAGAAATCCTGCCTCAGAAAAAAACCACCCCCCACCCCAAAGAAAAAGAAAGAAGCAAGTACTCTAAAATGCTGAGCCATCTCTCCAGCTTGGCTTTGTTTGTGGAATCAAACCCAGGGTTTAGCTTATGGTAGTAAGGAAGTGTTATTTAGTTTCATGCTCCTGGTCACCAGGAACAGTGGCTGATACATTTGCAGTTTATTAGCAAAGTTTACTTACTCTAGTACTTGATATTGTGACTGGCAGATGGGAGAGTTCCAGTGTTCTGTGTGTTCCCAAGTGTTGGGTCAAAAGCTAGGGTAGGGACTTGCCTTGAATAACACTGTTTAGGGCTTCTTGGTCATTGGTTCTCCATGTAGAAGTCGTTACCTTGTTCCATATGCTATCCTATGGGTACAGTTAGGGTTCATCAGGCAGATAGAAATTTGGCAAAACCCACACAAATACAAAAACATGTTCAAGAGGCTTTGTCTGACACAATCTCGTGCTTATAAAGGGATTGCAGGATGTTTTTTGTGTTCTGTGCAGGTCGTGGCCGTCCACCTACAGAGCCATTGCCTGATGGATGGATCATGACTTTTCATAACTCTGGAGTCCCTGTTTACCTTCATAGAGAGTCTCGAGTGGTCACCTGGTCCAGACCCTACTTCTTGGGAACGGGAAGCATAAGGGTAGGGGAGTCATCTGTTATATATTTAGGCTTGTCGGCTTGTCAGCCTGTCAGACAGACTCAAAGTTGTCCTGATAACCTGCATCAATGTCACTTTCTACAGAAACATGATCCTCCTCTAAGCAGTATCCCCTGTCTACATTATAAGAAAATGAAGGACAATGAGGAACGGGAACAAAACTGTGATCTTGCCCCCAGTGGAGAGGTGTCACCTGTCAAGCCCTTGGGTAGATCTGCAGACTTAGATTTCCCTCTAGAAGAGCCTGACTCCATGGGTGGGGACTTGGGGTCCCTGGATGAGAAGGACCCACTGGGGGCTGAGGCAGCCACTGGAGCCCTGGGACAAGTGAAGGCTAAAGTTGAGGTGTGCAAAGATGAATCAGTTGGTAAGTATTCTGAAGAGCTTTCTTCCCTCCTTGCTGCATGAGTTTTCACTCCTACTATATTCTGTGCATCCTACTTCCTGGTTGTGTTTGAGAGGGGAATTTTGCCTATACAGCTCACAGGCCAGACAAGCCCTCCCTTCCTCCACTTTCAAGAGAAGGCTTGAGTGCAGCCCCACCCCCTACCCCCATGTAGGATCTAACTGCCAAAAGCTTCAGTAGACATGACATATCAGTGCCAACTAGCCTTTCTGTTTCTTTCCTTTTTTGTTTGTTGTTTTTTCGAGACAGAGTCTCTCTGTGTAGTCCTGGCTGTCCTGGAACTCACTCTGTAGACCAGGCTGGCCTTGAACTCAGAAATCTGCCTGCCTCTGCCTCCAAAGTGCTGGAATTAAAGGCATGACCCACTACTGCCCAGCTCTTTTTTTTTTTTTTTAAGATATATTTATTTTATTTATGAGTGTACTGTAGCTGTCTTCAGACACACCAGAAGAGAACATCAGATCCCATTACACATGCTTGTGAGCCACCATGTGGTTGCTGGGAATTTTGAACTCAGGACCTCAGGAAGAGCAGTCAGTTCTCTTAACTGCTGAGCCATCTCTCCAGCCCAGCCTTTTTGGTTTTAAATGACCTCTGAAGTCTTGCTCTTTCAGTACAATGTGCTCATGTAATATTGTTTAAATTTATCTGATGAGCTTAGAATGAGCCTGCAGTCATAAATTCAGCACCAAGAAACTGCCATTCTTCTGTGGCCAGCTCCCTCCTCTTCTGTTTCTGTTTTTTTGCTTTTCAAGTACTGGGCAGTGCTCTTGAGTTTTGCATTTGTCTAGTTATATGCTTGTATTTCTCTTTCTTGTTCCTTTAGCTTAGTTTTGTCCCTCAGATCCCTGGTGGTGTCAGAGCTCTTTCAGCCCACTTGCTGATTCACTTCCAAAGAGGACATGCAGCTTTCAGGATTAGGTTTTTTTTGTATGCTGTTGGTGTGAGGTGTCCTGTGAGGAATGTAGAGAGAGGAAGCTGCTATTGAGAGGTGTGTGTGTGAAATGGTTTGGGAAGAGGTGCATCAGTGCAGAATATTTGAGGAGGTGGAGAGCCAACTAGGTATGGTTTGTTACTGAGTTTAAAGGCCAGAGGCAAAAGTGAGATGGTCTGAGAAGGTGGTAGACACTTGCTCTTGGCAGTTAGGTATTTGCTGTTTTTTTGTGTGTATATTTAGTTTCTTCCAGCCCCAATACTCATTTTGTGTTAAGGGAAAAGCCTGAAGACTAGTGGTTTTCTTGTTTCTTGTTTGTTTATTTTAATCACCAATATTATTTTTGAATTGTTTTTCTTAGTTCAGATAAAGTAATTATATACCCTGGATTCTTTCCATAAGAAGCTTGCCAGAATGATTTGAAATAGCTATGGAAGGATCTTTCCTTGCTTTTGAGAGGGTTGAGGAAAGGGAATTCTGTATTGTGCATCCTGAACTTGTTTAATGGCATTGCTATTCTACACAGGTCTGAGGAGAACATGTTTCTTAGCTTTGGAAATCTGATAATGTAGTTTTCTGGTGTATCTTTGACAGATCTGGAGGAATTTCGTAATTACCTGGAGAAGCGTTTTGACTTTGAACAAGTAACTGTGAAAAAATTCAGAACTTGGGCTGAGCGGCGTCAGTTCAACCGTGAGATGAAGCGAAAGCAGGCGGAATCAGAGAGGCCCATCCTGCCGGCCAACCAGAAGCTGATCACTCTATCTGTGCAAGATGCACCCACAAAGAAAGGTGGGCCAGGCTTGTACTGTCACCATCAACAGATGTACCATGTTACTGTCATTTCTTCTTAGTCTGTGTTTATGAGTTGCACTTACCCCAAAGGTGTGTGTTTTTGTAGTACAGAGGCTGCCATGTTCATAGTGGTAAGCCCCTAATGAATGACTCTGATGTCAATGATCGAATTCCTGAGTTTACCTAAGATAGTTCTTTTTGTCACAGAGTTTGTCATCAATCCCAATGGGAAGTCTGAGGTTTGCATCCTGCACGAATACATGCAGCGTGTCCTCAAGGTCCGCCCTGTTTATAATTTCTTTGAATGTGGTAAGTTCAAACCCATTTTAGTCCTGAAGAGTCTCATACATCATTTTGGTCATGGCTGGAGGTGGGAGTGAGTACATTGGACCTGCTGGGTTGAATAGATAATGCAAGGCAAGGAGAAAGAGAAGTGTGGTGCAGGTGGAGTCTTGTTTTCATATCAGCGACCCTTGTCTTGAGAGGGAAGATTGCTCAGCCTTTCTTTCCCTTTGAGTTTGCCCCAGTTTCCCCCTTCTCCTTTTCTTGTCTTCTCTGCTCTGCCTTGGTGGCTTCTGACTGTTATGAGGAACAGTCCGTAATAAAGATTTCTGCTGTGCTTGAGTTCTTTCCCAATTTTCCTGTCCTGTGTCCACCACTCCCCATCTTCCAATGATGAGGAAGCCTTGATTTCACCATACTTTCTGCCAGCTCTGTCCTCTGTGGTTTCTTCCATACAGTTTATGAATGCCAGTGTGGTTGCCCTTGGGAGCTAAGACCTGGGATCACTTATTTTGGGGGGCAGGGTGGCTGTTTCTCAGGTGTCATTGATCCTATGCTTTGCTATTCTTGACAGTCCTGTCTGTCTTTCAGAAACTTCATTCCTACTTTGTCCCTGTACTGGGCAGCTCTGTCTCCAGCTTCTGCTTCCCCTTTGGATAATTTCCCATAGTGCCCCTTACTCTTTAACTTTCCCATCATGCCCTTTGCTGTCTGTGGTTTCCAACCTTATCTCAGCATCTCAGATAAGCATAGACATGATTTATTCAGGGGTATCTTGTCAGGGCTGGCTGACTTTGTGTTAGCATGCTTTTAATGTTTTGGGAAGTATTTTAAAATGAGTAATTTTAATTTTAAGAGAATCCAAGTGAGCCTTTTGGTGCCTCCGTGACCATTGATGGTGTGACTTATGGATCTGGAACAGCAAGCAGCAAAAAACTTGCGAAGAATAAAGCTGGTAATGTGGTTTGCTTGGTATATCAGTTACTTTTCCTGTTGTTGTGATAAGATAGCCCTACAAAAGCAACTTAAGAAAGGAAGGGGCTTGTTTTGCCTCATCAGTTTATCCTGGTGGGAAAGGCATGGTGCAGGAGCTTGTGGGTGCTGCTAAAATGGCATCTGCAGTCAGAAGCTTACAGCTTCCTTTCCCCTTTTTGTTCAGCCTAGGACCTCAGCCCATGGGATGGTGCCACTTACCGTTAAGGTGGGTTTTCCCACCTCAGTTTACCATATCTAGATGTTCTTCCACAAGTATGCCCTAGAGGCTAACTTAATTTAGATATTCATCACAGGCATGCCCAGGAGTTGGTAATCAGAATTAAACATCACATTTGGTATCCCAGAGACAAGCTGTATGCTGGGTCTTCATCTCTGATTAGCAAGGGGCTGAGTAATGCCTGCAGGTTTTCTTTTTCTTTCTTTTTTTTTTTTTGAGATTTATTTATTATTATACATAAGTATACTGTAGCTGACTTCAGACACACCAGAAGAGGGCGTCAGATCTCATTGGTGGTTGTGAGCCACTATGTGGTTGTTGGGATTTGAACTCAGGACCTTCAGAAAAGCAGTCAGTGCTCTTACCCCCTGAGCTGAGCCATCTCACCAGCCCTATAACTGTAGGTTTTTATGGTATAGGTTTAAGATTTTTATTCATATTACCTATTTTATTTTTATTTTATTTTTTTGTTTGTTTGTTTGTTTGTTTGTTTTGAGGCAGAGTTTCTCTGTATACCCCTGGCTGTCCTGGAACTCACTCTGTAGGCTAGGCTGGCCTAGAACTCAGAAATCCACCTACCCTTGCTTCCCAAGTTATGGGATTAAAGGCATGCGGCACCACTGCTCGGCTTATCTACTTTATTTTATTTAAAGATTTATTTATTTATTTTATTATATGAGTTCACTGTAGCTATATAGATGGTTGTGAGCCATCATCTCGTTGCTGGGAATTGAACTCAGGACCTCTGCTGTCTCTGGCCCTGCTCTTCCAGCTCAAAACTTTATTGTTATTATATGTAAGTACACTGTAGCTGCCTTTAGACACACTAGAAGAGGGTGTCAGATCTCGTTATGAATGGTTGTGAGCCACCATGTGGTTGCTGGGATTTGAATTCAGGTCCTTTGGAAGAACAATCAGTGCTCTTAACCATTAAGCCATCTCACTGGCCCTCACCTATTTTATTTTTAAAGGTGCATTTTAAAAAGATTTAAGTGTGTGTGTGTGTGCGTGTGTGTGTGTATGTGTGTATGTGTGTAATATGCATATACACATGTATGTACTACTAGTATGCTGATGCCCTCAGAGGCCAGAGCGGGCATTGGATTCTTTGGATTTGGAATTAAAGGAAGTTGTGTGTCACTTCATATGGGTGCTGAGAACCAAACCCAGAGCCTTAAGTGCCTTTAACCCTTAATGAGTCATCTCTTCTGTCCTGGTACTTTGATTCTTAAAACATCAGGTACTATAAGAGTAGTTTATAGTAAATGACTGTAATCTTAGTACTGAGAAGCTGCTACTGGACCATTGTGAATTTCAGGCTAGCCTTGGCTATAGAGCAATTCTGTCTTAAAACTAAGGGCTGGAGATATAATTAAGCTTTAGAGTAGGTCAAGGACAAAATATAATAATTACGTACTTATTGTAAATGATTTAAACTAAGAGTAAAAAGACTTGATGAGTTAGAAAGATGGCTTAGTAGTAAAGACCATGTAGTATTCTTTTACTAGAACCACGTTTGTCCTACTGTGACAAAGTTCCATGACCACAAGGCAGTTTTAGAATAAAGCATTTAATTGGGGCTTGTAGTTTCAGAGGGTGAATCCATGATCATCGTGACAGCAGGCAAGCATTGGAGCAGTAGCTTACAATTTATACCAGACCCACAAGCATGAGGCAGGGGAGAGAGAGGGAGGGAGAAAGAGAGAGGGAGGGAGCGAGCGCGCTAACTTGGAATGATATGGGCTTTTGAAGCCTCAAGCCACAAGGCCATGTCTCCGAATCCTTTTTTAAATGTTCCACCCCCTGGGGACTAAGCATTAAAAATCTGGAAACTACAGGGTGGGGTTGGGGGAAGAGGGGCATTCCCACTTAAATCCCCATATTTCCCAGAACCCACATTGGGCAGCTTACAAAGAACTTAACTCCAGCCTCTGGCTTCTGCACATACATATATACATAATTAAGATTCCTGCTGGGTGTGTGTGGTAAAACATATTTAATCCCACCATTTGGGAGGCAGAGACAGACAAATCTCTTAAATTTCAGGCCAAACTGGTCTACAAAGTTCCAGGACAGCTAGGGCTGTCTCAAAAACTATTAGATTTTTATTTAATTAATTTATTTTTTATTTTTTTTAAAGATTTATTTATTGTTATATGTAAGTACACTGTAGCTATTCTCAGACACACCAGAAGAGGGCGTCAGATCTCATTATGGGTGGTTATGAGCCACCATGTGGTTGCTGGGATTTGAACTCAGGACCTTCAGAAGAACAGTCAGTGTTCTTACCCACTGAGCCATCTCACCAGCCCAGATTTTTATTTTTTTATTATTATTATTTTGGGGGGGGGGTCGAAACAGGGTTTCTCTGTATAGTCCTGGCTGTCCTGGAACTCACTCACTCTTATAGACCAGGCTGGCCTCGAACATAGAAATCTACCTGTCTCTGCCTCCCAAGTGCTGGGATTAAAGGCGCGCGCCACCACTGCCCGACTGATTTTTATTTATTTATTTATTTTTATTTATTTATTTATTTTTTTTGGTTTTTCGAGACAGGGTTTCTTCTCTGTGTAGCCCTGGCTGTCCTGGAACTCACTCTGAAGACCAGGCTGGCCTCGAACTCAGAAATCTGCCTGCCTCTGCCTCCCAAGTGCTGGGATTAAAGGCATGTACCACCACCGCCCAGCTTATTTTTTTTTAAAAGTGAGTCTTAGGCTGGAAAGATGGCTCAGAGGTTAAGAGCACCGACTGCTCTATGAGAGGTCCTGAGTTCAATTCCTAGCAACTACATGGTGGCTTATAACCATCTATAATGGGATCTGATGCCCTCTTCTGGTTTGTCTGAAGACAGCACCAATATTCTCACATATAATAAATAAATACATTTTTTTTGTTTTGTTTTGTTTTCAAGACAGGGTTTCTCTGTGTAGCCCTGGCTGTCCTGGAACTCACTCTGTAGACCAGGCTGGCCTCGAACTCAGAACCACCTGCCTCTGCCTCCCAAGTGCTGGGATTAAAGCAAGTGCCACTACTGCCCAGCTAAATAAATCTTTTTAAAAAATGTATCTAAAGTGAGTCTTTATACTAGAGGGCCTCTTTCTACTGAATAACCCCAGAGTCCATGTTTTCAGTTCTTGATTCAGCCAAATGCAGATTTGGGTATGCTTAGAGCTAACTGGGCCATGTGGACCACATGCAAGTGTTTTGTTATTTTTATTTTTTATTTTGTTTTTGTTTTTTTGAGATGGGTCTCTGAGTGCTGAGACTAAAACATTCACTACCACACCTGGCATTTAAATCTGTTTTTAAACAGCAAAATGTGGGCATGCTAAGAAAAAAGACAGATTGTATGCTATCATCATCTTGAGGGGTTTTGATATTTGTATAGATTATTTCCTGAGTCCTTCAGACCTCAAATTGGGGATTAGATAGTCATTGGCACAGTGTTCATCCCAAGAACTGGTGTTTTCTTTTAGATACACTATCTTTGCCTTCTGCCTCTATGCAGAGATAGATAGCATGTTTGCACCCAGCTGTTTTGACCAGCATTGGGGTTATTTGGGTTCTTCTGAGCGGTGGAATATATTGTAGTTTAGTGTTAGGTTTACTTCTATCCCTGGCACATATAGAGCCATTCTAGATCTTTATCCTATGGGATTGTTATCTTTCAGAACTGGTCTCTGTACAGAACAAGAGATATGCCAGTTTTCTCAGTCTCACTAGGGCTTAGGGTCAGGAGGAGGATTTTCTACTTCTAAGAACCAGTTTCCATGCTATTGTTTTTTTTTAGTGGCCATTGCTTAGGACAATAAGTCTTTTTTTAAGATTTATTTTATATGAGTACACTCTAGCTGTTTCCAGACACACCAGAAGAGGGCATCAGATCCCTTTACAGATGGTTGTGAGCCACCATGTGGTTGCTGGGAATTGAACTCCGGACCTTTGGATGAGCAGTCAGTGCTCTTAACTGCTGAGCCATCTCTCCAGCCCAAGTCTTTCTATATCATGTTACTGGCTCTGTTCTTTTGCCCTCAGCTTACATGTTCTGCCTCAGTCTGCAAGATGTCCTGATATCTGTTTTGCTAACTTACTCATGCAGAGTTAGGAATTGAGCCAGGTCCTCATATGCAAGGTGCTCTACAACTGAGCTAATATCTAGCTTCTACTGTACATTTTAGAAGGATTTAGTCTAAAAAGACTTTTCAGTTCAATAAATTGTCAAGACTTTGAACAGATAACTTTTGAGATAGGACCTGGCAGATGAATGGAAACCTCTTCAGGCTTATTCTAAGCTATTCTTTACAAGGTTACCAGTCTATGTTCTGGACTTTGTGTCCTCCACCAATATTTCAGCCACTTACTCTTGACATCTGTACTGTTTGGTCTTTATTACAAACTTATTTTGCTGGGACGTCTTACCAACAATGCTGTGCTGGACCAGACAGCAATTAGTCCATGGGCTATTTATTGTATGTATTCTTTCCCCATTGTGACAGGTAGTGGCCTGTTCATGGTCCTTACACATGACTCTTACAGAGTTTCTCACATATGCCCATTTACCTGTTCTTAACAGCTGCTGTCCATGTGTTGTGGTCCATAGCAACCTGTTGTTAGTTTTTACCAAGCTATTTTTTTCATACACTACACAACTTGATTCCTCTAAAAACACAGATGGAGATGTAAGTTCCTCTCTTGGTAAAATTGGCATGTAAAACTTGCATCATCTCACTGTCCCTTTTCAGGATTCACTTGTTCTTTATGCCCTCATAATTCTACCTTATAAAGTGCTGTTCTTGTGGGCATGAGTGTGGGAGCCAGCATGTAGGCTCACTGCTTGCTCACATGGTTTTCTTTTGGGTTCCCCTCACCTCAGACTTTTTTTTTGTAGCCCGAGCCACACTGGAAATTCTCATCCCTGACTTTGTTAAACAGACCTCTGAGGAGAAGCCTAAAGACAGTGAGGAACTGGAGGTGAGTGTGGTGATCTTGTTCTCCTGGGAACTACCATACAGCCACTGACCCCGTTGCCTCAACCAGGGATGTACACCATGTCAAGGGTCTAATCATCAGCCTGTAAGAGGAACTTGCTTACCTTTGTGAAAACAGAGGAGAAAGTCTTGAAGACTTTACCCTTCAGTTGTGTATGTTACACATGTAAATCTATGATGGAAATGAATCTGGCAGAGTGTCTAAGATTGAGATTGTTGTTACAACTATCTAAAACCCTGTCCTGTAGAAACCTTTTAGGATAAATGTGGTTTTACAGCTATTCGTAGCAAAAGAGTTTAATCTTGGTTTTATATTGATTTCTTGTCTGTTCTAATTTTCTTGTGGTCACTGGTTATTTTAAAACCAGACTTTTGAGTTCTTTGGCCTTTGAACCCTTTTGTTATATTTGGATTCAGTTATGAAAGAGTCCTGAACATTTTTAGGAATTGTGTTGCCTTGGCTTTTCAGGGTTCTTGTGTTTCTACACTGTGTCTTGCATGCCTCTGTTGGGATAGGTATCTCTTCAAGTTATTAAATTTATTTAAATGGGAGACAAAGACAGGCACATCTCTGTGTGTTTGAGGTCAGCCTGGTCTACATAATTAATTCCAGACTAGCCAATAGCTTACATGGTGAGACCCTGTTTCAAAAAAACCAAAAAAATTTTTTATTTATATAGATTTTTAAGTTTTATGAGGGTCTTGTTAGTGGAGTCTTGTTGGTTTCTTGGGGTATGTTCCCCCTTTGCACTAAGAGAAAGCAGTCTCTGAAAACAGCAATTCCGTTTTTACATTACATTGATTTATTATTTACTTTTGTGGTTATGTATGTGTGTGGGTGAATGCATGCTGTGGTACAAGTGTGAAGGTAGAAGAACAACCTGAGGAGGAGTGAGTCCTTTTCTCCCACCATATGCATTCTGGGACTGAAACTCCAGCCCTCAAGCTTATGTGACAAGTGCTTTTTGCCATTGAGCCATTCTTTAACCCTTAACTACATTTAACTATGAGAAAAGGAAAGGTGTATGGGGTGAAGGTATAGGAAAATGTTCTGGCTTGGTGTGATATGGTAGTATATGCCTATAGTGCTAATACTGGGGAAGAAGAGGCAAGAGGACCAGAACAAGAACAAATGTGGGTGCTCAAAGTTAGCTTGAGTATCTAAGACCATGTGTCAAATCAAACCAAAAATAAAAATGGAAAGAAGACTTAAGTGATCACACAGGAACACTTAGAAAAGTAAGAAAGACAGTGCAAAAGGAAAGAAAAAGGAAAGGAGCCAACAAAACATCTTCACTCTTGCTGAGGACAAGAGAAAGGATGAGTCATTTTCCTCCAGGCTTGTTTTATAGGTGAGTGAAGTCCAAAACAATTCAGAAAAGAGCTTTTCTCAAACTGTGTTGCTGGGTTGAAGGTCCTGGTATGCAGGCCTAGTTATGCTGAAAGTGTAAGAGCCTCCCTCAGACTGCTTCTGTTAGCCTAGCTAAAGGAAAGGACATCCTCTCTCTCTCTCTGAGCACCAGAGGTCCTCTGCCTGGTGGGTTTGTGGTGAGAAGTTCTTTTGTTTTTGTGTGCATATGCATGTACATACAAACAATAATCTCAGGTGTACCTTAGGTACTAGCCATCTTTTTGGGGGGTATTTTTCTGCCTGGAATACCCAGTAGATTGGGTTGCTTAGCAAGTTCTAGGGATAAATCTGTCTTTTTATGCCTACATCATCACCATGCTTGGAATTAGTGTTGGTTCTGGGGATTGAACCCTGGATTTCATGCTTATGTGGAAAACACTTTGCCAACTACTTGAGTTATCTTCCCATCCTCTAGGGTAGAGAATTCTCCCCAGCAGCAGTTGATTTTTTCCACCTCTGAGAACATCCAAAGTAGTGAGGACAAAGCAATCTGCACTATCTAGCCAAAGGGTTCATCTTAAGTGTCCTGGCTTCAGTTCTGTTCTGCACTCCACTTGTATTCACACCTAGCAAGCTCCCTCTGCTTCCTTATTTGCTTGCTCTGGGCTTCAGTCTGATATAGTTGTCATGTACCATCTAAGTATATCTGTCTGAATCTGATTAATATCCAGTTTCCCAGGTTCACATACATTTTTTTTTATCTTTCCCTTTAATTAAAAGGTTAATATATTATTTCCCCACCCTCCAACCTTTTTGATGCCATCCCACCCCTACCCCCATTTTTGGGTAGTCAACTTAGCCAGTGGAGAACTTTGAAGTTTGGAGATAGGAAAATACAGGGTCTTCTTTCCCCAGCTTAATGGTATATAAGACTTCTCCTGAGATAGTTCCCCTCTATGACACCAGTGAGCAAGCTAGGAAGTGCTTGATTGCTGCGGGCCACCGATCTGGGCCTCCCTCAACCCGCGGGAGAAACGGGGGTCTTAGTCAGGTCGACAAGGCGTAGGCGAAGAAATGACGGCAGAGACGACACATGAAGTATAAGATCTAAATGTATTTCTTAGAAATGGCATCAGACTTTTACAGTCATTGCAAAAGAGAGATGGTAAATCTGGCAGCTCAATAGTTGAGGTACATCTGAGGCTATCTAAAACATACTGGGTCTAAAGCAGCAGCTATCTCCTCTGAACTGGTGCTGCATCCCCCCGGGCCCAAGTGCTCTGGGGGGACTGCGAGAGATACATGAATCTGAGTCTTAGCCCATCTAAGTTCTAGTGCTAGTCCTGCATGTGAGTCCAAGTCCTTCTTCTCCCAGTCCTAGTGCTAGACTGAAGCAAGCCACCCCCATACCAAGGTCAGCAAGGTCTGGTAGCTAGGTGTGAAACAGGAGGAAGAGGGGTGGAGCCCTCCCTGTTGAGGTATTCTTATGCTAATTCTCTGGTTCTTGCTGGAGGCAGGCAGAGGGGAATCCGGACCTAACACTTTCAGCTAATGTCTTAGAGTGAGAGAAACCCTTCAATTACTCTCTAGTGTGTAAAACATTAAACTAGGATAGTTGGAAACATTGTGTTGGCCAAGAGACAATGTCCAATCTTAACTATTTACAAATCATTACTTGGGGTAGCTTTATGCCTAATTATGAGGCCGTGTTGACGATTGGAAAGACTGATCTGGAACAGGTCTGAGTTAGGGGATACCAGCGACTAGTCTGAAATCCAGGAGGCACAGATCTCCTTTTGAAGTCTTATTGCCTCTTATCCTTTATCAGGATTTTATCCCCAATATTTTGGATGTGACTGGAGTAGACGAGTGTGCGTGGTACTTGATTACAGGAATTTTTTTCCCTAATATTTTCCTTAAATTTATTTGTGTATGTGCATGGAAATCAGAGGACAACTTGTGAGAGTTGGTTCTCTCCTTCTACTATATTGGTTCTGGGGATTGAAAGTAGACTGTTGGCTTGGTGACAAGCGCTTTTTTTTTTTTTTACCTATTTAGCCATCTCTATAGCCCTATATAAAGAATTGATTGATTTAACTTCCTAGCCCATACTGCCTTTTACCCTTTCTGGTTTCTGATAAGAAACTGTTTTGGGAATAGAAGTACCACAAATTTAAATTCATCCTGGGCTAGGCAGTAAAACCTGTTTCAAAAAATAGAACACCAAAGACTGGGTATAACTTGATGGCAGAGCACTTTACTAATATATATATATAAGGCCCTGGGTTTGATTTCCAGCATTGGAGGGGAGAAAAAAGAAAAGGAAAAGCAAACAAACATTGCTTGTTAACCTCTGAGTTTTCTGTGTCTGCTGAATAGATTCTCTTCTGCTTTCAAGAAGCTCTGTTTGGCCTTCAATGGATGAGTCTACAAACAGATGCGTGAGTTTATTCCACTTGGAATTTATTTAGCTGCTTCTTTTTATTTTTTCTTTTTTATCTTTTTTTGAGACAGAATCTGTCTCTGGGTGTTCTAGAACTCAACTACATAGACCAGGTTGGCTCTGAACTCAAAGATATCCACCTGCTTTTGCCTCCTGAGTGCCAGGATTAAAAGCATGAGCCACCACATGGGCTAGTGTAGTTTTTTTTCCCCCAAGACCAGGTTTTGCTGTGCAGCCTGGGCTATCTTGGAACTTGATCTATAGACCAGGCTGGCCTCGAACACATAGGGATCTGAGTACTGAATTAAAGGCATATGCCACTACCTTCTGTCTACAAACTTTTATACTTAATGATAGTTTTAATTTGTCCTAAAGGTTTCTGCAACTCTGCCTTAGTTTTATTTTTGTTCCTCAGACTAGATAATTTCAATAGACCTACCTTCATGTTTGCTGATATTTCTTTTGCCTATTTGAGTCTACTAGGAAACACCTCTAGAGAATGTTTTAAAATCCCTACTTTGCTCTTCCTCTTGTATTAGGAAGAGGATCTTGGGCCTTTGACATTCGAGACAAGAACTCTGTCCCTGAGTCATAAATCCAGCCTCATCCCCACTTCTACCCTTGTGTGTGTGTGTGTTTGTTTTGAGACAATGTCTCACTGTATAGCCTTGCTGTCCTGGAACTCTTTATATAGATCAGGCTGACCTCTGCCTTCTATAGATCCACCTTCCTCTACCTCCCACTGCTGGCATTAAAGGCATATGCCATCAGAGGTTATGAACACTTACTATTCTTGCAAAGGACCCAAGTTTGGACCTAAACGTTGGGTGGGTAACAACCACTGGTACTTCCAGTTCCAGGGGATTCAGTACAAACATAATTAAAAAATGATAAAAGTAAATAATAAATAATAAAAGTAGAAGCTGGAGAGATTGTTGAATGCTTGAAGACCTGAATTGGTCCCCCTCACCCCCATCCCTCTTTCCAGATTTGATGCTCTTTTTTGGCCTTCATGGTCACTGTATACACGCAGTACACAGATATGCATGAAGTCAAATCACCTGTAATTACAAATACATTTTTTTTTTAGAAAGAGTATTAAACTCAGCAGGAAACTCAAGTACATTAGATTGGTATTTCAAAGAGTAGAATTGGGCAGGCACAATCGATCATCAATAGGAGGAGAGGACCTCGGCCCTGTGAAGGTTCTGTGCCCCAGTGTAGGGGAATGCCAGGGCCAGAAAGTGGGAGAGGGCGGGGTGGCATGGGGAGGGGGGAGGCAACAGGGGTTTGTTTTTGTTTGTTTTTTTGTTTTTTGGAGGGGAAACTGGGAATGGAGAAATTCGCATGTAAATAAAGAAAATATCTAAAAAAAAAAAAGAATTGGGCAGGCAGGCTAGAGATCTTATCAGCTACCAGTAGGAGGGAGATAAGGTACAGACAGAACAAATGAGGACAGGCATGCCAGTAGAAAAGAGCTTGGTGATGTGGACCTTTGTCCTTTGTAGGATGTTTGTCTGTCTGTGTTCGTTTCTAGCTACCTGTCAGTGTCAGAAGTTAATAACTGGTGTCTACTTAACTCTATCTTCTTTCAGAGACAAGGCCTCACTGTGTAGCTGTCTTGGTTGCTGTGGAACTCACTATATTATTGTATCAAAGATAGGGTATGAATGACTATCTGCTACTATCAGTTTACCTTCTAGGTCTTTTAATTTATTTATTTTGTGTGTGTGCGCATGCGCGCTCACACAAGTGTGCACATACATGTAGGCTTATGCTCATGTTGTGTGTATATGGAGGCCAGAGGACTATATGATAAAGTTAGTTCCCTCATAACTTTGCTTTGTTCTAAAGATAACTAAGTTTATGTGGCAAAGCATCTTTACTACTGAGGCATCTTGCTGGCACTTCCTTTGGGCCCGTTTGTCACTGAAACACCTGTACTGGTATATTTATGCTCTAACAATATAGAAGACCAGCTCGTAAAAATGATTTATTGGCAGCTTGGAGATGGTCTCTTAAAACTAGTCTCATTTTAAATGTAAAACAAAACAGAAAAATGCATTTTTCCATTCATTTATTTTATTTTTTTAAGATTGATTTTATTTGTATGTGTGTCTGAGTGTCTGCCATGTGAGTGCAGGTACCCAGGGAGGCTAGGACCCCTGGAGCTGGACTCACAGGCAGCTCTAAGCTGCCTAACATGGATGTTGGGAAATAATTTCGGATCCTGTAGAAGAGCTGTAAGCACTCTTAATTGCTGAGCCATCTCTGTAGCCTTGTGTGTATTATGTGGGTACATGCATGCCACTGCACACATGGAGAGTTCAGAGGACCATCATATAGATTCCAAGGGTTGAACTCAGGTTTTCAAACTTGACAGTAAATACCTTTATCCACTGACCTATTTCTTTCTATGTTTCTTCCTTTCTCCCTTTCTTTCTCCTTTCTTTCTAAGTTTTTTTTTTTTTTTGGTTTTTCGATCTTTCTAAGTTTTTGTTTGCTTATTTGCTTGTTTGTTTGTTTGTTTTGCTTTGTTTTTTTGAGACAGAGTTTCTCTGTATAGCTCTGGCTATCCTGGAACTCAGAAATCAGCCTGCTTTTGCCTCCCCAAGTGCTGGGAATAAAGGCATGTGCTACCACAGCTGGGCTTGTTTGTTTGTTTGTTTGTTTAATTTATTTATTTTATGCAAATGAGTACACTATTGCTCTCTTCAGCATGCACCAGAAGAAGACATCAGATCCCATTATAGATGGTTGTGAGCCATCATGTGGTTGCTGGGTATTGAACTCAGGACCTTTGGAAGAGCAGTCAGTGAGTGCTCTTAACTGCTGAGCCATCTCTCCAGCCTGATCCACTGAGCTATTTCAACACCGCCTTATTATGAACCATTGATCATTGCCATAATTGCCTCAGAGAAAGCTGTATCTGTAAAGAGGTTGGTTGCAGAATGATCCTTTATTCCTGTTTAGTATCCCTTACTGCCTTTAAACCAGCTGATTGATTGATGAATTAATTAAGTTTATTTTGTTCTGCCAAGAATTGAACTCATGGCCTTGCACTAGCTAGGCATGTACTTTGCCACTGCCCTCCAAACTGCTGAGCTATCTCTCTCTGGTCCCCCCCTCCTCTTTTTCAATATTTATTTAATGTATGTGAGTACATTGTCGTTGTCTTCAGTCACACCAGAAGAGGGCATCAAATGCCCACTACAGATGGTTGTGAACCACCATATATGGTTGCTGGGAATTGAACTCAGGCCCTCTGGAAGAGCTGTCAGTGCTCTTAAGTGCTGAGCCATCTCTCCAGCCCACGAGTCCCTATTTTTATTATAGTTACTTACACATATGTGTCAATGTGTTTGTGGGGATGGGGGGGTTGCCTAGAGTAACAAGAAGTGTTGGATCCTTTCGGAGCTTTAGTTATAAGACAGTTACGAGTTACCCAACATGGGTGCTAGGAGCCAATTTGGGTCCCCTGGAAGAGCAGTGCTCTTTATTGAACGCCATCTTTCCAGTCTCTAGTCGTGATCTCTTTAATTTTGTGATGTGTGCTTGTTTATGTCTGTGTGTGTAGACCACAGATCATCATTGAATGTCATTTCTCAGATACTTTCTATCTTGTTTTTTGACATAGAATCTCTTGCCTGGCCTGGTACTTCCCAGTTAGACCAGGATGGCCAGCCAGTAAGCCCTGTCTGTACTGGAATTCACTCTGTAGACCAGAATGGCCTTGAACTCATAGAAATCTACTTATTCCTACTTCCCGAGTGCTGGAGTTAAAGGTGTATGGTGTGTGTAGTTCCCCAACCCCTATTAAAGGCATATCTACCACTAAGCCTGCCAGTCTATGCTTTTTATGATGGGTAATTGAAGTCTCAGGAATAGTTTCTATTTCCTGTTCTTCCCCTATATAGGACCATCTATACTTAACAATTTGTATGTCTCACAGAGCACAACAGGACAACCAAAGTTAGTTATTGCTGTTACTATTTGTTTACTGGTGCTACTATAACAAAGTATCAAAAACTGGGCAAAGTAAACCACAGAAATTTAGTTTCCTTGGTTCTAGAGGTCAGAAGTCCAAAATAGTAGTGTCAAGTTTGTTAGTTTCTTCTAGATACTGCCAGAGACATCTGGTTTCTGGGATGACTATCTTCATGTTTATGCTTTTCCTTAAAGGAATCTCATTTCTGTTTGTAAAGAATTAACTCCTGGGATAGGGCTGAGTCCTCACATAGGGCCCACTTACCCATGTACTTAACTCACTTTCCGAGGTACTAAGGGGTGAGATTTCAACTTGTACATTTTGGAGCAGTTTATAGTTCAACTTGTAATAATATTTTTCCCAGATAATAATTGCAAAATATCTGTATTCTTGAGTCTTAATTTATCTGTTTTTTTTGTAGCATGTCTACTAAGTCAGTACACTTAGATTAGCTGATCATTGGTTAGTGATTTCCTTGTACTAGTAGTAGGTCTCTTAGCCTTTGCTTTTGTTAGTAGCTGGTGGTTTTTATTACATACAGATCCTGCTCACATTTTATTCTTAGATTGTCCCACTGTAGTGAGTAATCCTTTGGTTGTATTTTGTTGCTAGCATGTAAATACAACTTACTGTTTGTGAATTGATTTTCTTTTTTCCTTCTTTCCTTCCTTCCTTCCTTCCTTCCTTCCTTCCTTTCTTTCTTTCTTGGCTGTTGTTGTTTTTGAGACAGGGTTTCTCTGTGTGGCCCTGGCTGTCCTGGAACTTACTCTATAGACCAGGCTGGCCTCAAACTCAGAAATCCACCTGCTTCTGCCTCCCAGGTGCTGGGATTAAAGGTGTGTGCCACCACTGCCCAGCCAATATTGATTCTTCTAAAGCATGCATCCCCGAACTAGTCCTACTTGGCATGGTATATATTCCTTTCTTTGACATGGTATACATTCCTTTGTATTGATTCTATTTATCGACTGTGTATGTGTGTGTGTCTGACTTCTGTGTGTGTTTGCATATGAGGGGTATTTTTTATTAAAGTGTGTTTGTGTGTGAGCACAGGCGCTACAAAACACTCATGGAAAACAGGAGAGCTTTGTTCTTCTACCTTTATATGGGTTCTAGGGAGTAAATTCAGATTGCCAGCCTTGCTCAGCAAGCACTTTCTTCATTAAGCCAGCTTGCCGGCTCCTTGTTTGCTTTCGATAGGGGATTCACTATGTAGTACTAACTATCCTAGCTATGCAAATCAGACTGGCCTTGAACAACTCACAGAAGTCTACCATCTGAGTGTTCGAATTAAAGGTGTGTTCTGCCAAGATCAGTGTGTTACTTTTTGTGACAGGGTCTAGGTACATAGCCTAGGCTGGCATGGAATTCAGGATTCTCCTGCCTTATTCTCCTGAATGATGGGCATTTAGGCACACACCACTATGATACTCTTCATAATTTTCCTATCTGTGTTTGCAAGGGTTACTGTTTTGTAGGTTTTGATTGGTTTAGTTTTTGTACTTTCTCCTGGTGTTAATATGGTACAGGTAGCATCATAAACTAAGCTATGAAGTATTCTCTTTGAGTTTGTGTATAGTTGATATTTTTCTCCTTAAAATGTGGAGTCGTCATTATCAATGAAATCATCTGGACCTCGAGTTTTCTTAGTGGGATAGTTATAACCTCAACTTTTGTTGACGAGTGGATATTGCTGAAGGCTGATTTTTAAGATAGTGTTCCTCAGTATCTAGATTGTAGTTTTTTTTGGTTTAGGTGGGGGTTGGATGTTTTGTTTTGTTTTGTCTTTTTAGATGGGGGGAGGAGAGAATGCAGGACATTGAGATAGGGTTTCTCTGTATAGCCCTAGCTGTCTTGGAACTCACTCTGTAGACCAGACTGACCCAGAACTCAGAGATCTGCCTGCCTCTGCCTCCCAAGTGGGATTAAAGACATGTGTCACCATCACCCAACTTAGATTGTAGTTTTTCATGGGCTATATGAGCAACTTGTGCTTCTTTGCCATCTATGGGCTCTGGGCGCTCCAGTCTTCCAGGCTGTCTTTCAAAATACCAATGATTATCTGTAAGTCATTTTGCCATTTGATTGCACTTGAGAGATACTCCACAGAGATGCTTGCTGTGGGCGTTATGCTCAGAATTTTATACCAGACACAGACATCTTTGAGTTTCTGAGTGTATGTTTTCCAGTGACTATACTCAGGTTCTTCCAGGACAGAGTTTGGGTTTCAGATAAGCTGGCCATCTGTCAGCTGTACCCTGATGGTCAGGTACTAATGGCTGGGTAGAACAGGGTTATATAGGCTGAGCATAGCACATGTTGCTAATCAGTTGGCTTCCTTCCTGGTTCTTATAGTTAGTTCCAGGGTCTAACTCCTGATGAGATGGGTGACTTCCCTACATTTGAGGGCGGAGGCATCTTTTGATTCCTATTTAAAGACAACCAAACCACGACAGTTGGAGTTCATGCTTGCCAGTCTTGGCTGGACTCTTTATGTAAGAGTTTCCTCTACACTGTTGTTACTGTGAGCAGTACAAACACAGAGAAAAGCTATTCATACGTCATTCTAGAAAGGTCTTGATTTAGTTTATTCATGTGACCCAAGGTCTGGACTCTAGGGCTCTACAGACTGCTCTCTATTGGGCTAGTGAGAGATTTCCCCACCCAGCAGATCCTCTGCCTGGTGGGCCCCATTGTTTCATGTTTGTTTCAAGCTCTTTGTTCCTATTTGCTTGACAATTGAAATTTTTATTTTGTTTCCCGGATATTCTGGTTTGGGTTGTGTAGTCTCTGAAAAGGATCTGTTGAGGGGCTAATCTCCAGTACCTGAGAATTTGGCATTACTTTGGAGAACAGGTTGTTATAGGTATAATTTATTGACATGTGGTTGAATAATTGTGACTGGTTTTCCAGAGGGGAGAAACAAAGAAAACATACTGAGTATAGATTGACTTGCTGCTCTCATAAGCCATAGGAGCTAGGCCACCGGAAATTGAGTCTTCCCATGTAGTTTCTGCAGGAGGAGTAGAACTTTGCTGACTACCTTGAATTTTTACTTCTAGCCTTTATTTAGAGTTGTGAGAGCACACACTGTGGTTGCTAAAAGTCACCCAGTTTGTGGTATAGATATGTATTGCTTAGATGATTTACTTATGGAAACCATATAGAGTGTACCTACACAAACTAGGATGACTCTAATGTTGCTAGGCTATAAAATCCTATGGGACTTTGAGTACGTGATCTACCATCAACTGGTAGATTTATCAGTGCATGACTCTACCATTTCTGCAGCCTGTCCCAGAGGTAGTCTGTACATAGAGTAAGCTGAGCTGTTTGGCAATCTTCTGTTCATTGAGTACAGGGTCAGTCAGGGATCAAGGCAGGGATCTGTTAGCTACTCAATTCTGACCCTTATCCTTTGTCCCATGCATTTCATGGCTCTCCTCGTATCCCCAGCCTACTTGAACCTTGCTGTGCAAAATTTCTCTCTCTGCATATCTTAGTTACTTTTCTATTGCTCTGACAAAACACTATGGCCAAGGCAATTTAGAGAAGAGTTCATTGGGGCTTAGAATTTCAGAGGGTTAATCCACAACTATGAGAGGCATGGTGGCAGGCAGGCATGGTGTTCAAGAAGTAGCTAAGAGCTCACATTTCATCCACAAGCAGGAGGCAGGGAGAGGGAAGAGAGAATGAATCTAACTAGGAATGGGCTTTTGAAACCTTTAAAGCTCACTCCAGTGATATACCCTCTCCAACACAGCCACACTTCCTAATCCTTCCCTAATAGTTCCATCAGAGATATCTGGAATATGGCATGCTTTATTGAGGTAACAAAAAAAGATGTTCATTGTCTGAGGGAAACACAGTGTGGCACAACTGTTTGAACCTGCTTGGGATTCACAAACATGTGCTTTGTGTTTTAGTATTTTAACCACATCAGTATTGAGGATTCACGAGTCTACGAGCTGACAAGCAAGGCTGGGCTGTTGTCTCCATATCAGATCCTCCATGAGTGCCTTAAAAGGTAGGGTAAGCCGTACTTCTGTTAAGAATCAGGTCACGGAAGCTCTGGATAACTGAAATTAGTGTGTGGAGAATCTTCCATGGTCTGCTGAACATCTAGGGAGGGGTTTGGGTTTTCTTTGGAGAGCAATTAATGGACTTGGTTGGATAGTAGCCCCCCCAGAAGTCACCATGTATAAGCATTATCGAGTAATGTCTTGTCATCTTTCTTTTCTCCTAAAGAAACCATGGAATGGGTGACACATCCATCAAGTTTGAAGTGGTTCCTGGGAAAAACCAGAAGAGTGAATATGTTATGGCATGCGGCAAACACACAGTGCGCGGGTGGTGTAAGAATCTGTCTCTTCCCCTGCTTCCCTCATAGGCTGGTGTGTTTTCAGAGGACTGCTAGGGTATGGCTAGCATTTTCTGATATGAGGGTGTATGGCCTGGTCTGCTACTACTGCTCTGACAGTCATTCTAAGCACCAGTTTTTTGTGTTGGCCATCACACCTTCATCTGAAATTAGGTGGTCATCCTCCTTGCATTCTCCCTCCTGTTCCATTGTGGCTATGACTTCTAACCAGCCTGACTGGTGGGAGAAGGGGACTGCTTTCTTAAGGCGGTGACTGGGGTGCATCCTGATGGCTACCCATCTGTCTGCACTCCTATATTTGGTCTCTAGGCACCATCTTCCTCTGGTTTTACATCTGACATAGTTGCTTAGTAAAAGCTAATATAAAGTTAAGCATGATGGAGAATTCAAGTAGTTTCAGCAGGAGAATCATGTGAGTTCAACACTAGCTTGAGCAACATAGTGAGACCTTGCTTCTAAAGAAATAAAAAACAAAACCATAAAATAAAACATTGTAACCACTACAAGTAAAGGTGTGTGTGTGTGTGTGTGTGTGTGTGTGTGTGTGTGTGTGTTTTCTATACCTATGGCTATTGCTGCACCATATAAACTCCAGTCCTCACAGATGTAGGCTGGAGAGAAGGCTGAGTGAATCTGACCAGTAGTGATTTCTCAGTGTGGAGGGCTCTCCTGGCTCAGAGAGTATCCTTTCTATGGAGGCTCTACCCAGACACCTACCTTCAGGAGCTATAAACTTTAGGAGGCCTTGTAGCTGGTGCTCATTGTGTTGCAGGAAAGTGAGGTGGAGTAGGCTGGTGGAGGGAAGGAAATTTTGTTGTCTTAGCTAATACATTTCTCACAAGTCTTTACTTGGATCTCCTGAAAGCTGCTCAATAGGGTGTTTGGTACCTGGGTCAAGATCTCAGGACTCAGGACTGAGTCATGGTGTCCAGCACAGTAGCAAAGCACTGTCTACCTTCTTGTGGCATGCCCTGCATGGGCTCCCTAGGTACCCAGAAAAGGTTCTCCTGTCTTCTCACCTTTGTTTTTTCCTCCTCATAGGTAAGAATAAACGAGTTGGGAAACAATTAGCATCTCAGAAAATCCTTCAGCTGCTGCACCCACATGTCAAGAACTGGGGGTCCTTACTGCGCATGTATGGTCGTGAGAGCAGCAAAATGGTCAAGCAGGTAACCAGACTGTCACATATTCTGGCAGTTGCTCTGCTTCCCTGTTTCTTGCTTTTGGCTTGGGGCTTGGCAGCACTACTTTTAATTATGACTGTCTCTGCAGTGCTGTGACAGTGATTGTGTAAGCTGAGGGTGGGAGCACCCAAGCTACATTTTCCTCATGAATCTGTCAAGCAGTTTTGTTTCTGAGGTTTTTGCCCAGATCTCAGAATTTAAATCAGTCTCCAAACCTAAGGGGTATAGGAAGTATTGGGAAGTAGTGTTGGGTAGTAATGGAACTCAGCTGCATCACCAGCATTTTTTTACATTTTCCCCTAATATATGCTGGAACTACCTGGATAATCAGGATCTCATTGTTTAAAGGAGTTTAAGTGGAGACCCTGAAGACTGTGCTGTGGACCCTTGAGCTGAGCTAATAGTTGAGAGAAACGCAGCATCCCTTCAGATCCCCCCAAATTCAGGTTTGCTCAAGCAGGAGGAGTCCAGGAGTTACATGGGGAACATAAATAATATAAGGCTACTTCTCTTTTTCTCTGATTCCACTCCCTCCTACTGCTGGGGATCCTACCCGGGGCTTTGTACAGGCCAACAAGGACTGTACTATTGAGTTGCATCTTCAGCCTGAATAGAAGCATTTTTTCACGAGTTGAAATGTAGGTACAGTGTAGGTACATAGTCTGGGGCTAAGACTGAGAGGGAACATTGCTGCAACCATGGACAGGTTTCCTTCAACTGAAGAGTGAATGGCCCTTGTCTGGCACAGGAGTTCTGGCATTCTAAGATACAGTGAGCATCCTTAGTTGTGGCCTCCAAACCAAGAAGGGAAGAGAACTAAAGAACAACAGCTGGGTAGGTTGTTTGGCTGTGTTATGTCTCAGTTGGCTTCAGCCATGATCTTGCCATTGTCAAAGGTTTCCTAGCGTAGTGAGTGCTTGACTTTCACACTCAGCTAGTAAACACACAGAGTTGTGATCATGGAGGAAGGAACAATGTCTGGGAGAGACCAGGGAGCTCAGGGCTGTGCTTATATCCTATATTTGTCAGCAACAAATGCTTTATCACAGGTAGGCCACTGGTGTGCACTTGTGCCTCACCAAGCCCTTACACTCCTGATTTGGGTGGATACTGCTACTTGAGCATACTGCTACTTGGCAGTTCTGAGAGCAGGCTTTGGGTCCCTAGGAGACCTCTGACAAGAGTGTGATAGAGCTACAACAGTATGCCAAGAAGAACAGGCCCAACCTTCACATCCTGAGCAAGCTGCAAGAAGAGATGAAGAGGCTGGCTGCAGAGCGGGTGATTATCTCCCTTCCTCACCCCTTCCCCAGGCCACCTGCCTCCCTACCCCCTAAACTCACCATCTACCCGTGTATTGTTTCTGCACATATCATAATTACTGACCCATCACAGTTGCTGGATTAGCCCCTTCCTTGTAGTTAGATCCTAGGAGCCTGTTTCTGATCCCAGACTCTGGAGATGCTTAATCCTTCTTCCAGACGAGGTTGACTTTTTTTTTAAGTTCTAGCACAGGTGATGCTTTCCTAAAATGACTTTGTCTTAAGTTGAGTTAAAGAGCAGACAGGCCAGCCTTTTAGTGGCTAAAGGTTCCAATTAGGAGTCATTTGAAAGAAAGGATTATGCACTGGTCTTGTTTGATAACTCAAAAAAAGATCATAAGCCTAGGTAGAACTTAGTCTTGGTGAAACTTCATAAAACTACAATAGGTATCTTTTGTGTTGTTTTGTTTTTCGAGGAAGGGTTTCTCTGTGTAGCCCTGGCTGTTGGGGAACTCACTCTGTAGACCAGGTTGGCCTCAAACTCACAGATACCAGCTGGTCTCTCATGAGTGCTAGGATCAAAGGCATGTGCCACCACTGCCTAGCTTTTTTTTTTTTTTTAAGATCTATTTATGTATTCACCATTGCTCTCTTCAGAAGAGTGCATCAGACTCCATTGCAGATGATTGTGAGCCACCATGTGGTTGCTGGGAATTGAACTCAAGGACCTCTGGAAGAGCAGTCAGTGCTCTTAACCACTCAGCCATCTCTCCAGCCCTGCCATAGATATCTTATTCCATGTGGGCTGTATTATTGACATTGTTTCCTGGCCTCTGGCGGTATCTTGTAATCACTCATACCCTTAGGCCCTCTGAGTTGGGAGCATTTCCAGCTCTGGCATATTAACACAAACTCTGAGGACCAAATGTTTATTGCCTGTTGCATTTCTACTGCTCTCAGGTAGGGGTGGGGCTTGTCTGCTAGAATAAGCAGGACTTTCTAGCTTGATTCTTTTTAAGAGATTAGTTGTGGGAATCAAAGCAACAAGCCTAAGACACATACTTCTGTTTGTGGAGAAATTCACTGGGCTTCTAGGCAAGCAAGCAATGCTAGGATGATACTCACCTTGGAGGAGTGGAACCTAGTTTGTTGCAAATTCTTCTATTCTGGGTATCTCTAGATGGCCAGGGAAGCTGCAGCACATGGGAGTCTACCCTGGCTATCTGAGGAGAACCCCCTGGCCTGCCCCAACCTAGCCCACTCCCTCTCCCTTCCCTCTAGCCAGGTATCACAAGCATTTGTGCCCTCAGAATTCAGGGGCTTCCACCTTTTCACTCTTGTGAACCTCTTTGCTAGGCCCACCTTTAGCATCATTGACCTCTGTTCTTCCAGGAGGAGACTCGGAAGAAACCCAAGATGTCAATTGTAGCATCTGCCCAGCCTGGTGGTGAGCCCTTGTGCACAGTGGATGTATGAGGTAGGCAGCATGGGCCAACAGTGCTACCCAGGAGACCATCAGCCACACATCATCACTCTGCAGCAGCACCAGGCCTCCAACCTAAGTTCCTTCCCTGTGGCAGTGTCTGGGCTCTGGCTCTGGCACATGGGGACAGCTATGACTACACAGTACACATGCAAAGAAGCAGTTCTGGACAAGCTGCTCTCAATGTGACTGGATATACTTAAGGATCAGTTATAAGTTAACTGCACAAGTGGAAGCTGATACAGCTGTAGATCCTGCTTGTATGTATCTGCTGCAGACTTTTTATGAAGGTTTTCATTAATTTTAGTACACTATATGCACTGACAAGAAGTAATACTTCATTAATAGATGGGATGACCAGGTTTTATAGCTTTGGCTGGCCTGTGATGCCAGTTAGCCCCTTTGCTATGGTTCTTTCTGGTGGAGCCACTGAGACTTGGTCAGAAGATGCAGGTATCCTGTCCTGTTGTACTACCTGCTTTGTGTGTTTCCCATTTTCTTCTGAAAAAGTTATAGCAGAAAGGAATATTTCAGGCTATTTTGGCTTAAAATAAAACAAAATTTTAGCACCAGAAATACTCTTCTGAGATTGCAGTGAAGATACTGAACCGTCAAGATTCTGAGTGTTAGTCTGGTTGACCCTTTTTCTTATGAAGTCTTAATGTCCTAACAGCCGTCTTCTGGATACTGAAGCTTCCACCTTGGATAAACTTTAGCAACAATTTTTTACAGAGATTTTTGCACAATCAAGCCCATCTGTTCACCAATTTTTAAAGCTTTTATGATGTTTTAAAATTTGGAGAGAAACTTTTACAGTAAGAATGAAAGATTTAGAATCATGCATTTCAACAGGTAGACATGCATAAATAGGCCTTCAGTGTAGCCCATCACTGACCAAGAGCTGGCTGGCACATTGTACATGATAAGTAGTTGTGGTGTCTCTTGATCTCAAGGGTAGCTGCTCTGTGCAGCCAGGCCTGATTTTAGGTTTTTTGTCTACTTGCACTCATTGGATAGCCCCTGTAGATGGTTATTGAGTAGAGGGGTGTTCAGAGCCCCAGTAACTGTTCAGAGGGGCTACATTCTACGTGCTCAGTGTCTCTCACCATGTATCTGAAGATATATGGGTGATGTGTGCTGTTAGAAAGAATGGCAACTGTGGACCTCCCAACAGCATCTTCCTCCTCCCTAACCATGTGTGTGACAGCAGTTAATGTCTGTGTTAATCTTGGCAAAAAGAACCCTTAATCAAGTTGGTAGACTTGGACACTTCTTTTCTGCCTCCCATTCAATTGTGTTCAGTCTTTTGACTAACCATTGCCCTTAAAACATTTAGACTTAACATTGAAAAAGCATATGGTAATGGTGGTATCTCTAAAGCCTCACTGACCCAGGCACTGTCAATAGGTGCTGCCACACAATTCTGGTCTCCAGTGCCCTCCCTGTCTCATATGGGTGGGAGCCTGTGCTGATGCTGTTTTTTGTGTGTTGGCCAAGGCTGTAGGGTAAACCATGATTGTCTGAGCACATAAAACTGTCCAAAAGGGAATGGCTGGTTTCTTTCTTCTGATGGGAGTGCTGGATATTTGTGAATCTTCAACTGGCCAGGACTGTCCTATAGTCAATTGTGTTTTTAAGTGCCTTAGTGGACACACCTAACTCCATATGAACTCAGCATAGACGTGTTCAGCCATCCTTAGTGCTCCCCTGGAATATCTGGTTGGTGCCTGGTCCTAAAACATGGCTCTCTGGGCCCAAATTTAAGCAAGCTCTGTCATTCTGCAGGCACACACTTTAACCTCAGCACTCAGGAGGGAGTCATAAGCAAGCACATCTGTGAGGCTAGTCTGGTCTGCATAGAACATGAAAGCTATTGAGTTCAAGGTCAAAATCACATTCTGTGAGTCCTTCACGCCTTTCAGAAAGGATTGTCCAGGGCATGTGCCTTACTTAATGGGTGGCAAAGTAGAGTGAGTTAAAGCTCTGGCTCACCAAAGAAATGTCAGTAAAATCAGCATTTGTTTATTCTAGAATCTGGCTATCCAATTATTAGGACACAGGTGTTCAGCTGGCAGACCCCAGCTCTCCAGCCTTCCTGTGCTCCTATACTTCCCCTAAGAAGTCTCTGTTTCCTGTGGAGTGATATCAGAAAGATTTCTTGGGGTTTGAAGGTCTTGATGTTCCAGGACTCCTATGCCATTGGGGTGTTGTTGCATCCTCTCAAACAGGATAAGCATCTCACAGTGTGGAGTCTGTGGGAACAGGTCCACTGCTACAGCCTTGACTGGGTGGAATGGGATGCCCTTCACTCGGTTAGATGGGGCCCTGCAGAGACTGGTGGGAGAGAGGTACCAATGTTAGCCCCACAGAAATTCCTCTAGGCAGCAGGCAGTGCTCTGGCCTACATACTTACTCCACAAAGTTGCCCATGGCTGCCCTGGGGTTGCAGGAAACATACAGGAGCCGCTTGATGTTCTCAGCTTTCCGGATGGCCAGAATCACCTTAGAATCTAGCAAGTCACAGAGGGGCTAGTGGTTGACTACCCAACATAGTTTTTTTTTTTGCCCCCACCCCACCCCAAATGGAAGCCACTCACGTAGGCCAGCCCGTGGTGGGTCTAGAACAGCTACAAGTTGCTGGGAAGACAGTCTGCTCACCAAACCTGGCACCAGATCCTCAGCCCTGCCGCAGTGGAACTCAACATTGCTCAGCTCTGGAGATAATCATAGTCGTCAGTAGCCTATGGGCCTGCCATTGGGATTGCTTAGCAAGCTTAGGTAGCACATAGGCCAAAAAAAACCTTCTGAAGTCTACAGATCCCTCAGCACCCCATTCCTCAAAAGATCCTTAATATCTCAGGATATTGTAGGCACAGTATTCCAGACCACCTGCCTGGCATGTGTTACAAAGGTTCTCACCATTGGTGAGGGCGTTCACACGAGCATCCTCCACAGCCTCCTGGCACAGTTCAATCCCAACTACTCTCTTCACCTTCTGAAATGGAAAGATAGATAAGTCTCATTGCCCGGGTTGCTTGGGAAAGGAAAACAGAACTGGTTATATCAGGAACAGGGTAGTAGCCTTGGCCTTCAGGCTAGGCTCATGATAACAGGGTAGGGTGGTCTTACCTAGGGCTGGGAGGCTTACCGGAGCCAGGGCCAGGCCTATAGTGCCAGTGCCACAGCACACGTCCAACACTGTACTGCCCCCATCTAGCTGGGCCCATTCCTGGATGACTGTGTAGAGCACCTCAGCTGCAGGTGTGTTTACCTGGAGGTTAGTTAGCCATAGTATATTCCAGTGTAGGCTAGCATCCCACATTGTTTGGGTCCCATTTTTTCTACATACCAGTGACCTCACCCAGTCTCTTAAAAATCAAATCATTTGAGACCCTCATCAATAGAGAGTTTTTCCCCTGACTTCACAACTGAGAGTGACTGCATACCTCATGCAAGAGATTTTGGACTCTCCCTTCTCTATCTCCATAGGGTTTTTACAGCAGTGAAAGTGACTGATCCTGTTCTGGGTTCAGCAGAAGGCAATAAGGCCATGCACATCATTGGGTGACTGCGAAGGGGCCAATCACTAGCAAATATCCATTATCCTATACTTTATTCTGGGGCCCCCATTACCTGAATGTTCACTATAAATCTCTCTTTGAGGCTAGTTACTGGCTTCCCTCCATGTGTCTTTATTTTCACAAGAGGTATGCTACCTGGAAGAATGCATGAGGGGAGATGCGGAAGGTCAGCCCTAGCAGGTCTTCCTGGATGCACTGGTCACCAGCCATATGCTCCAGGGGCAGGCCTTCCTGGCTGGGAGTCTTTCTATATAAGAGAGAGCAAATCTGTCAGGGTCATTGGCCTGTCTGGCCCCTCCTGCCTCCACCTGGGCTCCTCACCTCTGTCCCTCCTCCACAAAGTAGAGGGAGGTCACCCCACTGGCCTTGCCTGGCCCCTCCATGAAGTGGCACACCAGGGAGCCCTTTAGTCCTGCCACCTCCTCAGAGCTCAGTTTCTGTAGTAGAGGATATTAAAATGGTGATCAGGCTATGCAAAAGTCAACCTGTACCAGACACACCCCCCAACAGAACCACCACATGACACCTGGGGATGGAAGTAGGCAATGGCCATGGCCTGGCCTCGGCGGCTGGTACGAACAGTCAGTTGCTTCCAGTGGCCTGTGTATGTCTCAGGGTCATATGCTGAGTATGGTGTGGAACTGAAGAAACCACAAGTACACTCAGTATGTGCCTGTCTGTCCTGGCACCCTATCCCCTTACCCACATACACAACTGCCAGTGCAGGGCCCACACCCTCTTATCCCAGATGGATCAGGGACTTTCCAGAAGCCCAGCCCCAGGCAAGGTCCCCACCGAATGAATTCCTGGAAGGCCTTCACCACCTGCTTAGTGGCCTCTGGAATGTGCACAGTGTCAAAGGGAGCTGCCACAGCACATGTTCCACCCTTGTACTTGCCAAGCCGGCAGCCAACAGTGTTGTCCTTGCCATCCACCCCAATTCCGACCAGAAATTCACACTTATTACGATACTCAGTCTGTAGGAGAGAGTGTAGTAAAGAGTCAGATCTCAATACACAACACTGGAAGAAATACCATAGTGGATAGGAGACCCAGATTTGCCCAAGGGGTGGCAGACAGAACAATGTTTTACTGTTGGTTTATCAAACATTGGGAAGAAATGGAAAGCAAAAAAAGTCAAAGAGCATATGCATAATAAAACATGAACAAGGGCCAGCCTCCCCCACCCCACGTAGAATGGGATTTCTCTGACCTGTTGGGGTGATGGCTTGACCCCCTCCAGGGGGCAACAAGCTTTATTGTGCTGTTGTCTCTGCAAAAGCAGCCAGGGTAGCAGGGCACGATTAGTGTTCCCAATTTCTCTGCAGGATGAAATACATCATGGTTGGACTTAACACTGTTCCCCCTCCATACTGGGCAATTCCTTTGCGACCTCACTGTCCTACTGTTGTGGGCCTTAAGGGTTCTTTAGTCGGCTACTTTAGACTGGTGATTCTCAACCTTCCTATTGGTGCATGTGACCCTGTAATGTGATCTCCAACCATAAGTTTTTGTTGTTACTTTGTAGCTGTAATTTTGCCAATGTTAAATTATAATGTAAATGTCTTTGGTGGTGGTCTTGGGCAACCTGTGAAATAGTCTGGTGACCCACAGGTTGAGAACCATTGACATTAGCCCTGTGTGTATCCTGAATTGCTTATAAGGCTAGTGGACCAGGCCAAGAACAAAACCCCGCTCTGCTTGGGATGTCACTGCCACACTCACTTGGCCAGTTTCTGTAGCACCCGCTCACATTCCAGTCGCTTCTGCTCTAGCTGCTCAGTGTAGGGCACTGTCCAAAGAGGGGTCACCACATCGGCAATTTGTGTTGCTGGTGGCTCACTGTCACCTTCTTGTCGCCTCTTCCTAGCCATGGGGTCAGCCTTGGGTCGGGCCAGGCGAACGCTGAGCGGGCGGCCTTTCCAGAGAGCTCCGTGCAGTACTCGCAAGGCCTTGTCTCGTTCGGCAGCGCTTCGAAATGTTACAAAGGCACATGGTGGTTGTCCAAAGAGTTTGATTTTGTGAGACTGTAGGCCAAAACGGCCTAAAAACCGCCGGACGTCACTGAAGCTGGCGTGGCGAGGTACATTTTGGAGCTCTAGTTTAAAGATCTCCGAGGTGAACAAGTCGTCCCTTATGTAGCTGTAGAGCCCAGGCTGAGTTCCTGGCCCTGCAGCTGGCCCAGGCCCCTCTTCCTCTTCTTGACATAGTGGGGCCGCAGAGCTGTGTACTGCACTGGCATCCTGGCCGCAGTCCTCCATGTGCTCCGGAACCTATGTGGGAACACATGGGCCAGGCTGAAGGCTGTAACTCATATGACTACTGCCTCAGGCTTGCTCCCCAAACCGCTGACAAATCTTTAGCGCACACTACACGCAGCCCTGGCCAAACCCGCTCTTCTACTCTGAGACCCAGTTCTCCCCGATCCTATCTTTGATCCGACAGTAATGACTGCTGCCAAACCCACCTCCGCCCACCCCGTCCACATCTCCAGCATGTCTCCCTTTGCTTTACTTCCGTGTCCAGCTCACTCATCGCCTGGCTCGTCTGTTGCCCGGACCCGGGTGCTCAAGAGGACCACCAGCTAGGCCTCTCACACAACAGGGGCTCAGATACGAGGTACGCCGCCGCGATGGGATACCGCAGCTGCACACGGGGACTCAGAACTCGGGTGCTCAGAGCCGGGACTGAGGTCTGCAAATGCACTGCCCGCGAGGGACACACGCTCCGCTCCGCCTGCCTTCAGTCGGCCAGCGCACGCCAGCCGCGTCTCAGTTCTCTAAAGGCTTGGCTTCCGATGACGTCACCGCCACGCGCCGAGTCCCGGCCGATCCCTCCACCAGCCGCTCACGCCGGCGTCGGAGACACTCACCTCTTGCAGGCGGAAGTGCGCGCGCGGGTCGCCGGGAAAGCGCGCTTCCCCGGCTGAGGCGCGGCCGGGCATGCGCCGCGGGCGTTTTGGCGGGAAGCGCGGGGCGGGCCGGACAATGAATGTCCGCCGTCAGAGCCAATAAAGCTGCACTGGTTTTGAATCACTGCGCGTTTCCCGCCGCTGGGGTCAGGGGTCAGGGTTCGGGTCGGGGGGCGGAGGGAAGAGCGGACGGGCGGGAGACGCCGGCGCCAGACGCGGAGGGAAGGAGCTGCCTGCGACTAGCCGCCCAGAGGCCGCCGAGCCAGCGACGCCTGAGCTAGTCGAGCCGCCGTCGCCGCGCCCCCATGGCGGCCGCCAAGGTACAGTGAGGCCCGGGTGGGGCTGGGCAGGCCGAGAGGCAAGGGCCGCTATGGGCGGCCACGTGGGCGGCCCGCGCTTGGGCCTCCAACCCTCGCTGGCTTGCGGGTTCGGGGCCTGTCGAGGCGCCGGGGCCTGGGGTGCTCGAGGTCTTTGGGGTCCGGGAGTGGGAGCTACCGGCCAAGACTCCATTCTCGGGGGCTACAGGGCAGCGCGTGACCTTGTGGTCTGCGGAAGAACAGCCATAACCAAACTGGGCTCCCGGCTTCACCTGGGGACCTGGAGGCGGCCGATCTCCTTGGTCGTGACCCACTTGCGATCTTTCCATTAGCGTCGGCAATCCTTCTTCCAGTTGCCCGCAGACCCCTTCATTCATTAGGTCACTCCGCCTTCGGTGGGGGAAGCTCGCGTCCCAGCGCAGGGTACACATATTGGACGCGCGGACTCTGGGCGGGGGTGGCTTTGTTGGTGGCTCGTGTGTCGACCGCAGCTTAGCCGCAGTGCTGAGAAACCGAACGAAAGGGTTCTGTTTCTTTATCTTGTAGAGTTAGGTAGTGACTCTGGGATTTCTCTGTATTATCAAAGCACGTGATCTTGTCAGATTTAAACGTGCATGTCCTTGTAATTCTCCAAGTTGGGTCAGAATCCTAGAGCTTATTTGTCATACTTTGATTAGCTTCTTTCAGCTTAAAATTTCAACCTTGGGTAAAATTGCTGGAGGGGTTGTAAACTCATGTAGATGCTAGTACTCCCGTAGTTTCCTAGTAAACTAACAAGTGCTTGGATAATCCTCAGTAAAAACTGTTATGGTTGCTCTTCCTCTTGAGTTTATCACATTCTTTTTATGGTGGGTATCATTTTATTTTACGAAAGGGCATTTCACTCAAGCTACTTTGCCTAGGACTTGTGTGTAACCAATTGAGTGTGTAGGAGGAGGGTCAGAATCCATTGTCTTGTTTCATGGTCTCCTGTGGTTTTTGTGATGCTGGTTGTAAAGACAATCAGGTGATGTGAATGATAAGACCGAAGGCTTAATTTCCAATCTGGGGGAGGCCTGTCTTCATTTTTCAGGTGCCATTTGTGATTGATGATGCCCACTGTGGACCATGTCCACCAGCCAGCAGCATCACTTCTACCTTCTCTACACAGGACAGTCACGAGGACCATGATACTTCCACAGAGAATGCAGATGAGTCTAACCACGACCCTCAGTTCGAGCCAATAGTTTCTCTTCCTGAGCAAGAAATTAAAACGCTGGAGGAAGATGAAGAGGAACTTTTTAAGATGTAAGTCTGCTAAGGTGTCCTGTAAAGTCTCTTTACAGGGGCTGACTGAGAAAAAAGAGTGGACAGGAAGCAGTTCTCTGCAGGGCATTTCTTTCAAAATTTGCAGTACCCAGCAACCATAGTTGGACCACTTATGTTTTCCTCTTCAGTTTCTAGAGGAGCCAGCCAAGCTAGGAATTCTGTCCCATGTTGTGTCTCTTTCATATATAAGCCTTAGTGATACTTTCTGGCGTAGCCTCTTTGTGATTTCTATCTGGAACTGCATAGAATTCTAGGGTGGCTGGGCACCTTGATTTCTGTGAATTTCATGGCTTGGACCCAGCTTGATAAAGGCTGTTTTAAGAAAGTGCCTGGAGCCAAGCGGCGGTGGCACACGCCTTTAATCCCAGCACTTGGGAGGCAGAGGCAGACGGATTTCTGAGTTCAAGGCCAGCCTGGTCTACTGAGTGAGTTCCAGGACAACCAGGGCTATACAGAGAAACCCTGTCTGGATAAAAAAAAAAAGAAGAAGAAAGTAAGTAAGTACCTGGATTTGTATGGTGACTAGTCTTACAATGAAAATTCAGCCATTTCTCTGCCAAAAACTTTGCCTGGTACCCTGCTGCCTTGTGGCCAGTCATGTGAAGGGTGTCCCCATCACTGTTCTGTCACTTGGGTGTCTCCAGCAGGCTGTGGTGACTCGAACCTTTAGTCTCAGCACTTGGGAGGCAGAGGCAGGCAGATTTCTGTGCATTGAAGGTCAATCTATATATAACCAAGTTCCAGGACTACATGGTGAGACCTTTTTTGCCAGATAGGGCTCCCTCCCTTTCTTTGTTGAGCAGAGTCTTCTTTGCTTTTCTTTTTTTCTGCTTTGTTTTCTAATGCCTTAACTGTATATTCTTAAAGATTGGGGTTTGGTTAGCTCTTGTTAATTTTTATGTGTGTGTGTGTGGGGGGGGTGTTTTGCCTGTATTGATAGCTATCTCTACACAATGTGCTAAAGGAGGCCAGAAGAAAGTGGATCCCTTGGGACTAAAGTAACAGACAGTTGTGAGTTGCCATTTGGACCTCTGGAAGAGTAGCCAGTGCTCTTAACTGCAGAGCCATCTCTTCAGCCTCCAGCTCATGGTTTTGCAGGTTAGAAAGTATGAGATTGCAGGGCGGTGGTGGTGCACGCCTTTAGTCCCAGCACTTGGGAGGCAGAGGCAGGGGGATTTCTGAGTTCAAGGACAGCCAGGGCTACACAGAGAAACCCTGTCTCGAAAACAAACAAAAAGCGAGTATGAAATCTGAGAGTGCTAGCAGTGGTATGGACCTCAGTCTCAACTTTATGTGGCAGTGTATCATGTAGGAAAATCAAGAGAATTCACTAATGTCAAATTTTCAGGTATGCCTAAGATGTTAAAGGTTCTTCTACTCTGAAGGGAGGGAGGATTGCCCAAGGAGAGCCATAAGTACACCTTTGTACTAACTAGAAGGTGGTGGTCCAGAGCTCTGTTCCACAAAAATGGGTGAGGGTAGCATCTCCCTGAGTTATGTGGTGCTTAATTTTGTCCACTTGATGCTGAAAGTACCCTAGTGTCCTCTGTATAGTTTTGGAGACAGTATTTTGTGCCTTAATATAAGGGCCTTTGAACTTTCTCTTAAGGAGTTAAGTGAAGACACAGTCTCCTTGGGCAGGACTGAATTTGGAGGAAAGCAGAGGCTCTGTAAGAGCAAATGGGGCTACAGAGGAAGGGTGCTGGTTTGGCCCGAGAGACAGTTGTGCTGGACTCATTGCAGGTACTGGGTGCCTGAACCCTGGAGGCTATGAAAGGTTTCTTGTAATAGGAAGCTGTTGCTAGGCCTGTGGAAGATAATATTCCTAAGGCTTTATGTAGTTATAAGGCACTCATTTAGTGTGAGTAGGTTGCCCAGACCTCTGTAGCTTCTTTACCTACTGTGGGCCATGTATATCCTTAGATGTGTCTGTGGGGAAAAACCCTTTGCTATGAATATCTTTCTGGCTATGAAGTAAAAGCAGCCTGGAATTTGTTGGGCTATTGTGCTCCCCTGGGTTGTATTTTGCCTAGTAATTCTTGGTGCCCAAAGGCCTTAGAAAAAGGTTTTTGGGGAGGACATGGTGTTCAACAGTACCCTTAAGCTCAGTGTCCAAAGAGCAGGTGTTCCTTTGTGGCAGTTGGTCCAGGTGTGAGTTCCCTCTCTGTCTAGATGTTTCCTTACTGGCCTTTCTTACAGGCGTGCAAAGCTGTTCCGGTTTGCTTCAGAGAATGACCTCCCAGAATGGAAGGAGCGAGGCACTGGAGATGTCAAGCTTCTGAAGCATAAGGAGAAAGGGACCATCCGCCTTCTCATGAGGAGGGACAAAACCTTAAAGATTTGCGCCAACCACTATAGTAGGTGGTCTTTCGGGTCTTTATGCACTAGAGTTTTTAGGAGCTTATTACTAGGGGAGGGGGGGCCGTATATTTATGATACTTATTGAACTTGAGTCTTTTTGAAACAAGTCTGTGAACTGTGACAGTGAAACTTAGGAGAATTCAGGCTGTGGGCAAGATAGGTCCAGGGTGGTTGTAGATTTCCAAGCTAGACTTGGATTATGGTGTATGTTATCTGGGTAAGTTGGAGTTGTCCCATGCCTGAGCTGCCATCTTTTTACTTTCTGATATGTTTGTTCTACTCCCTCTGAGCTGTTCTCTGGGATGGTACAGGAAGGGAACAGGCCTGCAAGAAGGTAAATGAGGAGGACTCTTGTTCAGGTGTGTCTTATGTGCCTAGAAAGAGGTCTCAACTAGCCACCCCTCCCTGTTTGTTTAGATCCATCTTGGGCTGTGTAAAAGTACATGGATTTACATCCTTTTGCCTTGAAATAATGCACTATAACTGGGCAGGGTTGACATCTGTTCTAAAGTGACTCAGTCATGTGCCCTGTTACCTGCCATCTTAAGTCTCGCCCTGGCTGCTCCTGCTCCATCGTATTCTTGTGGCAATTCCTCATCCACTCTCTCCATTCAGGATACCCTTACTGAGATCAGAAGTCCCACCTTAACTCTCTTCCTCAGCTATAGGCTGATCAAGTCTTTATAGCCAATTAGAGGTGAGGGAGAATAATTTTTATACATCATTGAGATGGGAGATGCTTCAGTAATCCTGAATACTAATGTCCAGACTGTAACCAGATCTCTGGGCACAGTGCACAAAATCATCCTCTAACAGAGCTACTCTTAATCCTCATAGATTCTCTAATGCAAAAATCTACATTTTCTAAACTTAAAAAAATTTTTTTTTCTTTTGGTGGGGATGGGGTCCATGTATAGACCAAAGAACAACTTTATGGAATTTGTTCTTGACGCTTTCACATGAATTCTGGAATCAAATTAGATCACTGAGCTTTTGTAGCTAGTGATTTTTATCTACTGAACACATTTTTTCTTTCCTTTGTGTGTGTATGTGCCATGGCTCTGGCAGTTGAGGGGGAACTTGTAGGAGCCGATTCTCCTCTCACCTTGTGGTTCTAGGGATGAGACTGATGAGTGCCTTTACTGAGACAGTCTACAGACTGTCTTTCTATAGGCTACACTTTCTAAGCCCATCAGGATCTTTTATCCTGAGTACATAGACAGACTATAGGTAAGATCAGGGTATAGGGCTTAATCTGTAGGGTGGTTTGCTGAGGCAGGGGCATGAGAAAGATCTTTGCCCTCCCTATCCCACAGTTGCCTCAGTCTCTTCTCAGTCCCAATTTGGAGCATTCCTTGGGGCATGGGGGTATCAAGGTGCTCCCAAAGCTTGGCTGGAAGGAGCCTCTGCAATCCCCTCCACTTGGGCCCCTGGTGGAACTCTGTCTCATGCACCCACAGGTTGTGGGGTCAAGGTTGGGCATTGGTTAGTCACTGTTCTGTGACAAGACCATGACCACAGCAACTCATAAAAGGCATTTAATTAGTGGCTTGCTTACAGTTTCAGAGGGTTATGCCATTATCATGTCAGGAAGCAGATAGGCATGGCCCTGGAGCAGTAGCTAAGGGAGAGCTTTGCATCCTGGTCCTTAGGCAGCAGTTGGAAAGAGACACTGGGCCTGCTGGCATCAGCCCACCCCTAGTGATATACTTCTTTCAACAAAGCCACGCCCAGTCTAACAAGGCCGCTCCTCCTAATCCTTTCAAACTGTCCTTCAACTGAGAACCAAGCAATGCAAATCTGAGCCTCCGAGGGCCATTCTCAATTCAAACCCCTCCAGGCCTCAAGTGAGGTATGGGGAAAGTTAGAATGTGGATAATGTACAGTGTCTAAGTCCACTGTTGGCCTGGTGTGGCTCAGATCTTTTGAATTCCAACTTTAGCTGTCATGTGTGGTCAGAGGGCCTCCCTGAAATCCTGGAAATGCTGCCAAGGGTACAGGGACTAGTGGCTGGGCGTATATACCAGTGAGTGATATTCTAGATGACCAGACGTTCAGTGGAGGACAGGTATTTGTCAGTGCTTAGCCCTCCCTTGGTTCTTAGGACCTGAGGAATTCAGAATAAATATGTCTGAGTCATGACTTATTTTCCATGACACACTAGCGTTTGTCATAGGATTCTGGTATCCATTGCTTGTGTTCTTTCTGGACTATAGCCCTGCTTTCAGACTCCTTTGCTTCTGTGTTCCTACCTTTCAGTCAGCTAGGTTCGTGCTGGTGTGGGCATGTTATGTTTATAGCCATATGTTGGTTACACTTAGGTTTGAGCTGGAGTAGCTGCCCTTAAAACGTCATGAGACAGAGCCTGTGCTTCAGGATTGGAGCTTGTTCCCACATAAGGATTGTTCTGGTTTTAAGCAGATGTGGTTTGCATCAGGGTGTAGAGTTGTGTAGGCCTATATTTTAACATTCCTTCCCAGGAGTGGAATATCTATACTTATTTTAAGATCCTAATGACAAATCAAGGTATGATGGCACCAAACTACTCTGGGAACCAATGAGGTTATTGGGCTTTCTTAAAGAACAGAGGTGAAGGGTTATTTATAGGGTATTGGTGCTCCTTACCCCGTCAGGCTGTACTTGGAAAGTTTTGACCTAGCAGGGATGATGGCTTCTCCATAGGTAAAATCCCTCCCCACTCCCTTAGTCTTTCCCAACCTAATTCTCTAGCCCCCCTGGAGGAGAGCACATGCAATTAGGGCAGAATTGCACACAACCAGTGATAGGAACTAGCTGGATACTCAAGTGGGGTCTCTGACCCCTTCTGACCTTGAGGAGATACAAACAGTTAAGCCCAGCTGGGATAATTTGCAAGTGGGCATAGTTGAGTACCCCAGTATGGTGGTTGCGTGGCTCAGAGGGTAATCAGGTACAACAGCTTGGATCTCAGATTCCAGATTCCATGATGACTGAAGTGGGTTCTCTCACTTGGTGAGCAGGTTGGTGAGGGCTGGGTGGTTTGGCCACTGTCCTCACAGGCTTCTCTCCCCTAGTCACACCAATGATGGAGCTGAAGCCGAATGCTGGCAGTGACCGAGCCTGGGTCTGGAATACCCACGCCGACTTTGCTGACGAGTGCCCCAAGCCTGAGCTGCTCGCCATCCGCTTCCTAAATGCTGAGAGTAAGCAGAACTTGCCCAAACTGTGGGTCACCTGCTGGGCAGCTGATGTTAGCCCAAAGCATGCAGAGCCTCTGAAATTCTAGGGGTCTGTATAAACAGTTGTTGCATCCAGTTGACTCCCATCAGGTGTGTGGAACCAGAGACACACCCTAGAGTTTCCTCCTGCTGCTGCTTCTGCTTGGTTTCTGGTTCCTCAAGACTGGGACACTGGTGTCCCCTACGGACGCTTAGGCACCTGTACCAGCAAAGACTGCAGAGATCTGCAAGCCCTGGCTGATCTCTCTTCCATGGGGGAATCTTTCTAGTGTGAATTGCCACAAAGCTGTGCCTTGGGGATCATGGAGAGTCAGCAGGTACCATGGCAAATGCCCTAGTGGCTGGTGCTCTTGTGAAAGTGAGCTTTGCCCTTGGTATGGGAGATATAATGTGTATCTGGTAGCCCCTCTAACGTGAGTAGAGCCTACAGTAAGAGCGTTGGTCCTTGGTTGTCTGATTGTGATAGACAGCTAGCTGAGCAGAGTCAGTGGCCTCAGGAGGGATTCACTGCACGTATTAAATAGTCAGAAATTGCCATTGGGGCTGGGCGTGGTAACGCATGCCTTTAATCCCAGCATTTAGTAGGCAGAGGCAGATGGATATCTTGAGTTCCAGGACAGCCAGGGATATGTAGTAGGATTCCCGTCTAGAAAAAATAGCATTGAGGACCACGAGTTGGCTCTTCAGAACTTTAGGATATTGCCAGTCTACTTTGAGAACTTTCAGACATTAGTTCCTTTTCTTTTTACAGATGCACAAAAGTTCAAAACAAAGTTTGAAGAATGCAGGAAAGAAATTGAAGAGAGAGAAAAGAAAGGTGACGTGGTGCCTGGGGTGATGGGGGGGGGGGTTGTGAAGCTTCTGTGCAGATTCACTCTGCACCTGGCTGCAGCTCCAGTCTGGTGCTTTTTCCATCTGCCAAAGAAACAATCCAGAGTGCTGTGGCTGCCTCTGCCTGTCAGAGGCAGTGCAGTTGCCTGGGGACACAGCCTGATGCCTTGTAGGCTTTGGCCTTATGTTGGCCTCGTAGTATTTGTGGTCAGTTTCAGGTACAGAGCTGAGTCACAGCTCTTTGGAACCCACCAGGAGTGAAAGGGCTTTTTAAGATATATTCCTCGTTTTCTCAACGAATTCTGTTTTCTGTTCCTCTGGGGCAGATGGGGCCTGGGTGATGACCATACATCACCAGCAACTTGCTGGGCCCATCTGGGGAGAGTGGTGGGTAATGCTTGGGGAGCAGGTGAGTGCCAAGAGCAGTGCAGTCTCACGGCCAGACTTCTCTGTTGTCTTACTGCGATTACCTGTTTTTGCAGGACCAGGCAAAAATGATAATGCCGAAAAGGTGGCTGAGAAGCTGGAAGCCCTTTCAGTGAGGGAGGCCAGAGATGAGGCTGAAGAGAAGTCTGAGGAGAAGCAATGAATCACTCTGTCTTTTTCCTTTCCTTTCCTTTTTAAAAATTTGCCCTACCCTTTAAGGTTTGTTTTTATTCTGTTTTGTTTTTACAAGGGACTTTATAAAGAACTGAATTCCAACCTTCAGGTTGTTTTTTAAACTTTTTTTTTCCTTCAAGTTTTGACACCATTGAACATGACTTCAGAAATCCATTCCCCAGTCATGAAAATGTACTGTGCTAACTTTCTTTTCCATAGTGGAAACACTTATTTATAGTCATCAAAAATAGTGAATAAAAAAATGCCTTTGAAAACCTGGACCAGCTGACAAGGCTATGTGAGGGGTGGGGAAGGTGTCTGTGCCTGGAGCCCTCCTTGGCCACCTGTGTTTTCTCTTAGGAGAAAACCATTTTGTCAAAGTGGTGTGTTCTTCTGTGGCTTTTAGGGACTAGTGGACATTGGGGTATCGGTTGGTGCTGGAGGCCAGTGGCTGTGTGTGGCTGCAACTGGCATTCAGGGCCAAGGTGGGCTGCTTCCTCGCTGCTGGAACTATTGCTTTGTGCTGTCATATAGGGTGTGTGTGGGGGTGTGTGTGAAGGGAGACTAAGTGCTTTAGTGTAGTTGTGTCTAGCCCTATAACTCTCCTATTGGAAGCCATTAGATACCCCTAACACATCTTCAAATAGCATTCTAGGAGTTTGGACCTTGAATTCTAAACTCAGTACTGTTAGGATTGGGGACTATTTGAATAAAACCTGCCTTATGTGGAGTTAGAAAAATGGCTTATCAGTTACGAACACTTGCTGCTCTTGTAGAGGATTTGAGTTCAGTTTTAAGCTCACAATTAACTGAAGCTCCAGTAGGCAAACCAAACGATAATGCACATATATACAGACAGGCAAAAGAAAGCCTTGATATGATACATTGTGGCCTCAGGAGCTTTACCAGCCCCACCTTTCACAGGGTAGGAGCCAAGGTGGGGTCTGATTGTATTAACAGGGTCTGGTCTCTTGGCTCTGTAGCAGATTGCTAGTAACACCTACCAGAATTGTTTTAATTAGAGTCTGGATGTTCTTTTGTTGATGTTTATTTTACTAAACTGACCCTGCTATGTCTGACCTTGTCCTTTGCAGAGTTGCTTACAAATGCTTGCCTTCCTTCCCTTCTCCTCTCCCTTCTCCATTTCCCTCTCTCCATCTTTCTCCCTCCTTCCCTTTTTTATTTTTGTTTTTTTGAGGCTGGGTTTCTCTGTATATCCCTGGCTGTACTTGAACTCTCTCTGTAAACTTTGAACTCAAAAGATCTGCCTGCTGGGATTAAAGGTGTGTGCCACTACAGCCCATCTTAAAGCTTTTAATCCCCACACAACCCCCACCCGAGACAGGGTTTCTCTGTTTCCTGGCTGTCCTGGAACTCACTCTATAGACCAGGCTGGCCTCAAACTCAGAAATCTGCTTGCCTCTGCCTCCCAAAGTGCTGGGATTAAAGGTGTGTGCCACCACCACCTGGCTTAAAATTTTTTAAGCTAGCATTCAAAGTCAGTTTTCATTGTGACATTTCCATATTGTACTTTACCATATTCACACCTCCCTTCCTTGCCCACTCCTGCAAAAGTACCTTTGCATTCCCCAAGCTGGTCTTTAAAAGCCAACTAAAGGCTGTTTCTTGGTTTTCTCCATCCCGGGAAGAGATACATATGTGCAGTGGGGCCTGATGTAGCAGAATTGAGACATTGGCCACAGGTGGCCTTCAGTGTACTCATGGAAGAACTGTCCATGGGCTTGATTTTTCTTAAGGGGAGCCCTGGACTGAAGATTCAGGCTCACCTTTGCATAGTGCAAAGTTAACCTTAAGCTTGTAGTAACTGGCAAGTGAACCTTTTGAGTAGGGTAAATGCCCTTAGGGAGATGTTTGTATTTTAAAAAGGACCTCATCAAGTAGGAGGGACTTAAAAAGTGGGAAGTCTCTTCCTATGACCAGTGTTTGGCATTTCTCCCCATGTATCAGGCAGTGGAGGACGATGGCTGTGTTGGTTCTCATGGCATAAATCTGGATACCCAGAAGGGTTCCTTCTATTCACATACAGAAAGGCCCCTCCAAACTAGCTAGGGGACGGACACTACTGTCCTGTGCTCAAGTTGTATTCTGATGTACATTCAGGGGAGTGGTTTGTTCATGCTGTAGATGATGTAGCTGAAGGGGAGACATGCATTGCTTCAAGTCCTGAATGCCCCATTGACAACAGTTTGGAGGGCATCAACAGCTTATTGAAGCTACCTATCCTGGTATTGTATCCTGAGGCAGAGGCTGTGCCAAGTGAGGCGAAGGCTTAACAGGTTTTAGGACTGTAAGGAATACACAGATATAGCACCCTCTTAGCCATGGGGGCATTCCAAGACTCCCAGGAGATGCTGCAAACTTAAGGGAATGCCAAGCCCTGTTTGTTATTGTGCATACATACCTGTGGTAAGTTTAGAAGTTAGACATAGTGGAAGATTCACAGTAATGAAGTCAGATACATTGCAATAGAATCAGGAATATATCATCTTAACTGTAGCAACCTTGGCACAGATTCCTAAGTTTGTTTCATGGGGTCTCCTGCATCACTGCTGTTGTACTTTGGGGATATTGAGACACAAGAAAGCTACAAAATGTCAAATGAGTAGGAAATAAGAAAGCTGGGGAATTCATACCCATGGTGATAAGAGCAGGATAGTAGTTATTAAATTGGTTAGTGTGAGATAATCTCACACAGCCCAGGCTGGCACTGAACTGGCTGTGTAGCTGAGGATAACCTTGAATTTAAGATTCTTCTAAGCCCTGAAGTACTGGGCTTTAATAGGCCAGCATTCTACTAAACAGCTACATCCTGACCATTTTAGTTTGTTATATAGCTTGGCTAGCCTAGAACTCACTGTGTAGACTAGGCTGGCCTCAAACAAATCAAAAGATCCACCTACCGCAGGGCAGTGGTGGCACACACCTTTAATCCCAGCACTTGGGAGGCAGAGGCAGGCTGACTTCTGAGTTCCAGGATAGCCTGGTCTACAGAGTGAGTTCCAGGACAGCCAGGGCTACACAGAGAAACCTTGTCTTTCCCCCACCCCAGAAAAAAATAAGATCCGCCTATCTCTGCTTCCCTATTGCTGGGGTTAAAGACAAGCACCACCACACCCAACTTCTTAGTTTTGGGGATGAGTTTCACTGTGTAGCCAAGGCTGGTAGTCTACCTGCTTCGCTCTTCCAAGAGCTGGCATTACATGAACTACCACACCCAGCTAATCGTATACAAATCTGAATTATTTATGGAATTTTTTATTTAATAACTTTGGACTGTGGATAGCATGGGAAGTCAGTGCCATTGTGGGGAGTGCTGCTTTATACCTCCATCTTAGTCCCTCCTCTGGGCTGGCTGCCACTCCACTTCTGTTTCAGAACCTCTACCGCTCTCCTAGGCAGTGTGTTCCAGTGGCCACTCTAGTAAAGGAGATCTGCCTGGGCCTCAGTGCCCAAGCTCCCTGCTGCCATGCCAGCCCTATTCAGGAAGAAAGGTATCATAGCACACTGGGCTCTGACCTCAGCAGCTAAATCTGCCCCACCTAAACCTTTTCTGGAGTGTCTTCTATGCCCAGTGTTTGCTATTTCCCTACAAGGCTGTGGCAGTAGTGTGGCTACCTTGGTACCTTACATACAACATGAGAGTAGACTTAGTCCCAAAGGAACTCTGCAGTGGGGGAGCTGTGAGTCATGGAGCCTCCTGAGGGCCCTAGTGGTTCTGAGCTTTCTATGTTATGGAATGTAGGACAAGATTAAAGTCCAGGCTACAGGTCGGGTGAATTTAACTGAATTGTGTGCCTAATGCAGAGGGCCAGCTGGATACTACCTGAGAGCCGAAAGGAGTTTGTAAACATTCTGCTCTCCACTGTGAGGTCGCATCACTGCTTATCTTACCAACGCTAGAAGAACTCTTGGTGACCCTTGAGCTGTGTCTTCTGACATGGAATGACCAACAGAACGGAAATCAGAGAGGAAATCTATCACTGTGCTGTTGAAAAGCTGTTTCTACATTAAGGCGCCCACCCCTGAGGTGTGGGCCATCCAAGGAGCCCCAGGCCTACAAGCAGTGTTGGAGGGAGGAGGTGGCTGCGGGACTCTGGGTGTTTGGCTGTACAGGAGATAGCAGCAGCCAAGGGAAGAAGGCCCCCACTACCTCGATCTGGGGGAGAGGTGGACGATGGAGAAGAGCCTCTGGACTGGGGGCGACTCTGGGGAAGCCACTGGACTGCCAGCACACTGTCCAGGCCCAGAAGAGGCTTCAAAGTAGATGTTGCTGCCTTGTGGATTGTTTTAAGGCAAGCAGTGGAGTTTGACCACGTTCTTACTCAAAACACTAAGACTGATCTGCCAGGGGAAGTCAATGCAGATGCCTAGCCTGCAGCATCCTTGGAGGGCCGGTCCACCTTAAGCCGCTGCGTCCTGGAGCGGGCAGGTGGGCTTTGCCGCGGGTGGTGAGCATGCGCATCCTTTCTAGTCAAGGCCAGAGCCCGGTACAGGCACTTTTCCCTAGGACACCAGCCTTCCAAAGGTGTTTCTCGGTCTCTTATAGGACGCAGAGGAACTCGGTGACCTAACTCTTAGTGTGTGGAGGGCTGCGAGTTGGCTACGGTTTGGATAACCATGATAACCCCTACCTTGTCATAGCAATCGCCCTCACATCCCAGTGACTGCCAGGGGACCTTCAGTCTGTCCGGGAATGTGCTTGGGGAGCATGTAGGCCCAAGAGAGCTCCCCGGGTTAAGGCCTGCGGCAGCAAAGACAAAAAAAAAAAAAAAAAAAAAAAAAAAAAAAAAAAAAAAAAAAAAGAAAGAAAAAGAAAAAGAGAAAGAAAGAAGGAAAGAAAAGAAAGAGGGAAAAATAAAAAAACATGCTTCCCGTTGTCCTGCCGGTCCAGATGGTCGCTGCGCCTGCGTGGGGCGTCGGGCTACCCCCGCAGAGGAGGAGTTGGCCACCCGGCGCTCCTCCCTCGGCCCGCCCCCGCCGCGGCCCTGCCGCCGGGTCCACCTTAAGGGGCGCGCTGACATCAGCGCGCCGCCGCCGCCCGTGGGGTGGGATTTCCTCCACTGTTGCTGCCGCGGATCCTGCGCCGCGTCCAGCCCGCGCGCCCGACCCCGGCCCGACCCGGCCGGCCCCGCCCGCCCGGCACGGGGAGGGATGCGGCGGCGCGGCGCCCAGGATGCCCCGCAGCCCCGGGACGCGCCTCAAACCCGCCAAGTACATCCCGGTAGCCACGGCCGCCGCGCTGTTGGTTGGCTCCAGCACACTCTTCTTCGTATTCACGTGAGTAGGCGCCGGGTCCAGAGCCTGGTAGCAGCGGGGGACCGTGGGGTGGGGGGAGCCGAGTGGGCGCACGTCCCCCACGGGGGCGGCGGTGGGCTGGGTAGATCAGCAGCAGGTTGCGGCGAGGAGCTGCGTCCGGGGAGCACGGACAGGTGAATGCCTGCCTCTGAGCGTTCTAGCAGGCCCTGGGTGTGGTTGCAGCCCTTCATTCCCTCGGGGCTTTGAAGGGGGACGCGTGTCACATACAGACACGCGGGGGAGGTGGGGAGTAGAAGCTGTGAGCCCCCTCGTCGCAGCCAGCGTGTAAAATCAACTTATTTCTGTGACTCTGGGCGTAGGTGTGGCCTGCCCCACAGCCGTGACTGGCCACTCCAGCCTACTCAGGGCCCTCTGCCCTCCCTACACAACACTGAGGGGCTCCAGTACCTATACTTCTAGGTCTGGGGCACAAAAGACCTCAAAGGCTAGGCTACCAGTCGTGGGGAGGGAACACTTCTTGCCAACCTGGCACTCAGCACCTCCAGCCTCAATTTCTTGACACGGGCTGGCTCATAGGTCATGGGGTTCTGATGGTCACTTGAGAATCTCTGACCGCTCGTTTCTTTCTACAACTCCAAAGCCTTGACACGACTCAGGTGACCAAAGGGATGGCCATTTGTTTCCAGGTGTGAGAGTTCCAGGTGTAAGTGAGCCCGTGCCACCCTTTCCACTCTGTAGAAACATATAGCAGCCTTTGTAGGAGTCTGAATTCAGTGCCTGTTGTGGGAGGAGAGTCCTTACCTGGAGGCTGGGGTTGGGTGGGTGCCACCGGCTGCAAAGAGCAAGTTTAAAAAAGGCCTGTGTGGACGGGCTTATTTCTGGCTCCAGAGAGAGCCTGTGTGTTCTTGTCACTCAGATGTTGTGGATTGTGGGATAAGGAAGGGCTTGGGGAGCTAAGACTGGAGGGGACACTTCTTGGGAAATTCAGTCTTCCAGAGGTTTGGAGTGGGGTTCTGTTTGAGTGTGGGGAGGGTGTCTCAGGGACATTTCGATGTCTTTCAACGTAACTCTAAAATTAACACATGCGATGTGGGGATAAAAGTTTTAAGAGAAATTAAAAATCCTCTCCCCCGGCTTTTCTCTACTCAGAGAACTTAAGTAGTTTCAGAGGGCCCTTCTGTGGTGGTTCGTGGGAACTCAACTCAGCCTCAAGCTTTGGTCTCTGAGGTTGCTGCCACCATTTTCCTGGGCAGTGCTTCCTCTGTGTTCTTGACACTAGAGTTCTGGGGCCATGCATGCTGGTGCTCTTGAGGTTTGGGGTTCTCTTTAAGGGACAGCCACTCTGACTTAAACTGGCTCTGCAGTTGGCATGACTTGGGCCCCGTTCAGTCTGTGTGCAACCTCATCTGCTCCTTGGTTGAGTCCCTGAAATGTGGGTATGGGTGACCTGACTGCCCCACTCAGGTGGCTCTGTTCTCAGAAGAAGCTCTGCTGGACAGCTGTGCTTATCTGGGTCCAGGCAGGTCTGGTGGCCAGTCTGGAGTAGGTGTTTTTTTCAAGATAGGATCCCTATCCTCTCCATGCCTCCCTCCTGCCCTGTTTCTGGCCCAGCCCACTGACACCTCAGACAGTAAGAAAAGGAAGTGGTGCCTTGGTCTACCTTTGGGGCCTATGTTGGGTCCTGAAACTTTACCTGGGGTAAGTGACCCTCATATCTCCTTCTTGTGAGTCTGAACTGCTTCTCTCAAGGTGCCAAGGAGAATTGGGTCAGTCAAGAAGCCTAAGCACTGAAGGGCCAGGGACGCCTTCCCGCTCACCGAGAGAGTAGTAGGCCCAGACCTCTCTAGAATAGATTGGAGGTAGGCAGGGTGTGGGATTTGGGATGAATTCCTTGGAGGTAGGCTGAGAGAGGGAGCCCCTTTCCCGGGAACCCTCCTGGGCTTGTGCTGGTGTGTGTGTGTGTGTGTCTCTCTCTCTCTCTCTCTCTCTCTCTCTCTCTCTCTCTCTCTCTCTCTCTCTCTCTGGTACAGGGCTAAGCTGGGTTGAGTGTTAGGATGGGTTCCAACGCTTCCTCCAGGCCAAGCCACCCCTCAGATCCACTTTTCAAAAGGACACGCATGGCGGAGGCTGGGATTGCTGTTAGGTGGCTAACCCTAGAGCTGTGTTAGACCATTTGGGCACCTAGGGTGGTAGAGCTGGGTTCAGGTGGGCCTGAGCTCTCTGTGTGGTTAGAAACCCAGTCTGGACGGGCAGTGGTGGCGCACACCTTTAATCCCAGCACTTGGGAGGCAGAGGCAGGCAGATTTCTGAGTTTAAGGCCAGCCTGGTCTACAGAGTAGTCTACAACCAGGGCTATTACAGAGAAACCCTGTCTCGAAAAAAAACAAACAAACAAAAAAAAAAAGAAAGAAAAAAAAGAAAAAAAGAAAGAGAGAGAGAAAGAAAAAAAGAAAGGAAGAAAGAAAGAAAGAAACCCAGTCTGGGACAGTCTGGTTCTGGCCCCTGGTAGCCTTGGGGACCTGGGTAGAAGGCAGTGACTAGAGCATCATGGGAGGGAGGCTAGGCTTGAAAACTGAATTCTGCTAGGGTGTCCTGCTTGTGACAAATTACTGCTCTTCTGAGCCTTTACTCCCTCTGTCCAAATGTCTGGGGCTAGCATAGGTAGGTATAGCTGCTTAGTTCTCCAAAGTGCCTTGGATGTCCAGGGCAAGTGGCTGCTGTTGTGGGCCCTGGGTGCCCCATAGGCCCATGATGTTAGGCAGTGTTAATGAAGACCTTGATTAAAAGAAAATGTCTTGAGTAAAAATTTTCCATTCCACATTTGGCTTTTGGCAGATATTCTGTCCCTGAAGTCACCCCCTTCCTGGGCGGTGTCTCTCTGCTGGCCTATGTGGGGCTCCAGACCTCCACTTGGGTGGGGCACACAGTGATGGCTTGTGTTCTTGTCCGAGTTATTGTTGCTCAGGATGTGTCTTAAGACCTCGGGTGCTCAGAGCCTAGAGCTAGGAACACGTGTATGCATGCACACATACACCCAGTCCTCAGCAGGGCTTGAGCCAACCAGGAAAGGGTCTTTAGGAATGTAGCAGGTAGAATCTCCCGCTCATTGCAGGCCAGATGCCTGTAGAGTCCACCCTGCTCCAGCTGGCCCCCTGGAGGCAGTGTGGGGCTGGCCAGATGTGTCTCATAGGCCCAGGCTGCAGAGGATGGACTCTACAGGCAAGCACTAAAACTAAGCAGAGGACTAAGCGCACAAGTACCTAGTGCTCCTGCCTGCAGCATCCCTTGGGAAAGCTGGCATGTCCTCAAATATTGTCCTGTGTCTTTGTGTGTCCTCACACATCCTTTCAGGCTTCAGTGGTCCTTGTGTATGCTCATGTTTGCCCTGTGCTTGGGGGCAATGGGAAGCACACAGAGGCAGAGGGCTTGCCTGAGTCCCGGGATATTAGGCCACTGACCTGGGTTAGACAAACCTGAGAGGAGGGTACCACAAGGGTGTCTTCACAAGTGCCCCCATTCACATGTGGACATGAGCAAATGTACAGGTATGTCTATATGGTGTGTGGGTCCACAGTATCTACATGCAAGCCTTCCTGCGTGTACCTTTGTCTACAGCGGTTCGCTGTTCACAGGTGTGGAATGGTTGTGCTTTCGTATGGTTGTGAGCTGTAAGTTTGTACTTCTGTGCCTTTCTGTATATGTGTGTGTCCATGTGCTTGTATCCATGTTTCTGCATGTGCTCCCGTATGTGCTGTGCTCCCCCACAACCCTGTCCCTGCACACAGGCTCTCTAAGTGTGGACTTATCCAGACCCTAGTCGGGAGGCCAGAAGTCCTCCAGCAGCACCCAGAGGACAAGATGCTTGGTCCTGGATCCAGCTTTAGGGGCTTAGAGACAAGGACAGTGACTGAACTCCAGCTCAAAGTGCACTAGGTCCTCTGACACATAGCCTGTGTATTCGCCCGCACGCGCACGCGCACACACACATACACACACACACACACACACACGCCTGGCCCTGCTGTGTTTATGCAGGTGGTGCTTGCACATGTTATACTGAGGTTGTCCAGTACCCCAATACCTTTGAGGTGTCCCACCAGTGCAAACTGCCAAACATGGATCAGGACTGCCCCCTTGCTCCTCAGACATCTCACTCAGGGCAGCTGTCTGGCCCATGTGGTCCGCTAAGGAGCTAGAGAGGCAATACAGAACACTCCAGTCCTGGGAACTAGCCCCTTTCTACTTCATAGGCAGTGTACCTCTGAGGCTAGCCCAAGTGAAAACTAGGAGGCAGCCTGGTCCCAATGCCTGTGGTCTTCAGCTTCTTTTTAGGAAGGACACCAGTTGTGTCCACTTCATGGTGAGGAGAACCAAGAGCATGGCACTTCATGTAGGAGAAGGTCTTATAAGGACTTAACCTGAGTCTCTCTGAGCCTGGTCTTCCCATGTCCGCCCCCACCTGCTTCCTCCACACCCATATCTCCCCTTTATAGCATCCCTTCGACCCCTTACTACTTCTGCAGATGGCTCTAGTGTTTGACATTATGCTCTTGACTTTGTAGCACGAGGTCTGAATTTTTCCTTTATACCAGTGTGGAACTAGCCCCTCTCATCAGACACCACAGGGAGCTGGTGTGTTCTACCCAAGTCAGGCTGGAGAGCACCCCATCCCTAGAAGGCTTGACTGCTTCACTCAGAAGTATCTCTCTCCCTTACCTACTGAGTTCACGGCTGGGCTGTGAATCTCATCGTAGGGTGCCACTGTAGCTTTGTTGAACAGCATGGATTGGAGGTCACAGACATGTTGTTTGGGCCGTTTGTGTCAGAGATGGGGAATGTTGAGTGAACGTTCCAGGCTGACAGGTTTGGTCCTACCCATCTCCTGTTGGACCCTCATGGGTGCGGCCTGTGTTGTCAGGCTGTATGTCCGCGCTGGCCCGTGAAAGAGGATGGGGTATCATGGCTGGTGGCCCCGTAGAGGGTGCTGCCGTGGGAAGCAGGAACTTTAAATAGCCTCTTGCTTTCCACTAAAAATAGTTCTGCTGCCATGGAGGTGGTTGCTGGGGCGGCGGGCCTGGCTCCTGGCCAAGGCAGACGTGGGCGCACAGCGTGGACTGTGCACTCAGGTGGCGGGTAGCTGCAGGCTCCGCAGGCGGCCACCATCACTCCATCTTTCGGTCAGGGCATCCGTAAGGGAAACCCCACTGGCCTGGCTCCACAAAGGACCAAACACAGGCAGGAAATTAAACCCCTGTGTGTACCCCACTACCTTTCTCAGCAGCTATTGACACAGAAGGAAGCATGGTTTCCTGAGGCCAGAGGAGCCTCTTGAACACTGGGTAGACTTAAGTAGCTACTGCAGTGTCAGGACTGGGGGTTCAAGGCCCGGCATGTCTCTGTGGAGGGGATTCTGGTGAGGACCTGTAAGGGCTGAGGCAGATGTGCAAAGCTCTTACTATGAAGCTACAGAGATACACCTTCTGGAAGGCTGCTTGGAAAATGGGGTCAGACGGGAAGAAGCCGAGGCTGCAAGTGCTGTAGGCCTGGGGAGAGATCCGAAGGGGAGAGTGTGTGCTTTTCCAGCGTCTTAGCTCTCCTGTGCTACCACCTGTCAAACAAGGTAACAAACCCAAAAGAAGGGTCTGCCCAGACTAGAGCTGCACCCTCCAGAACGAAGGAGGATGTGCCCATCACTGGCTGAAGCAGGGTTGGGACTCTCCATACCTCGGCAAGTGCATGGCTCTGGCATGGCCTGACCCAGGCTGCTGGGTAGCGCACTGGCCTGTGAGTTCTCACTCCTGTCTGGGCCCCTTAGGAGTATGGTAGCCTGGGCGAGTTGCAGGTAGGTTGGCTTAGCTCTGTGGCCACCCCAGTCCTGTGCCCCAGGCTAATGGGCCTCTTGGAGTAATCTCCTCAGCTGTAACTTGTATTCCGGACAGTGGCCTGGGGTTACCAGGGCTGGAGTTAGTGCAAGGAGCTTACACTGACCATGATGTACACAGCCAAGGAGTAGTGATAGCTAAGATCTGCTGTGTGCCTGTCTGGTGGGCCCAGATGAATACATATGGCTGCATCTCAAAATTCTGACCCTGCCTCCTTCATATCCCCGTCTCTCTGCCCATTGTCCATTGTAGGTGCCCATGGTTGACAAGAGCTGTGTCTCCAGCTATTCCTGTCTACAATGGCATCCTCTTCCTCTTTGTCCTGGCCAACTTCAGTATGGCTACCTTCATGGACCCTGGAGTCTTCCCCCGAGGTAGGGCCTTGTATGGGGCAGCTCATCTGCTTCTTGTCACTGGAGTGTAAGTGGCTGATTTGGGATTCACAGTGGGTGGGCTGAGCAGAGATTAGAGAAGTCCTCTACTACTTGGAAGCTCACCTTTCTGTACTCTTGCCCCCCCCCCCCGCACAACCCCCCTCTTCCACTGGGCTCCTGATGTTCAGCCGACGAGGACGAGGACAAGGAGGATGACTTCAGGGCCCCGCTGTACAAGAATGTGGATGTGCGGGGCATCCAGGTCCGCATGAAATGGTGTGCAACGTGCCATTTCTACCGTCCACCACGCTGCTCACACTGCAGCGTCTGTGACAACTGTGTGGAGGTGACCACCCCTGCCCCTCTGCCCTCCCACCAGTCCCTGTGCCCAGGTCCTGCCCTCCTTTCGTTCTGACACACTGCCCCTGCCAGGACTTTGATCATCACTGCCCCTGGGTCAACAACTGCATTGGACGCCGCAACTACCGTTACTTCTTCCTGTTCCTGCTGTCACTCAGCGCACACATGGTGGGGGTGGTGGCCTTCGGCCTGCTGTACGTGCTCAATCACTCAGAGGGGCTGGGAGCTGCCCACACCACCATCACGTATCCTTATCTTTACATGGTCCAGCCCTCAGCAGCATATCCTGGGGGGTAGGGTCAGTGGGTACATGGGTCTTCTAGAATAGTCGCTGTGCTTAGATGAGAGGGGGCCACAAGAACTGTCAGTGTGGTGGGGGGAGGGGGGTCTTCATGTTCTTGCCTCAGCTGTTGGCCTTAACAGGCCAGCATGGCCGTCATGTGTGTGGCTGGCCTTTTCTTCATTCCTGTCATCGGCCTCACTGGCTTCCACGTGGTTCTGGTCACTCGGGGGCGCACCACCAATGAGCAGGTGCAAACCCTGTGGGCTGGGCCTCAGGAACCCTCATGTGAGGTTGCTTAGGCAGCTGTGGGAGGAGGGGCTCAGGGTCTGGGGCCATAGCTGCCCATCCCGCTACATACTTGCAACCCATGGACCCTGCAGCCACCAACAACTCCAGACCTGGGAATGCTACAGCTTCCTGCAAGGGCAGGCAAGGGTAACCTGGGTATAGGCCACTGTTGGGCCCACTTTACCCACACTGCCTCTCATGAAGACCACTTATAAGGACCCCACCTACCTTTGCCTTTCTCCCTGCCTGTTCTGGGTGGTCAGGCTGGCTGAGGGGACCCATGTCCACAGGTGACTGGGAAGTTCCGCGGGGGTGTGAATCCCTTCACCCGAGGCTGCTATGGGAACGTGGAGCACGTGTTATGCAGTCCCCTGGCGCCCCGGTGAGGCCCGGCCTGGGCAGGGGGACAAGAGGCCTGTTCTGGGTGCGGGGTGGGCAGCCTCGGACCCTCAGCCTGGTTCCTTTCTGCTCTGGCTAGGTGGGGCTGGCCCTGCCCTTGTTTGTTCTGGCCTGTTTGTCTGGCCACTGACCTCTCTACCCTGGCACAGGTATGTAGTGGAACCCCCCAGGATGCCGCTCTCAGTGAGCCTAAAGCCACCCTTCCTGAGGCCTGAGCTCCTGGAACGAGCTGTGCCCCTCAAGGTCAAACTTAGCGACAATGGGCTGAAAGCTGGCCGCAGCAAGGTGGGGGTCTGGACTGAAACAGTAATGGTGTGTGAGTGGGACTGTGGGGTGTAGGGGTGGGGACAAGAAGAAGAGGTAGAGGGACTGGCAAAGCATAATGCATGTGTTCAAAGCCGCAGGAAGACTGGTGTTAGTGGCACATGTCTAATCCCAGCACTTGGGAGGCAGAGGCAGGTGGATCTGTGGGTTCAAGGCCAGCCTGGTCTACAAAGTGAGTTCTAGGACATACAGGGCTATACAGATAAACCCTGTCTCAAGACTTCACCTACCACTGCTCCCTCTTCCTTAGTCCAAGGGCAGTCTAGACCAGTTAGATGAGAAACCTCTGGACCTGGGACCGCCACTGCCCCCCAAGATAGAGGCTGGCACCTTTGGAAGAGATCTGAAGACCCCAAGACCTGGCAGTGCTGGTGAGGTGGAGGGCAACTGAGGAAAGGGACATGGGCTGGCTTTTGTGTCACTCCATGACTGTGGTCCCTCTTCTCAGAGAGTGCCCTATCAGTACAGAGGACCAGTCCCCCAACACCTGCCATGTATAAGTTCCGGCCAGCCTTCTCCACTGGTCCCAAGACACCCTTTTGTGGACCTAGTGAGCAGGTAAGTCCAGGCTCTTCCTCTAGGAAGGACCCCAGCTCTGAAGACAGCCCTACCTCTGGGAGGGATCTGCCCCTGGAAAAGGTCTGTCCCTGGGGAGAGCCTTGTTTGGTCATGATGTCCTGTTCCCATGCTTGTGCTCCTGACAAGGCCATACTTGTCACAGAGGTGTTATGTGCATGCTGGCAGGACTGCATCCTGTAGGTATGCTAAGCTGGGGTTCCTTGGAGAGGAGCAGGTAAGACCATCTTGGCCTGGCCCCTCAGCTTCTCTGCTGGCATTGCCCACAGACCAAGAGGGCAGCTTCCCCCTCTAGCAGTTAGGATGTCTGGAATTCCACTATTAGTCATTCTGTGAGGCCCACGGGAGCCCTCAGAAGAATTAGAGGTTTGTTTGAGAAAGCGCGTTTATTTTCATGAGTTAAGTACTTCTTTGTCTATCACTGTGGAGCAGTCAGCAACATGGAGCAGCCTGTGGAATGATCCAGAAACCCGCGTGTTCCCAAAGCTGCCATCCTCCTAGAGGTTGCCTGAGAGACTAGCTCCACACATCTAGACCAGCCCTATCCTGGGGGCCTCCTTACTATCTAGGCCATTGGGTGAGAGTGAGCCTGAGCACCTACAGTCAAGGTCCATCCTAGTGGCGGTGTGGTAGCTCTGCTGCCCAGCAGGAGAGTTAGGATAGGCTTTGGACACCCTGTGCCACTGCCTTCCTACCCTACAAAGGATTTCATAAATCTGCTTGAGTGGACCAGGGCAAGTTATTCTTTCAGGCTTTGGAATTTGAGGGGCCTGCGGCTCAAGTCTAGTCACAGAGACTAAAGAAGCCCCTCTTCCTGTGGCTGTGGCTGTGGCTGCTCTGGGTTGGAGAAGCCCACGATCATAGACCTTATGTCTGGAGAAACCTGCCCTGGCCTTTCACTACAAAGCCCCACTGTTGGTCGCCTTAGGAAGGATCTGTGCAGCCTGTTAGTGATTGTGGGTAGAAGCAGGCCCCACACCAGCTTCTCTTTGGAAGTAAATTCTGAGATAATACACCATGTCAACTCTTCTGTCCCAACTTCCATCCGTAGTAGGCGCTGTGGGAGTGCTGAGGAGCAGGGATGGGAATCTCCTGTTCTGTAGATTGGATTAGTTGCCCTTGCTTCCATGGCTGCTGTATTGAATCGCAGCCTCAGAGTTCTTCGTGCTATAGGGTCAGGTAAGAGGTGAGGTGTGTACAGTAGTGAGAATACCCTGTCCTCCACAGGTCACAGGTCCTGACTCCCTTACTCTGGCAGATGACAGCACCCAAAGTCTAGACTTTGTGTCTGAGCCCAGCCTGGATCTCCCAGACCATGGGCCTGGTGGTCTACATCCTACCTACCCCCCCTCCCCACCCCTCAATGCCACTGATGCCTTCTCAGGTGCCTTACGCTCCCTGAGTCTCAAGGCTGGTGGTCGGAGGGGTGGGGACCACATGACCTTACAGCCACTGCGCTCCGAAGGTGGGCCCCCTACACCCCACCGTGGTCTCTTTGCTCCTCATGCACTGCCCAACCGAAATGGCAGCCTGTCATATGACAGCCTGCTTAACCCTGGCTCACCCAGTGGCCACGCATGCCCCACACACCCCTCTGTTGGTATGGCCGGCTACCATTCACCCTACCTGCACCCCGGGCCGTCAGATCCACCACGGCCCCCACCCCGCAGCTTCAGCCCTGTGCTGGGTCCCCGGCCTAGGGAGCCCTCTCCTGTGCGTTATGACAACCTGTCTCGGACCATCATGGCCTCTATCCAGGAGCGCAAGGACAGAGAAGAGCGTGAACGGCTGCTGCGTTCCCAGACTGACTCACTCTTTGGCGACTCTGGTGTCTATGACACACCCAGCTCCTACAGCCTGCAACAGGCCAGTGTGTTAACGGAAGGTCCCCGTGGCTCTGTGCTGCGTTATGGCTCCAGGGATGACCTCGTGGCTGGGCCTGGCTTTGGTGGTGCCCGCAATCCTGCCCTGCAGACGTCATTGTCCTCACTGTCCAGCTCCATGAGTCGGGCACCTCGGACATCTTCCTCCTCCCTGCAGGCTGACCAGGCCAACAACAATGCCCCAGGACCCCGGCCTGGCAGTGGTTCACACAGGTCACCTGCCCGTCAGGGCCTGCCTTCCCCACCAGGCACGCCCAGATCGCCCTCCTACACGGGCTCCAAGGCTGTTGCCTTCATCCACACGGACCTCCCGGACCGGCAGCCCTCACTGGCTATGCAGAGGTGGGTACCCCAGAAGTGTAGTTGGGTTTTCCCATGCAGGACCCCTCATGACCTGGTTCTCCCAGCTCATCCCGGAGACCCATAGGTTGTCTGCAGGGACAGTACAAGGTAGCTGGGCCTAGTTCCCCCTATTGGGGAAGGTCTAGCCCTGGGTGCAGTATGCATGTGAGAAGAGACATTGTTATTCTGAGCCAGCATACTTTACTCAGAGCCCTCCTAGAGCTAGCTTCACTTGGGTTGTGTGGACTCCTACCTTCCCAGGCATGCTGTTCCTTCTCTGGTCTTGATACATGCTCAGCATGCTGAGGCTGGGGGATATTGCCTCACCACGTTTCATATGTACTGAGCATGCAGCCCCAGGTTAGCAGGGAGCCTCCATTGCTTAAAAGTAGGGAAGGGCAGGTAGGACCCAGGCACCTGCACTGGCTTCATTGTTTTGGTCTCAGGTGAGGCCTGGGAGGAGACTCTGTTTAGGTTGTGTGGCTACAAAAGTTCCATGAGGCATCCCTCAGGGGAAGAGTAGTAGCTCTGGCCAGGCCAGGCCAGGGGATAGGAGTGGTACCTGATTTTCCTGAGAGACTAGTGAAAGAGCCGCATGTCCACCACTGGGCTCCCCAATTTCAATCGCAGAGAGGGCCCAGCAGCTCAGGCCAGCTGCTCTTTGGCTGATCCAGCTGGGAGAGATCAATGTACCCATGAGGCTGACAGCAGTTCTGGAAATATCTGTCCTGTGACAGCATAATCCTAAGGACAAGGACAAGGGTCCAGGACACAGGGCTCCAGTCCACATCTACATGTGTCCTATCGCCCACTGTACTGTGTTCACTGTGTGTGCATGTGTGTGTATGTGCTTGTTTTGATGCAGGGATCACCCTCAGCTGAAGACCCCCCCAAGTAAGCTTAACGGGCAGTCCCCAGGCATGGCCCGTCTGGGGCCTGCTGCCAGCCCCATGGGGCCCAACGCCAGCCCTGCCCGGCACACGCTGGTTAAGAAGGTGTCCGGCGTGGGTGGGACTACGTACGAAATCTCGGTGTGAGAACTGACCACCACTCATCTGCTGTGATTCCACGGGGACCAGGACCCCCACAGTAGCTCCCCAACCCTATCAAGTTCTCTGCCCCCAGGGAGGAGGCTACCCAAGCCTGCTGTGGACACGTCAACAGGAAAGAAAGCCTCCACAAGCTTGTGCTCCGGCCTCTGCCTGTTCATCTACTTACCTAGTACTCACAGGGCAGACGGGTCCAAGGCTGGGATGGGGACCTGGATTGCCTCCTTCATCAGCCAAGCTCAGCCCTGCACCCTATTGCCCTCATTCCCTAAGGCCAGACTCCAACAGTCCCATGGGTCCACCCACTCCTGTCTGGATGGGTTGTTCAGCCCTGTTCTCCAGCTGCTCCTAATTCATGGCCTTTCACTGACAAAGCTGGTCGCTTGTTGCTTGGCAAGGCCTATGCTTTGCAGGGAGCATAACCCTGGCCTGCTCTGGGTTGGGATGGATGGATGAACAGATGGACAGATAATCTAGCGGTAGCAGGGGTCCCACTCCCTCTGTCCGTCTTGCCTGGCTGGTGGGTTCATGTCCCTGTGTCTGTATGCTGTGCTGCCGTGCCACGTCTGATGTGTTAGTGCTCGGCTGCCACTGTTCTTTCATCAAAGCCTTAACTTCTGCTTTATGCTCTTGTGGGAGGTGATGGGGAGTGGGGTAGGCCAGAGCAGAGAGGGGGCCAGATGCTGCCCCAGGGACCAGTGGGGCCTAGAGCCCCCTCCCTCTCTCTCAGGCCTTCCCTGCCAAACTGGAGAGTCCTCACCCCAAAGCATCCCGAGTTCCCAGCACTGGCTTGGCCAGCGCAGCTGGAAAGCACATCAGGGAGGGGTCAGTTCTTCCCCTGGCGTCAGGGACCTGAGTAAGCACATGGCAGCGTTCGCTTGCATTGTGTCTGTTTTATGTTTTTATATTTACATCTATATATCTATAATTTTATTAAAAAAAGGAAAAATCATTTTGATCCTTTCCTTGGGCAAGGCTATGGCCGTGGGTACAGGGGAGAGTCTCAGGAAAGGAGTTGGCCAGCTGGTGCAGGGTGACACATTCCTCTTGGACAGTTCTGCCGACAGGCCAAGTCAGGCCTAGTTGGTAATGGACTTCTGCTGGTGAGTTGCAAAGGTCTCTTAAGCCCGGTCTGTGTCATGCCAGACAACAGGGCAGCTGGTAAGAGGCTGGGACCTCAGCTACCTCATGAGACCCTTGAGGTACCAAAGGGCTTGGAGCAGGTATACAGTGGAGGCCGCATATGAGGCTGATGCCTGGTGAGAACCCTACCGAAACTACTGTCCTTTAGAATGCCCCCTTCCCTGCCATATACCAAGGGAGGAATTAGAGTGTGTCAGAAAGCCACGTTTTTCTGAGCTGGGGCTCAGGGCTGGAGAGGGCTAGGCTAGGTCCAGAGTTTCAGGGAGGGGAGGTGTCCAGAGCCCCTTAGCTCTACTCCCTCCTGACTCCCACCTTTCTGCTTCTCTCTCATGGACATCGGCCAACAGGGGGCGCATTGGCAGCTGTAGCCGTGGATGGGGGTGGCGTGGTCCGCCTAGGGGGACTCCTGGCCTGCACCTGTGCCATCTTGGCCATCCTGAGGACCACCCGCCGCCGCTGCGGGCCCCCTGGAGCGTGGCTGCTGGGGCGGCCCCCCGTGGGACCATCTGTCGGCTACATTCTGCTGCATCCAGCCTTTTCCCCAGCCTCTCAGGTCCCTAACAGGACACTAGTAGGTGGCTCTAGGGCCACGGACAATCTCCTGGGGACCCAGAAGACCAGGCTGCTGTAGAGCTTTGGAGTCGGGCTGGATGTAGCCTGGGGATCCCTGCCCAGTTCCCTATCAACCAGCCACATCTTGACTGATCAGTCTGCCAGGGCCCAGGACCCTGTCTCCAGGTGAACTCAGGAAGTCCCCCCCACCTGCTGCAGGGGTCCAGTGCCCCAGTGGGGGTGGCCTCAGAGCTACTGGGAACCAGCATGACCTTCACCCCAACCTCCTTACCCCTTCCAAGCACTTTAAGCCACTTCCTCTAGGGAGCCCAGGCCTCTGTGGGTTGGGCTGGGGTGGGGGGTCTCAGGTCACCGCAGGTTATTGCACTCCTCCACTCAACCCCAAGCCCTTGAACAGATGCCTTAAAGTCCTGGAGCTGCCAGACAGCTCTGTGCACCATGAACCTGGTCCACCCGTCTCTGCCTCTTGCCTGCTCTGACCCCACCTGGGTCTTCTGCGTCCAAGGGTGATACCTCTGGGAATACCCAAGCCTATGGGCCTGGATACTCCTGGGAAGAGTCAGAACAGAATCCCTAGCAACTCCTCCTTTCACACAGGGGCCGTGTCCTGGGGTCCACTTCTGGGCAGCAGTTCTGTGTCTCCCATCTGGGGACGGATCCACAAACTGTTTTCTGTTCTACAGGATTTCCCTCCCTCAACTTCCCTAATAAATTTTTTTTTTTTTTTTGTGTTCATCTCCACGGCACTGCCCAGCAATGTGGGTCCCCTGATTTTAGCCTTGGACAGTGTGCCAGGTGGCTGAGTTAGACAGGGGCCATGGTTGAGAGGTCGAGAGCCCCTGCAGAGTTGACAAGGTAGGAAGGGGTCAGCAGATTCAGGGCTCTCATTTCCACAGTTCCTGGGAGAGTCTGGTCCAGGGGAGCACTGAGTACCCTCCTAACTCCCCAGTTTATCTAGAGAAGACCACCCTGCCACACCTTCAAGCTCCAAGGCCTTTGTGGAGGATTACACTTGGGAGCATATAGAAGCCAACACTGGCATCTGAGGCAGGGGTCCCACCACCAAACCCTACCACCAGAGTGCTTCAGAAAGTTCCCAAACCTTTGCCCCACAAAGCTCCGGTTTCCATGGAAACAAGCTTACATGCAAAGTGTGTCATGACTGTATATCCAGCTGCAGGCCCAGCCCTCAGGACTAGCCCCTCCTCCACCCTTCTCCTGCAGCTCCTGGTAGGGACCTTGTGCAGTGGTGCTGTAGGCAAGGGCCAGTAAGGCCCCTGGGCCCCTGGGGCAGCACCAGCCACCTGGCCTTCTCCTTGCTGGGGCCACTGGGCTTCCGGTCTAGAAAGGCAGGAAGTCGTCCACCTCGAGGCGCAAGAAGGGACCCAGTAGGGTCCTGAGCTTCCAGACAGCAGCTCGGCTCAGCAGGGGTGGCACCAGCCCCTCGAAGGATGTGGGGTCCACCACGTATATGTAGGCCGCTGTGCAGGCCAGCAGAGCACCCAGCAGCAGCCTCAAGGCCAGCAGCCTGCAGGCAGTGGCAGTTAAGGGGTAGGGAATACCCATGGGGATGGTCCTTGGGGACTGGGCTCTGCCCAGAAAGTGACCTACCAGAGGTGGTTCTTTAGGCTCTCGGAATATCCCAGCTGTGGCCTGCCTTTCTGTTAGGGAGGGGGATGGGTCAGAGCCTGTCCTCAGTACCTTCAGGACCCTGGGGGAGCGCAGGTCCCTAGCCTGAGGTACTCACCATAAACACTCTATTGTGAGGTCAACCCAGCTGTACTTGTTTCCCCTCCCTTCCCAGGGACAGTCTATTGCAACCACTGGGCTCAGGCTCTGAGACCTGGTCCCTGAAGTCCATTCCTCAGAATCTCCCTAGCACTACCATGGTTGGGGACACTGGAGTCAGCAGGAATTACCTCCATCATTTGCTGCTGCTTCCTGGCTTGAGTTCGGCATTGGGCCCTCTCCCTGGGGGAAGCACACTGTCAGGATCATGCATCCCTTGCCTCCAGCCTGGCACCACCCCTTCTGCAGGACTGAAGATCAGAGAAGGATCCACCCCATCCCAACCTGGCTCAGCCCGGGGTCCCTGCATCACCCCAGAATCTCCAGCTGGATGTCTTCCATCTGCTCCAACACACCCCGGATGTCCTTCTTGAGGTTCTAGGAGACAGAGGAAGTGGAGCCAGTCCTCCGGCCCATCACTGTGCCATACCCACTGGCCCTCATGGCCATCATCCCTACCATGGCCCTTTGACGACCTACCAGGAGCCCGGTGGCCTGGTTGTTCAGGGCCATGTGTACCTCGGCCACACCGTCCCACACCTGGGAGCAGGGAATTGAGGCCTGCATCATACCCAAGGAACAGGATATATATAGCAGGGGCTCCCTCCCACCAAGCAGGCACCTCTGTAATGGCCATCTTCTTCCTCTCAAAGGATAATCGGATCTGTTGCAGCTCACTCTGGGTGGGGAAGAGAAGTGTGGGCACAGGAACCTGCTCCCTGTTCCCCAGGCCAAGCCCCTCTCCCCAGGGCCCACCTGGGACTGCCGCACAAAGTACTCTTTCCCTGGGCAGAGCTCCTGCTGCTGCAACAGCTGCACAGGTGCCCTGTCTTCCAGGGTCCGGGTGGCTGACTCGGGGGACTGTGGGAAAGCCCCTGGGTCATGCCCAAGGGTGTGGACAGCTGGAGGTGCTGCTGCATGGGTCCGGGACTGCATGGGTCCAGGTCCGTGTGTGCTCCCGCTTACCCAGGCCAGGGCTGTACAGCTTGAGTGCTCAGAACATAAAGGTAGGAACTGCTGCCCTGGCCCCAGGAGGGCCCCCAGTTGCTCCCGAAGGTCCTGATTCTGTCTTTTCTGGAGGAAGGGGCAGAAAGGTGAGGGGGGGGTCAGGAAGGAAGCTGAAGCAGATGGGCTAGGGCAGGGGCTCGCTCGGAGGAGTAGCTAGTGTCTATTGGCCTGTGGAATGCACTCACCAGACAGTGGTTCTCCTGCTCCAGCTGCATAAAGGATTGCTCTGCACACCCCAGTGTCCCATCCTGAAGCTGTGTGGGAACTGGTGTGGATGAAGCTGTGGCCCTTCCTCTAGGCAGTAGCGTTGGGCATGGGCAGGGTCTGGGTCCTGAGGTGGGAGATCCTGTCTGCCTAGGTAGCCCCTGTTCATGCCCTGGATGTAGGGGCCAGCCCCACTCTACCTCAGCCTCCCCTTCTTGTCTGGCCCCTGTTGGCTCTCGAGCCCTCTGTCGTTGGATGTCCCGTTCACTTGACAGAAACATCCCAGGGGCTTCTCCTCCCACTCTGGGTCCCCCATTCCCTGTCCCTGGAGCTGGGAAAGGTCTGGAAGACTCTAATGACTGAGTGGACTGAAGGGGGACCGGACAGGGCCACCTTACAAATCCCTGACAGGGCTGATCCAGGCATCCTCCATGGCTGCTTGAAACTGGGGCTGGAGGACGCTGGGGGTGAGTGTGTCTACGGGGTTCCAGGGGTTTCGGCCCCTCCATTGGTCCCTGTGACCCGTTCCAGACCCCAGGACCAGGCTCTGGCCTGGCTAACCTGCCACTCTCTTTGAGGGCACTTTGGATGTCACTCTGGCTCACAAGTCTACCCAGGGTGACAGTCACAAAGGCCTGGGTACAGTCAGGGAGGTCACAATGGGCTGGGGCTGAAGGGAGGAGAGTGAGCTACTCCTGCCTCTGCCCAGCTCTCATTGGCCCCAAAGCCTCTGCCACTATGTCTTTTCTTTCTCTGTGTGTGGAGAAAGGTTCATGGTGCCCATTCGTTCTCAGAAGGCTGGCTCTGGAAAAAGCTGAGCTCTTGGAGAAATCACATGTGGCAAAATGGCAGCTATCCCAACTCCAGGTTCAAGGCCCTCCACTTCGTGTCCCTGTCAGGATCTAGCGGAGTAAAAATGACCAGCTGAGTTCATCGAGACTCCGCCCCTTTGATTATGCCCTCAGGACCAGTAAAGTTGCCAGTGAGCTGCTTCTGAGCCAAGCTCAGAAGGGTTAAATCATACCTGTGCTCATGTGTAGGAGTCGGGACAGCTGACAGGACACATGGGGCTACAGGCGTCTTACTCTGACTTGGTGTGGAATGCCAGTCTGAGGATGCTGTCTGCCGCCCCTCCAGTGAACTTGAACACCCTCTTTGACCCTACAGGTCCATGCTGACGCATGTCTTGCTACCCATAGTTCTGGGTGCTCAGGGGCCATGTTACACGCTTTATTTATTCGCAGTGCAATCTAGAGTCTTTTGTGTACAAGGTAAACATCTCCTCCCTGAGCTTCTCCCTAGCTGTTCTGTTTTCTAATTTTAATAGCGAATGTATTTTTTTAGTCCTCTCTCTCTCCCTCCCTCCCTCCCTTCATCCCTCTCCGTCCCACCCTGCCTCTGTGTGTATACACGCGTGTGCAGATGCACACAGGACCCAGAAGACAGTGCTGGATCCCATGAGACTGCAGTTACAGGTGGTTCTGAACCAACTTGCTGTGGGTACTGGGAACTGGCCTCTGGCCTTCTGCAAGAGCAGCAACTGCTTTTAACTGCTAAGCCATCTCTGCATCCCATCAATGTTCCATTTGGGGGTTGCAATATTTCACTGATGAAATCTCTTCTGATTTTCCCATTTGTTTGGAACTCTGGGTCTCTTCTATGTGGCTTGGATATTTGTATGTCAATTCCTTTAAGTCCCAGCTCTCTTTTACTTTAAAACCAATAATTTATTCTGTGTATATGTGTTTTGCCTGCTTGCTTGCATGCCTTGTGTCCATTGAGCTAGAAGAGACTGTCAGATGTGTTTTGTTTTTTTGTTTTTTTTTTTTTGTTTTTTTTTTTGAGACAGAGTCTCTCACTGGGACCTTATTAAAGGAGGATAGCTGGCCAGCCAACCCTGGCCAGATCTGCACTGGGACTGGGACTGTGCGCCATCACCCCTGGCTTTTTACAGGATTTCCAGGGATCAGTCTCAGGTCCCCAGGCTTCACTGGCAAGTGTTTTGCCACCAGCCGGGCTGTCTTAGCCCTTCTCTCACTTTATACACAGCCTAGTGCCATTACAGATGGGGTGCTTTCTGAAGAATTTGCCAGTAGGCGATTTGGCATTCTGAAGCCCACATGTGTAAGCCTAGATGGTGCCGTATCCTACACAGCTGGGCCATGTGGAACCTGGTTGTGAAGAACCCACTGCTTCTTGGTTGCTGAGTGGAGCAGTGTGAGACTGAGGGAGAGCAGGGCAGTGTGCCGGTGAGAGACACAAAATCACAAGACACCAGAGAATGGTCTCAGCTTACTCCAGCTGCATTTGACAGGAAAGCCTTTTAAAAACACAAACACAAAGAACACACTAAAATAACAAAAAGTGTCCTATTGTAAATGTGTTAACAGTCAGCATAGGCATTTATTGTCATTTTGTAGTACTGGGCTCTGTACTGTCTTCCACTGACCATGCAATGGTGTATTCTTGCCATTTCTAGTACAAGTGTAAGGGATATGTTATGTCATGATGCCAGAGCATAATGAGTTGATGTGAGTTTCTAATTACCAACATTTTCTTAGCAGTGATGGAGATGACATGCAGGGCTTTGCACCCAATAAGCAAGCATCTACCATTGATTTATATTTCCAGTCCTTGCTATTAAATATTGTTTGTCTGTCTGTCTGTTTTAAAATTAAGTCACTTACTTCACACCTCATCACCACTTTCCCTCTCCCCTCCCCTCCATCCTACTATACATCTTTTGTTTGTTTGTTTTTGGTTTTTGGTTTTTCGAGACACGGTTTCTCTGTATAGCCCCGGCTGTCCTGAAACTCACTCTGTAGACCAGGCTGGCCTCGAACTCAGAAATCCGCCTGCCTCTGCCTCCCAAGTGCTGGGATTTAAGGTGTGTGCCACCATTGCCCGGCTCCCTATTATGCATTCTTATGGGACCACATATTGCCTATAATTGACCAAAGGGTTATGTAACACATGATGCTTTTTCTTGACAACTTTGAATCTCACTGGTGATATTTTTTCATCACCTGAGGTCACTGTGAGTCTCCCAATGCCTCTTCTTTCTCAGGGTACCTTGTTCTCTTTTCAGGATGCAGTGTTTTTGGAGAAGAACAAGACCTTTTGCTGCCGACTTTTTCTTTCCCCCTACGGTTCTTTGGTTCTATTTTCCTTTATTCTTGATCTTGGGACTTCTCAGCAGACACTCTTCTAATAAAGATCTGTCTGTTATTTTTTTTCTATCTCTGTTTATGAAGGAATTCAGAAAGGTAACAGGTATTTTCTTCCATTAAACCATAGGGATGGATGGTCCAGATCCAAGAAGGAAGGCTCTTGCCACGCATCTTTCTGCTCCAGTTCTGATATCTGGAATGATGAGACCTAGGGAGTTTGAGTTTGCCAAGGAATTCTGTTGACAGCTTCCATAATCGGTATTGGAGTCCAAGCTTGCCCGCAGCCAGTCCCTGCTTCCCAGCCAGGTGTATCCCTGAGTTAGCTGGGCCCCGCTTTCAGTTTCACGGAAGAAACTCTCCTGTTTTTCCCATCTGTTTGGAACTCTGGGTCCCCCTCTCCTGTTGTCTTGCAGACCTGGAATGGATATCCATCAGGGGCCACTGAAACCTGTGGTGGAGGAGCTGGTGTGTGCTACAATGAGAGCTCTGGTGGGGCCCAGCTGGCACACAAGCCGAAGTTCTGCATTTTTCCAGAATAGGATGTATCTATACACTCAGTACAGATAGAGACTGGCAGTCACACAATAGGAGGGGCCTGGAGTTGCCTCAGCATGTCCTAAAGCACTCAGCAGCTGCCTACTCAGGTCCCTGGAGGGTCTTCTAAGCCCTCTGCCTGTTTGTTCCTCTCCGGGGTTTCATGGTTACCAGGCTATGATGATCTCAGAGGTGGGAGCCCAGGAAGGCCCTTGGATAACATTTGGTGTGAGGTGACTGGTAAGTAGGAGCAGCCTCAGCAAAGGCTCTGAGTAGCTGGCAATGGTAGTAGTGGTGTCTTCGTACTATATTGTGAGTCTCCAGACTTGGTAAGAGCCCAATAGACACTCAGGATGCTGTCCTGTTAGTACCACACAAAGGCTAGGATCCTCACGTTACAGCTCCAAGTGCTCAGGGTGGGCTACAGTTACTGAGCAGCCATGCGTCCATGACTGAGGGTACTCCAGGTACTCATACGTTCTGAGATCTTAGGTGCCTACCTTAACCCGGAACCCGATGATCTCTGATCACCTTACCTTGGCTTGGGCTGTGCCCTATCTGGAAGACTGGTTTCTTTCAGACAGACCCGAAGATGCCTCCTCCCCCTTTCTCCATGGTCCTTGTAAGCTCTTGAGCTCCAGAGTGTCCTGAGAGGTGAGGGAGTCTAGTAGGAGAGAAGAGCCCAGAGTCTGCAGCGTAGCCGGCTCCACCTTGAGCAAGAGCTTGTGCTAGTATGTTAAATGCCCTACAGATCGGTGTGTGAGGCCGGGTGAGGGTCTGTGTGAAGCCCCAGTTTCATGCAGAAGAAGGGCTGAGTCTGTGTTGGGTGGGGGCCCTAGAATCACAGACACATGGAAAGTGTGGGACACTAGAGTGTGCTGTGAGGAGCTAGAGTGGCCCTAGCCCCTGTTGCTAGGCAGCACATTTCCCTGGACACCAGTTGCCATGGCAGCCGCTTCCTGCCCACATTGCCATGACGCCCAGATGGCCTTGAGGAGCCTGAAGTAGTGGTAAGGGGCTAGCTATCCAGACACACTCACACCATCCCTCCCCCATCCCTGCTGGTGCCTAGGGGATGCTGAGGAGAGAGGAGAGAGGAGGACTGTGCTGTCCAGAGTGTCTTGCCTACAGCTGGCCTGAGATGAAGTCAGGGCCATATAGGCAGATTCTACTTCACTCACTGTGGCTTTGACACTCAGTGACCCATGCTCATTTCAGGGCCTGAGTAGAACTCAGTCATAGAGCCAGCCACACCCATAAGAGATTCTTATTTCTGTACTTTTAACCTGGACTTCTGGCCCTTACCCACCTAGTCTGTTCTCTCCGCTTGCAGCCCCAAAGCGCCCTGCATGGGACTAGAGGATCCTACAGACCCTGGATGAATGCGCCTGGGGTTTTGCAGGCATTCCTGGAGCAGCCTTGGGATTATTACCCTGTCACTCAGGACTCTGGCCAGTCCTTTCATCTCTTTTCCAGGACCTAGGGTGTAGCCAAGGCATGAGCTCTTCTTTGCTCTGTTAGAGAGGCAAGATGACACTTGGCTCTGAGTCATGGCCTGCGACCTTCCAGGAGTCCTTAGACTCATAGCCAGAGGGGCAGATGAGGGATGAAGTGGTTTGTGTGATCAAGGACACCTCAGGGCTAGAAGGTAGGGGCTGCTAGGCCTCTTTTCCTGGCAAAGTAGACATGAGTTTCTGAGAGCTGTGTGACCTCCTCTGCCTTCTCCAGTCTGCAGGGAGTGGAAGGTGCAGAGCAAGCTGGGTCCTGGGACCACAGTGTCGGCAAAAGAAGGCCTTAGAACTATGCATGCTGCTTCATGCTTGTGTGTATCAGGATTGTGTAAGGTAAATGCCATGAGTTTGAGGCCAACCTAGGATACAGTGAGATCCTGTCTCCATGTTTTATCCCCACAAAGAGGGCACTAGGTAGGTTGTGTCCTTGAGGTCTTCTAGGAATTCCCAATTCCAGAGGTTAAAGCTCTGGGAGGGAAGGTACACCTGTGGGGTGCTCAGTACCAGACATGGCCTTTATGCTTCCAGGATGTATATAGTGACAGGCCATTTGTCTCTCTCTTCTGTGGTCACTCTCTGGAAGCCACTGTTCATGTTTTTAACTTTTTTTTAAAAAAAGAATTTTTAAATTTTATTTATGAGTACCCTGTAGCTGTCTTCAGACACACCAGAAGAGGGCATTGGATCCCATTACAGATGATTGTGAGCCACACCATGTGATTGCTGGAAATTGAACTCAGGACCTCTGGAAGAGCAGTCATTGCTCTTAACCACTCATATTTTTTTTAAGATTTATTATTATATGTAAGTATGTTTAAGTAGCTGTCTTCAGACACACCAGAGGAGGGCATCAGATCTCTTTACAGATGGTTGTGAGCCACCATGCGGTTGCTGGGATTTGAACTCAGGACCTTTGGAAGAGCAATCAGTGCTCTTAACCGCTGAGCCATCTCTCCAGCCCCCATCCACTCATGTTAACTTTAATAATCAGAAAGATAATAAGAGTGCTAAAGACAACCCTCATGAAAGACACAGTCCCAATAGATAGCCATCATTCCAGGGTGTTGCGGGCTCTGAGGCCTCATTCTGGGAGATGGCATACTGACCACCATGCTCCTGTGCTCCACGAGGTTGCTGGGTGTGAGCATCCCTCCCCAAGCTGAGGACCCCCTCCTTTCTTAGGAGTCAGATATCTTCTCTTGTTACTTCCAGATGGATAGTGGTGTCCAGAAAGTCAGCATGAACGGGCTGCCTGGTGGTCAGGGGCTAGAACCTGGGTTCTTGTCTCTCCTGTTCTGTTCTATCTGACCCCACTCTTGATAGATACTGGCCTACCTGTTGGCGCAGGCAACAGTGCCAGGCTGTAAACCCCAAAGGCCTATTTCTGTATCCTGATGGCATAAAGACCCTCAGGTTAAAGTGGGACTGTGGACAAATGAGAGGTCACTGTAAGCTGCCAAAAGCTGGCTTCTGGATGCTGGTGTCAGGCAGAGCAGGAGTAGACTGCAGTTCCTAGACCGGCCACCAGATGGTGCTTCAACCCTGCACCAGGCACAGATGCTTGGGAATCCAGCACCCAGCGTAGACAGGGTAGGAAGAAATTGAAGAGTCCACCAGGCTGAAACTTGTGCCGCAGAAGCGATAGAGCAGGCACAAAGCATCCACCCCCACTTAGGTCTGTGGTTTCCATGAGGGGTAGCCATATGGTCACAGCTCTTACTGGTTTGAGGGTGCTCCTTTCCCCACTGTTTAACACAGTGAGATCCTGTCTCCATGTCTTATCTCCGCCAAGGGGGCACTAGGTGGGCTGGTTTCTCGAGGTCTTCTGGGAATTCTCAATTCCAGAGGTTAAAGCTCTGGGAGGAAAGCTTAGTTTGAAGCAAGCTGTCCTAGACTTTCCCAGCACTGCGCAGCGGTATTCCATCTGTCCTAAGGTCAGCTCTGGATTGACTTCTGTCTGTCACAGACAGGGCAGTCACAGGAAAAGGAGTCCCAGGGCTATGTAATCAGGGCAGGTCAGGATGGTCCCAGCCAGCATGTGGGACTGCTGTAATACCAGGTCTTTGATACATTGGCTGAGAGTAGCCCGGGGGCTCCAAGGTGTTCTCTAGGAGGATGGGGACCACCTGCTAGGTGATGGACACCCTCAGGGTGCTGGGACTCTGCTTTTGGTCTGGGGTGGAGAACCTGGAGGCTGGGCCTGGAGTGAGTACATAGTGCTTAAAGCTGTGTCTGACAAGGCTTTAAGGTGTACACGTGTTTACTCGCGGACTGGGGACAGGTCTCTGTGGAGGAGATTCAGTGTAGAGCCCAGAGCCTAGACTGACATTTTCCTGCACTTTATTAGGGCTTTCAGCCTTAGCCCGCTCCGCCCAGGTGATTAAGGCTTGGTTGATGTCTTCAGGCTCTGGACAAGGTTCTACCTCAATCCACAGGGCTGGACCAAAAGTCTGGGCTCTGCCCTCCTGGGATGGAGTGGGAGTGTAAGGTTAGCCCATCTCTGTACCCAAATAGGATGCCCCTCTCATCCATAGACTCTAGTATATTTGTGCCCTATGATGTGGGGCTGCCATGGCTCCTCATCCCAGCATGGTGCCAGTGACAGGAAGTGGACAAGCTGATCATGAGACTCCTTCAGAGCCTCCAGGTGAGCCTTGAGCCTTTGGATGACAGAGCTTTTTCAAGATGATGAAGCCCTGAGTAAAGAGGGGGCGATTGGGGTTCGGGGGTGGGGACACATTTGCTGGCGCGGCACACCCGGCCCTCAAAATGCTGCCTTTACGGTAACTCCCTGTTGCACTTCCCACCTCTTTCACCAGAGGGCGCTGTCTAAAGGTCTCCCTGCCCACTGTGGAGGTGGAACCACAGCTTTGCGAGCCAGAGTTCCATGCTCCTGGTGACCCCAGCCTTTGAGAGTCTGTCTAGATGGCAACATGGGAGACTTCTCTGTAAGCTACCCTTCCTCCCATCTAGATAGCAAATCATCTCTCTACGCTGTGACTCTTGCCTCCTCTCTTGCCTCTGGGGGGCTTCTATGTGCCCCCTATTTAAAGCCGGTTCTGTTGAGCACGGCTGGCAAGTGCATAAAAGTTCTCCCTGAGTCTGGAGCCTATAGCCTCTCTTCCCTCAGCCAGCAAGAGTTTGTCTACCAGCATAGTGCCCACCACTGCTGCAAGCCCTCTCGACAATCCTACAGGCTTCTTCCACCTGCTAAGCGCCCACTTCCTCACTCCCACCCAGTTCACCTGGCCACTCCTGAGTGGGAGCACTCTCAGCACCCTCTCAGGGGCCTGACTTTGAGTTATCTGGGCCAGGTGGGCCTGGCTGCCTTTAACCAAAGCGAAGTATGAGAGTAAATTCTGGTCTTGCTATGCTGTGGGTGACGCCTTTCCACCTTCCCGGTCCCTGCTTTCTGGCCCCATTCCTCACTGCTCCTACACATCTTGCTCGCTGTGCTCTCCTCAACGTACTGCCCTCCTACCTGCAGCTCCCACCTCTGCCCCATCCCCAGCCTCATTTCTTCAAGCTTCCTGGGCCAGACTCCCTAGAAAGCTTCGAGCCAGAGGTCTTGTGTTTTGGAGGGAGCGTGGCTACAATGATCCTCCTGCTGCGCCCCGCCCGCCCCCCCAAACCTCACCCGACCAGGCAGCTGAGGACCTAGTGATCCCACAACCCACCCTCCCTATGGCTAGCTGGTGGCTGCCTCACCACACAGGCTAGCTAGGAGAAGCCGCCAGGCCTCCCGGGAGACAGCAGCATCTTCTCCCTGAAGCCTGTATCAGTGATAAAGGGCACTCTCAGCCCCCTGTTCATGTGCCAGAAGCTGCTTGCGATATGAGAGAGATGTTTAATTTATCTCAGGAACTAGGCACGAGTTATAAAAATGGTAATTTCTTGAAGATTCAATTACTTGTTTTCATTGTTACCCCGGTAATCAAGAAAACGATTTTTAATGATAGGCTGGAAGATGGTCCCAATCTTGGGAGGGAGGATGGTGCAGGCTGGTGATTAGGGACCAGAAGGACAATGTCTATAGACCAGTGGGGCCGAAGTACCCCATGTATGGCAGTCTCTGCAGCCGTCTGGGTTCTCAGTCTCCTCACCTGCCAGTGAGCCCACCTCTGGAGATCTTCAATCATCTATCTTCTGGAGCCTCTGCAGGAGCAACCAGGGCTTCTCAGGGAGGGGCTAGGACCTGATCTCTGCACCCCCAAGTGATGTCTCAGCTCTAAATAACATCTCCAGGATTAACATTGCTGGCAGCCAACAGTACCAGGTGATTGGAAAAGGGGTTTTATGGCCTCTTGGGTAAAATTGAACTTGCATCCGACGTGTGTTTCCAAGATGGGATTTTCCTCCCTGGCAAATGAAGCAGGTTCACACTAATTACAACAGCCGCTCCAGGCCACTCATCATACTCAGTGGCCAGGCACTCATCGAGGCTGGGCCTGTGCCACCCAGGGGTCAGGGCTGGGTCATCTACGGGAGCCCAAATCTCTTGATGACCTTGATGCTGGCTCTAGAGGAGGGCACAGTATAGTCAGGAGAGGAGAGAGGAGGGAATGCACAAGGAGAGATGGGATGAGGGTAGCCTGACAGAGCACGCCAGAGAGGACACATTTGAGGCTCCAGGCTGCTGGGGCTGCTGGGTCTCACTGGGAACCCAAGGCTCTTAAGTTGGACCCAGGGTGGAGCCCTGGACATGCTATAGCAGGACCTGGAGTCTTAGTTGAGGGTGAACTGGGCACAGCTTCTTTTGGGTCTCTAAGTTGCTGTGGTTCTGGCTCTGGCTCCCTCAGCCCAGTGGCAAGACCCAGTGGGTTCCACAGGAGCAGGCCCAGCCTCCATCCTGCTTTCTGGGGCTGTTGACTTTGTTGTCATACTATCAGAGAGCATGGGGACATGAAGCCACCTCCGGGTAAGCAGGAAGAGGCACGTGGGCTTGGATCCAGGTCTGGGGGAGGAAGACATCCCTATCATTTTACATAGAGACCCAGGGACACAGCCGCTACTACTGGTCCTCCCTCCCTCACCATCCGGAGTCACAGTGCCAATGAGCAAGAGAGGGTTGCTATGGGCATCATTGTGGGGGTATGCCACACCACTGAAGGATGTAAGGGAATGGCCTTCTAAGGGTGCTAGGCAAATGGATTTTATCTTTTTTTTTTTGAGACAGGATTTCTCTGTGAAGTCCTGGCTGTCCTGGAACTTGCTCTGTAGACCAGGCTGGCCTCTAACTCAGAGATCTGGGATTAAAGGTGTCCACCACCACTGGTTCCCTGCAAAGTTTGACTATTAGCTTCCACTGAGGCTGACAGGAGGGAGAGAAGGATGGTTCCCAGTGTCCTGAAAGGAGACCTTCCCAGGGTAATTACCTGCTGATCACTTGCAGTAAGTACTAGCCTATCTTTTTCCTTTCCAATAATTGCACATATTTATTTTTAACCCAGATTAAATGTTCTTTTTAAGCTCAAGATACACTAACTGCCCTGTCATGAGCTGCAGGATACCTGCAGGAGCAGCCAGTCGGACAAGAGAAGGCTAGCCAAGCCATGCTGGGAGGCAGAGGATGCCCTTGTCTGGGATGCTGGGTCTTTGGTGAATCCATCTTTACCATGACAGCTGTGGCCACGAACGTGCCCTGCCCTACCATGCAACCTCCATCCCTTCCACCACTGCCATGATCTCCATCGTCATCACCATCCCCACGATCTCTGCCTGCATCACCAACACCATCACCACCTCATCTGTTACCATCCCTACCACCACAACCTCCACTATCACTTTTTGCTGTTGTTGTTAATATAGTGTCTCTGTATAGCCCTGGCTGTCCTGGAACTCACTATGTAGATCAGGCTAGCCTTTAACTCACAGAGATCATTCTGCCTCTGCCTCCCCAATTCTAGACTTAAACTCATTCACCACCATGCTCAGCTCACCTCGATTATCACCATCACCATCATCACCACAGCACCACCATCACCATCAACATCACCATTTCCTCAACCACCACCAACTCATAGTGACCATCATCCCCCTTTCCTTCCCATCATATCTCCATGTTGACGAGTCCACACTCAGTTTGAGGCTGCTTAGGAGACTCCATGACACTGCAGGTGACAGACATCTAACAGAGCCATTTATGGGAGGAGGTAATGCAAAGAGAGCACAAGGACAAGGACTGGCTTAGAGACATCCCCATGTTCTTTCTGCCTCAGCCTAATGAGCCCTTCCTCCTTCCGCTCCTCTTCCTCCACCTCCACCCCCTCCTCTTTTTCTTCCTTCTTCTTTCTTCTTCCGTCGAGACAGGTATCAATCACTCTGTAGCCTAGCCTACACCTTCACTATGTAGCTGAGGCTGCTCTCAAACTTGCAGTGATCCTCCTGCCTCAGACTCCCAAGTGCTTGAATTACAGGCATATGCAGCCGTGCCTGGTAATACTGACCCAGCTTCTGTCACTGACCAGGTTGGGGCAGAAGAAGCTGTGGGGTGGGGGAATGGGCCAAAGCAGTCTGATTTCTCTGACTGCCCTGCACCTCTCAGTTGGGTTTGTCACCTCCGTGGCCTCTCTAGAAGGATAGGATCCTGGGGGAGGGACCCAGTTATCCCTTGAGCCTTCACTGCACTGAGCTCACATGGGAAGGCACTCAGAGCCTACTGCCGCCTTTGAGCTTTGCTCTTCTGTTAGACAGTGCTCATAGCTAGTGCACCATCGGGGCCAGAGGGCTGGGACACTCATGGTGGTCACCAAGTGTGTTGTGGACTGATGTCATGGGGTCCGTTCTGAGTCATCTCAAGGGGGACAAGGGAAAGTGAGCAGGTGGCTGGACCTCCTGTGGTGGTAAAGCCACAGTTACCGAGCAATGTCTTCTCTTGGTGCTGGATATCCCACTGGGCTTCCCAGCCCATAAGCCACTGGTACAGTGTGCCCTAATCTTGTAGTACTGGCCAAGGCAGTCAGAGATGGGTAGTCTTGGAAGCCATGGGGACACTGGGGATTCCAGGCAGCCCCATGGGGACAGCAGGGCTGTGGATGGCACCTCTCCAGTAGTGGGCATTTTACTGTCTCTCACTCTGGCCTGCCCTGGGCCCAGGGGCCTGAGCACAGCACAGTGCTGCAAGTAGAAGACTTCAGGGTTCAAGAAAGGGACTGGCGTTAGGCTTCAGGTACCCCAGAACCCTGCTGGGACCAAAAATGGGAACTCAGCCATGTAGACACTTAGCCAGGTGGCCTTACCCCGCTTTACCCGAGCTGTACAACATTTCTCTTGTGTTTGGGAAATATTATTAACAATTAAAAATCTTAAATCTTGGTGACATTCCCGGTGGCCAGATAATTAATACAAGAGCAGATAATAATTACTCATTGATTAATAACTGCATTTAATAGTTTTCTAAGTCATTATAATAAAGAGAAAGTTAAATGAATGCCTATCAAAGTCGCTAATGCTCCGAGCAGGGCAGGCACCTTGGTGCTGCTGTGTGGTGAGTCGGCTTCCTGGCCGCATTTGCTTCTAGGCTGCCAGCCAGGGTTAGCTGGGATTCACACCTGGAGGGTGAGATAGCACACCTGTGCCCAGGAAGTTAGTGTTGAGCAACAAGGTGAAGCCTGTTTCTTTCCTTCCTTGTCTGTCTTGGCTGTATGTGGCCATGGAGAAGGCTCAAAGAATCTGACCGGCATCTTGAATCTCAAGACTGGTGCCTCTTCAGACATTCGTGGCCGCTCCCTGGTCCTCCCACTGGCATAGCCTTTCTAGTTCCTGCCAGTGCTCTGGGAGCTGTCCCAGGGCCATTTCCCCCACAGTTTCTCACTAACCTGTCAACAGTTGCTCAGTGTTGCCCTGGTCCTATGAGCTTGTAGCTGATCTATAGGAAGCCTTCGCCTGCTGGGGGCTGGGGGCGGGTGGCTCCGGTGAGAGGGCATGCACCCTGTACTTTGTCTCTGTTGATTCTGCCAGCCCTGGACAATGACTTAGAGTCTTCCAGGGGCCCATATAGGAATAGAATCTGGGGAAATGGAGCCTCTCATGCAGGAGGCTGCTCTGGCTGGTCAGACATTGCTGTGAGGTCAGTCCCTTCCATCACACCCCCTACACACACACACACACACACACACACACACACACACACACACACACACTGGACTCTGAGCAAGGCCATCCCTAGTCATCATACTTCCAAGAGGACTGAGAACCACTGCCTGCAGCTGGTATCGTTATGAATCCAGAATCAACTGGCTAGCTCTGGATATGGGGACTAAGGGACCAGACTTTATACTCCAGCGACACTGGGTGCTTACCCATGATGCCTCAGAGGGGAGAAGGTGAATGGTGCAGCTCTTCGGTTCTCCTGGGATCTAACTCAAGATGGCTCCATCAATATTCACATAAAGTGTGAGCGGGGTATCCCAGAGGCCATGTCACTGTCCCAACACAGCAGTAATGACAATGTGGGCAGTCACAGGTGAGGCAGAAATCAAGAGATAGCCTAGGAGCTCATTCCAATTTCAAAGAACAGACTGTCCCCTGGGAAGGAAGCCCTTTATGTCCCCATGCACCAGGAAGGACACTGATGGTCCCTGTTCCAGCCATCACTTCTGCTGTAAAGATTCATCAGGAAACAGCCCCTGATGGTAAAGGTCTGCAATCATCTCCTCTCTAGCTCAGAGGCCATTGATGCTATAGCAATGGTAGCTGTGGGGCGCTGACCCTGGTACCGTGTGATGAGCACACCAGGGTAGAAGAGGATGCTAGGCTGCACCTGCAGGCCTATTTTTTGAGGGTTTAAAATTTTTCAAAGCAGAAAAGACACCGCTGGAGAAATAGAGGGCCTGGGGTGGTGATGTTGTCTTTTGGCACAGATAGTTTCCACAACCAAGACAGTATGGGCATAAGCTTGGCCCAGATTCACCATTTGGTTGAAACACCAGTTCTTTCTTTCCCTCTGCTACACAAAAGGTCACACGTGGATGGGTAAATAGGCCTGAGAGGGTCGGAGCTACCCAAGGTTTAGAAGATCAATCCTAGGTCTCTCTAGGATCCTCCTGCCTCAAATCCAGGCCCCGGCATCCTCAGCAAGAATCATTTCGGCTAGTACTTTCTCATCAGCAATGGCTCAGTTCCAGGGTCTGGAGCTCAGAGGAGGTGGTGGGAGGGATGCTGGCTCCCTGGAGCCTGATTGCTCATTAAGCTTCTGATGGCCCCACCCCACCTTTGCAGACATCCTTCTTCTACAGTTCCCACTGCCCTTGGCTCTGACCCTCTGGGTGGCACAGTGGTTCCATCTCCATCTTTCCTTACACAACACCGACAGGCCAGATAAGCCTCTGCCATCTGCTGGGGACCTGGGGTATCCCGCACCCAGAAGCTGGGAAGAGACCTGGTCCTAGTTCTTGCTCTAGAGTAGGACCATTTAGATTGAAGTTAGGGCTGTGCTGGGGGGGCATGGAGCTGGGGAGGAGAGGTTCAGAAAAGGCTATAGTACAGGGTTCAGGCAGGAGGGATTCGACACTCCTACCACATGCTTTGCTTCCTGTCTGTAAAGTGAGAGGAGCCATTGTCACTTAGGCTTTAGCTACAAAGGGTCCTAAACTCAGCCAGTCAGATGGCTATTCTCCTCATAGCTGCCATATTACTGCTGAATGAGGCTTGTGCAGCCTTGTGCCCAGCCCCACCCTGCATCCCAGCAGTCCCTCCAAAGTCCTGATGCCTCCCCCACACTCTTCCCCAGGGATCTGGTGAGGCTAAGTGATTTAGTGGCCTGCCTAGTTAGACCTCCTCATTAATAACACATTTCGGCTAACAACCTTCTCCTCCATGTCATTAACTCAGCCCTCCAGCTGTGGGGAGAGGGACACTGGTGCGTGAGGCAGGGCTGCCCACATATGGGACCAGGGACCATCAAGGCTGCTAAGAGCAACATGAGAAGGCAGGAGTAGGTGGGTAGTATGACCACCTGCAAAATAGACCCCAAGGACAGCTGAGAGCTGGGTAGGAGTCTGTGACTCCCTCCTCAGCCTGCTGCTGCTAAGCTGTGGTAACTGGGGTCAGGACTGTGCTGGGGGGGGCATGGAGCTGGGGAGCAGACCTTCAGAAAGGGCTATAGTGCAAGGTTCAGGCAGGAGGGATTTGGACAGCGAGTCCCTGGTGGCCCCCAAGAGTGACAGGAGGGAACAGATGTAGCCATGTTCCAGATGCCTCCAAGGAACTGATGGTGGGGCAGCTTTGTCCCAGGGGCAAGTCCCCCTTGGGTGATTTCTCTTAGAAGCAGCTACCCCTAGACCCTAACCCAACCACTACTGTCTCTAGGTTCCTGTCTCACTGGGCCTGAGGACATGGACCCTCCTGGGGACAGTGGGAGAGTTCTAGATCCAGTCCCAAGAAGCCTTGGTGGGAAGAATTCAGTTCACACCATCCCTTTGTAGCTGACCAAGAGGAGATCTCCACAGGGCAGAGCTGCAAAACTCCTAAGACTTAATTAAAATCAATTTCAAATTACTCACACAACATTGATTGGTGTCTCCGCTGATGGGGAAAATATCTTCTTGGGAAATGCCCACACCACAGCATCCATGTTTGCCCCAGCATAGGGAGTGTAGGGGATTTGCCAAAACCTCGAGGCTGGCTAGTGTCCCTGAGCAACTACCTCCTAGCTGAGACCCAGGGCTTTGCAGAAAAGGTATGGAACCCTGTCCTGAAGTGCTGGGAGCTTGGTGGCATTCTTACTTGCTTTTGACAGCTCTTCATTGCCCCAGCTGGCTTTGAACTTGCAGCTGAAGATGGCCTGGAGCTGATCTTCCTGCCTCAGCTTCCTTGTGCTGGGGTGTCCTACCACCAGGCCCAGCAGGCCCAGCTATTGGCAGTGCTCTTGACATATGTGAGTCTGAGGGTGGCCGATGTCAAGTATGCTCCATGGAGGCTCCCTGCCACTGTGTGGTTGGGCCTGTCTAGAGGCTGCAGTGGTGACCATGCCGGCTAGCCCAAGTCTTACCAGGGCTTGAGTAAGCTCCTGGAGGAGGTGGCAGAGGTTCTCTGCTCCTGTAGACTCAGGGGACTCAGTGGGTAGCCACTGTTAGTAACCACTGTGTAGGAAGTAGCCTTTGGGTCAGTTCCCTCAGTTATACTTCAGCAGAAGCGGTGGCACAGATGGGAGGAAGGGTGTCATTGTTCAGAGCTTAGCCCCTGTCCTAGGCCAACTCACTTGCTCTTAAAGCCACAGACAGCCTTTCTCCTGAATGCAGCCAATACTAGAACCTTAAGTGAGCTTTCTTTGCTCATTATCATGGAGGGACAAGAGCTCAGTGGGTCTAAGGAGAACAAGGCACAGAAGACAGATGGGAACAGGGATCCTTCCCTGCTAGGCCCATTGTGACACCTCTGGCTTTAAAGCCTTCCTTGTCTTATCTCTTGTGACCTTTGACCTTCACTGCAGTCTCCAGCTGCTCCTGGGCCCTTGTGCTCCCTGGGGATAGCTTTCTCTGTGTATAGAGGTGAAGGGAACAAGAAGGGCTTTGTCCCACCTGGGTGCTGCAAAAGCTGTTGGTAGCCTCAGTGCTGACTGCTGACAGACACCCAGAACCCCAGGATGACACTGGTGATACGGAGGGCCTCCTCTCTGCACCTAAGCTCAGCTCTCCTTCCAGGTAGGTCTTCCTTGTGCTGAGTCTCTTGCTATTTTAATTAATGTACTGCTTTCCGGTGCCTAATTAAACTGCAGTTGCTCCATGTCCAATAGCTGAACGTCCCATTAGATACAAGTTAATGCAACCATCGCAGCAGCAGTAGAATGAGCTTGTCACATCCCCAAGGAGGGACACGAATGCACCCAGGGGATGGCACAGCCCAAGTGTGGCTGCATAAGGACACAGAGCCCCCTGAGGGCCCTCAGCAGACTAGTAGCTGAGGACTGTGAGCCTACAAGGCCCCTTGGCTCCTGAGCCTCCACCTGGTGGCTCTTGCTGGTGCTGGCCATTCTGATTCCATGAGAAAATCACACCACCTTCAGAAAAGTTTGAAATTGCAGAAATTAGCGATAAGCAAGAAAGGCCCTCCAGTCTGGAGATGAGCTGTCTGGTGCCTTCCCTTGGGGTACTATGAGGCTAAGTAGCTGTCCACTTGCTGTAGAGATGCAAGCACAGGAGCCATACTATAGAACCCCTGGTCCCTCATCAATCAGCAGCTCCAGGTTAGGGTACGTGCAGGAAGGTGGCTGGGCTTGGGGGCAGCATAGCATCCCACTGGACATGGTGGCCAGAGACTAGGCTGCCCCTCTGGCCATTAGGGCTCTTCTGGCCCTTAAGAGCCCAGCAAGAGGTGGTTCTGGTTGGTCTGTCACCCAGAGTCCTGAGTCAGCCCTTGGGGTAGCAAGGGCTGACCACCTGTGAAAGCTCTTCCTCTGTTCTGGTAGGTATTCGGCCCCTGCCTTGGCTTCCACACTGGGGTGCCCACCTTCCAAGCAGGAGAGTCCTAGGCAGAGACTATTTCAGGATGCTGCTGGCTGTGGGCCCAGGCTCAACCTGTCTGTACTGGGACCTCAAAGCTGGGGTGGACACAGACCCAGAGCAGGCAAGCCTCATTATTAAGCCAGTGGGCCCTACTTTCCCCTGCTTGCTTATGTCCCTATCTTTGGTCCACCTTGGCCCCCTTGCATCCCAGTGTCCTGTCCAGTCACAAGCTAATACCTGCCTTAGGAGAAGATAGTGGATCCCAGGACCTCCAGGTGCTTCAGAATGGAGACAAGGGTAGGCTGCACTCCTACCCTGAAGGAGGTCACATCCCTAAAGCCCTGCGTGGGCCCACTGCACTCTGAGCTTCCTATGGTGCAACAGTTGTAGTTATAAAGACTCAGGCTGGGCATGAGACTCTCCAATGAGACTTCTTGGGCCAGATGGCATGGAGGGCTGAGTGTAAGGGAGGGTGGTCCCAGGTGCTCTGCCCACAGTCCCAGCCACTGAGGGCAGGTGGGTGCAACTTGATCAGGACCAAGATGACAGGTTCCAGCTGTCCCTAAAGCTCTGTCTTCCTGGGGCTGTGCCATGTGTCCCATGTATCCTTTCACACCCAGGTGGCACACCAAACTCTCTGTCCTGCTTGAGCATCCAGTGCTGAATAGTCCAACCTGCCCCTTCTACTTCTTGTCCTCAGCCCCATGTGGCTAGGTGAGGTAGGCTATGCAGAGAAGGAGCTGTTGGGGCCCTGTAGCCAGCAGGCCAAGGTTGTGCATAAACAGCCCGTGTGCCCTCACGGGTCCCTTGTACCCTGCAGATAGCATGGATAGCAGAAGTGCCTCTCCATCCTTCCTGGGCCCCAGCCTTCAGGCAGTGGTGGACCTGGCCATCAGCACGTTTTTCTCTCCTCCTGGCTGCGCCCTCACAGCTTATGAGGAGGCAAACGTGTGCTGAGGCTCCATGTCTGAGAGAAGGGCCAAGTTGGCAGTTCTGAGGCTGGGGCAGGGTCTCACTCAAGCCCTATTTCTGAGTCTGACCCCTTCTAGTGTGCTGAGTCAGAGAGGCCAGTGACGAGTGCTGCTAACTCCATAGAGACCCTGAAATCTTCCTCAGGACACCTCACAACATCAGTGGTCCCTTGCATGTTGCACAAGACTTCACCTGACTGAGAGCAGGTAGAGGTTGGGCGGCTCTCCAAGTGTCTGTGCTGTGTACACACAGGCCACAGAGGCGAGAGTGTGGAGGCAGGACAGGGGCCCCGGCAGGCTGAGGGAGGTTCAGGGCCCACCCTCTGCCTCCCATTGTTTCAACAGCAGCCGAGGAGAAAACAAGGACTTTACAGCTGTCACAAATATTTCATCCCACACATTTTACAGTCCACAACCGCTGCGAGTGCTGGGCTCCTGTCGGAGCTGGAAGATTCATAAAATGCATGTGAATTTTTATGTCCAATTATTCTAGGTCTCCCGCTCAGGGCTCAAGAGCTGCCCTGTCTGCATTCCAGTCCCCAGCCTCTGCCTATTTAGACCCCCTCTGTGCTCAGTGGAGAAGCTCCACTGTACCCTCCTTATGGACCCTTAGCATCACTTTGTCTTCCTCCTCCCTCCCAGTCTCCAGGGAGGAGGCTTCCCGGTCCACAAGGTGGTACAAGGGAGATGCTGCTCCTCTCTAGCCTGGAGGACCCCAGATAACCCATCAGGAACTGTCATGGGCTCAGTCTTGTTTTTCCCTCAGTTTTCTCCTGAAAAAATGGGCTTGTGTTTGCGGTGTTGCAAGAGGACCCTTCTGTGATGCTGAGCTCCAGGTCTCTGTGGTCTAGAGGATCCAGGAGGCTGTGTCAGGCCCAGGGCAGAAGGTATGTGCTGCCTAAGGTCTGGCTGCGCAGGGGAGGGTGAGAGGGTGTGGTGGGCACTGTGGGAGCACCTCATCGGTTGCAGCCTCACGTCCCTTCATTACGGTGCTTGCAGAAGATGTTCTCTGATTAGTCTGCTGAATTATGAATTAGGTTCCGGGTCCCTGTGCAGCTGTTCCTGGCTTGTCATCCCCACCGCTTTATTTCCCCATCTGCTTATAAAACCAGGAGCGCCGTCCTGCAATAAACACTTCAAGCACTTTTTTTAGGGGCTAATTAATTGTGTTGCATTTCTCCAACACAGTGCACAGGCTGGACCTGCCCTGAATTCCCAATGCGGTTCAGCGCCTGTCAGGGTGCCTAGGGAGAGGGCTGAGCCCAGAGGCTGGAACAGGGCACATGGCCTCCCCAGGTGTACTGTCCTCAAAGTCAGCCCAGAACCCCATGCTGGGTGCCTCTCCAAGCATGCGGGTTCTCCCCAGACATTCCCGAGACACTATCTGGCCACTGGACATCCCTTCCACTTACCTGCAATGTGCCTCCCCGACCCCCCCACCCTCCCCCCGTTGAGAGGCAATGCTGTGCCTCCCGCTCTGCCCTCCATGTCTGCTCTTCCTCTGCGTCTTTCAGCACCTGCCCCTGCTTCTTCCCAATGGCCTGCTCTCAGAGACTCCCTGAAATTACCCCAGGAGAGAGGTATTGGGGAGCCTCATGTCTGCCCTGCACCCTATTTACAGTACTCCTGCTGAGAAGGCTCAGAACACTCCAGAGCAGGATTCTAGCAACACTGTTAGTAGAAAAGCAAAAATCACAATTACAGAGTTTCACAACAGAGCTTAGTGCTGATAAAGCTAGGCAGCTGCTGTGTACTGCTCTCAACACTGGGACGAGGTGTTTGCTAAGCTGAGCCTCAGCATGGGTGCTATGCCAAGGCAGTGAGTCTGCAGTGTGGTACTCATGGGTCTGAAGCCTCACTCCTATGGTGTCAGGACCCTCCAGGATGGGGAGGGGACCCGGGAGGCTCTGCTACTTGTGCATGGTGGGGACAGTAGATACCCATTTGCCACCATGATGCCATTGGAACTGGCCGGCGAGGCTCCTCTAGATTCCTGTGGCTTTGTTCTCACAGTCTGAGCTGAGGCAGCAGAGGGTGATCTGTTTAAAGATACTGCAGAGTCACTGACAGGGCAAGGCTGGGTGTCCACTGTGATGAGGGGCCCTGGTCAGCCTGGGTCACTTGACTGCAGGGTTAAGAGTGCTGTGAGGAAAAGCAGATACTGACTCACCTGTAGGACCTCAAGCTGGGCCCCTAGGAAGGTCCCAGCTCTGTCCTTGTCAACAGCACACAGGAATGGCTGAACCCAAGGACACCTTGACTGTGGGGACTTCAGAGTCAGGGGCAGAAGCCACTGGGGTCAATCATGTTTCCTCACTTCTCAGAGGCCTTGCTTGCCAGCTCAGCTCCCAGGCTGGGGACCCTGTGGGGATCTGGGAAGAGGAAACTCTGTTCTCATTGCTGTCCGGGCCTGAGGCTCCTGAGTCTAGTAACCCTGAGGGTAGGTGCTAGAGAGGTCAAGGGCAGGAGCAGGAGCGGGCTGCACACCCTCTAAGAGCTTTGGACCCTACAAACCTCCATGTGGTCCTAATAGCGAAGCACGTGGGAGTCAGAGACATGAAGAAAATCTGCTGGCCTCTCAGTGTGGCTTCCTCTAAAATGACCCTGGTGTGAGGCTGAGTAGGAGAGCTTGTTTGGGCGCGGTGACACTGGAAACAAGGACAGGGTAGGGTAGACGGTGCCATGGGAATGACTGAGTAGGATATCGTGGGCCGCTTAGAGTTTGGCTTTTGACTTCAGGCTCTGCATAGGGCTGCACATGATCACTAGTGACCTCCAAAAGGCTGGGGAGGGTTGGGGGGTATAAAGGGTCCTCTCACGGTGCCTGTCATACCGGGAGCTGAGGGGGTGGCAAGATTAAGAATCTCTGTTTAGAGGCCTCATCTAAGCAGGATGTGGTCCTGGGCAGTGCTGGGTCCAGGGTGTGGTTTTATCCTAGGAGTGGGGTCGCTTGGCGGGAGGAGTGAGCAGCACTTCCCTTCTGGACACGGCCTCTGTGGAGCCCCACCAGGGGATGAAGGCAGCCGCCTGCTCCCTTGCTAGCTCTGTTAGAAACACTTTTATGGGCTGTTAATTGTTATGCTTCCGTTTAATTCTGGGTGTCATTGCATGTCAGCCAAGCCCGACAGGCTGGGATTTATGCCTCGAAATTATGGGGCTTGGGTTGTTCAGAGGTAAAACAATTACCCATCAATCAGCCACCAATCGGCTTGAGTTAGGCCTGGCAGCCCTGTTAGCAAGTGTGGGTATCCACAGCTCTGAGAAGACCTTCAAGAAGAAGAACTGACTTTGAGAACAAGGTAGGCTGGGCAAGGTCCTGCCCCAGCGAGCTTGTCTGTCAGGGCTCAACTCCAAGAAGGTAGCCCTTCTCTGTTCTAAGTGTTGGGATCAGTAGCTTAGCCTCCCCCATATGTGTTGTGACTCTGATCCCAGGGATGCCAATGGTAACCAGTTCAAAGACTGGAGGGAGAGGTGATATGCCCAGTGTGCTGAGGGGCCCTGCTAGTTTCTGTCAGTCTTCTGCCAGGCCTGGGGTGTCATGAGGAAGAGACGAGTACACGGGGAGTGCTGGGGCTACCAGCTATGGGGACTGTACCACCAGAGCCCCAATGCCTTTCTATGGGTACAGAGGCAGATGAGGCCTGCTAAGTGGAGAAGTAGTCCACACGTAGGGCATTGCCAGGGACAGCCTTTGATAGAAGTTCTGCGCTTGCTCGGGCCTTACTGAAGGCGCTGGAGTCCTTGAGAGGCCCAGGGGAAGAGGGGACTCTCCCTGAGCAAAGGACCAAGAAGTCTCCCTCTTCCTGCTGCACTCCAGCCACAGTAGGAACAGGGCCCAGCCAGCACCTGCTCTGCAGACCCAAGTCTCCTCTCCATCAGTTCATGGCCTCAGGTATTAGCATGCTACCCAGCAGTACCTGCTCCACCGTCTATACCTGCCCCAGCTGCCCAGCTCAACTCACCTCCCAACCCCAGCTGGCCCAGCTGCCCCACCTGGCCCTGCCCATCTCACTTCCCCACCCCACCTGCCCCAGCTGCCCCAGTTGCCCCTGCCCATCTCACCTCCCCCTCCATTTGCCCCAGCTGATGATATCACTGGGTACAACATGGCTGTTAATTACTGGACTGCATGGCACTATCCACATGGGTTGGAGTAAAGGTGAACTTCCTCCCATGTACTGGGGTCATGTACTGGCAGGGTCATGTTCCTGGGACATGTGTACTGGGACCCAAGTGAGTCTCCCGCACAGTGTCCTCCTCACAGGCAGACTCCATTTAGCAGCAAAGCCTCCTACATTTTGTATTGAAATATTTCAACAGGAGAAAAAAAGTCTTGTTTTCATTTTCTCAGTCACATGCTAATTGGCCCGCACTGCTATGAGCAATTACCACAGTCTAGGACTGACTTCAGTCTATTCTAACTTCCTTGAAAGTCAAGGGAGCTGTGACACCCGTGAGTCATTCACACTTCATCTTCCAGTCACTGTCTCTGCTTCCCCACCCTGAATGCCAACCTGCTGGTGGGTGAGGCCCTCCAGGGAACTGTGGAGCTGTGGGCGGGGCTTGGCCCCACCCACATTTTCTTTCAATAGACTTGCCTGGGCCTGTGGAGCTGGTTGTTGTCTGCTCTCCCAGTTCCAGCTGGCTGTCCAGGCTGGGCCCAGCCATGTGGTAGGAAATGCTCTCTAAAGCCCACGCTGGGACTCTTGGGGTAGCTGTGGTTTTGATTTTTAGGCCATGCAGGCACCTGGGGAGGAGCAGGAGGTATGCTCCAAGGAGAGTTGCTGGGTGGTGAGGCCCACTCAGGGCTACAGTGGATACCTGTCCTGGGAGAGGGAAAGAGTGGAGCCCTTGCAGGGTTCTGGCTGGAAAAGACTGGAGCTGGCTGGCTGGCAAAGATCAGTTTATTCTCCCCAGGGTAGCCCCAGGATTCCCATCCACCGTTCTTGCACCCACGCCTGGCCCAGGCCTCATCCTGCCATGCCTGGGTAGCCACACTGGCATTTGGTATCCGGGGAGCTGCTGACAGTGCGTGTTCTGCCTGCTGACAAAGCATTGCTAGCCTATTTGGAAATGTCAGGCTGGCGGGTGGCAAGCCCAGCCAGTACCCGACTCCTGACCATGATGTTGGATGAGCTGCAGCCCCAGCAAACACTGAGAGCAAGCACTGAGAGGCACTGCTGAGGGTTGAGCTCTGGGTGGGCTACAGGCTGTGGGAAAGTAGCAGTGGGGCTGACCCTGCATCTGATGGATGAGGGCTCCGCAACACAGCTGTGGTGGACTGGTTGATGTGGAAGAGCAATCGTACACTGGGGACACTATGGTATCTGAGGGAGGTTTATTGGCATCAGCTGATTTCCCAGGGGTCCTTGCTGGCAGTGGCTACTGTATTCCAAAGAACTGTGTGGGAGGGGAAGGTGTGATGTGAGCACTCTCTGGCCTGCCTGGGCCTGAGCAGAGCTTTGTGACAGGTGCATGGTAAACCAGGAAAGCTGGTGGAGCATCCGTGCTGGAAGCTGGCCCAGAAGGATGGGAGACAACCTCTCAGGGTGAGGGGCGTGGCTTTTCTGCTTTCTGGTCCCTTGTGCAAGGGCTGGCCTTTGCAGCCACATTTTGGCTCTCCTGTCCTGCCTACTGGACACAGGGCTCTGTGACCTTCCATGACAGTTACCTTTCCTGGATCCAGCAATCCAGACACTTTGGGCCCTGATTTCTATGAGGACTACCACACTGCTGGGCCTAGGCCTTGCCTTGACTCTGTGTGTAAGGACAAACACCTCCCAACTGGGGAATTTCAGTTGGGTCTCCTTATAGCACCAGTTCAGGAACAAGGGGGTTACAGTTGCCACTGCACACAGTCTTCCCCACCTCTGATCCTGTTGGTCCCGGCTCTCTGGAGTGCTCACAGGAGTCAATCACCACACAGGACTGGACAAACATGTGTGGCAGGAGCCCTGCTGTGATCCTGGAGGCTCCTCCTTTCTTTGGGGGTGAGGTGGGACTAGGGGGTAGGGGACTGGGGTCTCAG
>NW_022196894.1:14981178-15007702 GCF_008632895.1 Mastomys coucha | reverse complement strand
TGTGTGGTGCCTGTGCATGGGGCAAGGTTGGTTTGGATTCCTGGAAACGTGGTGTCTTCTGCATTACTTTTCCAGTTGCTGTGACAAAGTACCTGAGGAGAGCAACTTAAAAAAAGAAATGTTTTATTCTGGCTCACAGCTTGAGGGTGCTCCCCCATGGCAGGGATGTGCTGGCCGATGGTATAGGAACTGGAGGAGGCAGGTGGATCTTCCCTCCCCAGCTACACTCTCTGGAGCTGCACTTACGGATCCCACAGTCCCACACTGCTGTCCCCTGCATTGTTTTATTTTTTTTAAATAAATTTTAAATTTATTCTTTGAGACTTTCATATACGCATATACTATATTTGATGACATTCACTTCCATGGCCTGCTCCAACATTTCCTAAAACCTGCCCCATATCTCCCTCTCGATCTTATGTCCTCTTTGTCTTTATAAAGATTTATTATTACTTTATGTATGTGTGTGCATGCCTGAATAAATGGGTGTATTGGTCCCTTCAGAGGCCATCAGATCCCCTGGGAACTGGAGTTACAGGTGACTGTGAGCTGCCATGGAGGCTGGATACTGAATCTGAATCATGGAGAGCCATCTCTCCAGCCCCCTCTTATAAAAACCTCCAAGGTTATTCTGAATCCAGTCAAGCTGACAGCGAAGAGTGTCATAGGGACGGGGTGGGTGGTGAGGCCTCCTCACAGATGGCGGGCCTCCATGGATAGGAGAGGGTGTCTGAGCCCACCCTGGCCACAGGCAGACCAGGTTTGAGGTGCTCCTATCCTTCCACATAGATCCTCATTCTCAGGCCTTGCCTGGAGACAGCTGCCACATCCAAGGGCACCACATACAAATGCTGTCCTTACAAGAGACTTCTGGGAGTGGGCTTTGATGGCTGCAATACACAGCCGAACCTAGAATCAGTCAAGGCATATCTAGGACTCAGGTATATCTGGGATTCAGGTCATATCTGGAATCAAGGTGTGACTAGAGCCAGAACCCAGTGTCCCCAGCACTCCAGGGTCTGACTGAGGTCTGGTGTCACTAAGGTGACTGGGCCTTCCGTTTCCTGGCCTGAGTTGACCTGGGCTGCTGGCCATGGGCTTCTCTGGGATTTCATAACATGTCCTGTTTTTGTTCTATTTGTGTGGATCCCTTCTACTTGCCACCCATGGTGCTTGTCTTCCATTCCCAGGGCTGCTGTAAGATTTCCTTTCAAAATATAATCACTTAAATGAAGCCCCTCAAGTAAACAGCAGTAAGGTGGGTGGGTGGGTGGAGGCAGGGTGGGGCAGAACACGAGCCTCTGCCCAGCCGTGGTAGGGCATGGTGTGGAAGGATTGAGGAAGGAAGAAGTTAGGGTGTGAATTTTCGATGCAGCCAAAGCTGGCACTGGGCAACCAGGACCATGGCAGTGGCCTGTCTAGCCTGGGCTTTAAGTCCTTTCTTGCCTCATGGCTCTATGTGGACTTGAACTGACGCTCAACATGTACTTGCCTGCTTTCTCCTCCCTGAGGACAGTCCTGTTCATTTACATGAACAGTAAAGACAGGAGCTGATGCCCAGGCACAGAGCCTTGAGTGGTCACTGCTGTCCCTCTGTTCACAGGTGCTGAGGAGGCCATGTTGGCACCATGGCCGCTGCTTCTTCTAGTGGCACCCAAGACCTTGTCATTGGCTATTCCACTCCTGTGCTGTGTGAACCTAGGGACTAGAGCTGTCATGAATATGTATGACTGGGACAGGACTGAGACCCCAAGCTCAGGATGCATGGCTGATGGAAGTTGATCTTGGTGGCAGAACCTCTGGAGTTGCCTGTGATACAGGCCCATCCACCTCCCACCCCAGAAGACAGGGGCCTTTCCAGAACCTTATGGATGCCACCAACCAATAAGTCAGACTCCTCTTTAGCTAGGAACGCTGTCTGACATGGAGTTGTAATTCCTGAATCTTCTAGAGAGGCCCCAAAAGTGCTGCAGGGAGGCTGGAGTCAGGGTCAGGTTCATAGTGAGTTCTTGGCCTTGAAAATTCTTCTCTGGACTCCTGTGTTCTGTATCCTCAGTCTTCTCTAAGGCTCTGGAATTACTTATGCCCAAAACCCAGACTCTGTCGTTTTAGATGGAAGCTTCAGTGACAGATTTTTTTTTTTTTGCTGAAGGTCACCATGTGCTGCAGCCAGATCTGGTGAGTGAGAACTGACCATTTAGGTTTCCAGTTCTCTGAGAGCAGTGACTCCAGTTAGAACCCTAGGATTTGCTGGAATAGGCACCTTTGCATCATGGACATTGTCTTAGTTAGGGTTTCCATTGCTGTGAAGAGACACCATGACCAAAACAACTCTTGTAAGGGACAGCATTTAATTGGGGCTGGCTTACAGGTTCAGAGGTTCCATCCATTATCATTATGGCAGGAAGCATGATAGCATGCAGGCAGACTTGGTGCTGGAGAAGGAGCTGAGGGTCATCTTGATTTGACTGCAGCCGGGAGAGAATGTGTCTTCTGCACTGGGTAGGGCTTGAGCTCTAGGAGCCCTCAAAGCCCATGTACACAGTGACATACTTCCTCCAACAAGGCCACACCTATTCCAACAAGGCCATACCTATTCCAACAAGGCCACACCACTTAATAATGCCCTTCCCATGGGCCAAGCATATTCAAACCACCACAGGAACACATTCTCAATCAGAGACCTCTTCCCACACCATTTGGTCTATAACATCTCATGGCTGAAGGATCCTCCCTTTTGTACTGACCATTCTCCATGTCACCCTCACAGAGCTTGAAGGGTAAAGGGCTGCACCCTCTACCAGGGAGGGAATGGGAGCTCCTGGATGGATTCCGCATGCTTGCTGAGGGCATTCACAACTAGTCCCTGAAGGGAGTGTGACAGCCAAGTGACTGATGCCTGAGGACAGGAAGTTGAGAAGGATTGTGTCTTAGGGTTTTATTGCTGTGGAGAGACACTGACCAAGGCAACTTTTATAAAGATAGCATTTAATTGGGGCTGGCTTTCAGTTCAGAGGTTCAGTCCATTATCATCACGGCAGGACGCATGGCAGCCTGCAGCCAGACATGGTGCTGGAGGAGCTGAGAGTTCTACATTTTGATCCTGGATCAAGGTAGCCAGGAGGGGACTCTTTTGTCCTGGGTGTAGCTTGAGCATAGGATCTCAAAGCCCACTCCAATGGGTATGTTTGGCTCAGGGAATGGCACTCATTGCAGTAGGTATGGCCTTGTTGGAAGAAGTGTGTCACTGTGGGGGTGGGCTTTGAGACCCTTCTCCTATCTGTCTGGAAGCCAGTATTCTCCTAGCAGCCTTCAGTTCAAGATGTAACGAAACCCAAACTAAGACAAAGGTCACATCTATTCCAACAAGGCTACACCCCATAATAGTGTTGCTTCCTGTGGGCCAAGTATATTCAAACCACCACAGCCCTTGCCAACTTAACATCTAGGAGACAACTTCTGGGTAACCAATGAGGGAATACTCACTGTGAGTATGAGGAGCAGGAGCTAGAGTGTGGGAGAGAGGAGACAACTGAATACCAGTGTCCATTTCTCTCTGCTTCCTGACTGCTAAAAACAAAACCCCATGACCAGTCGGTCATCTCATTCTCCTGCCACCATGCCTTTCCAACACGATAGATTATTCTCTCAAACTGTGAGTCAAAATAAACCCTTCTTTCACATAGTTTCTCTAACCAGGTAATGTTTGTTTCTCCAGAAAGAGGATTCTCTGGGTAGCTTTGACTATCCTGGAACTCCATCCGTAGACCAGGATGGGCTCTATTTACAAGATCCACCTGTCTCTGCCTCCCAAGATCAGGGAATAAAGGCATGAGCCACCACTGCCAGGCTTGATCAGGTAATTTTATCAGAGCAAAGAGAAAAGCAACTAGTACATGATCCTACCTAACACAGAGACATACCTAACACAGGATCTACCTAACACACAGGCTTACCTAACATACAGGCCTACCTAACACAGGGTCTACCTAACACATGGGCCTACCTAACACAGGGTCTACCTAACACACAGGCCTATCTAACACAGGGTCTACTTAACACATAGGCCTATCTAACACAGGGTCTACCTAACACACAGGCCTACCTAACATACAGGCCTACCTAACATACAGGCCTACCTAACACAGGGTCTACTTAACACACAGGCCTATCTAACACAGGGTCTACCTAACACAGAGATCTATCTAACAAAGGGGCCTACCTAACACAGTGGTCTACCTAACATACAGGCCTACCTAACACAGTGGTCTACCTAAAACAGGGCCTGCTTAAAAAGACCCTACCTAACACACAGGCCTACCTAACATAGTGGTCTACCTAAAACAGAGCCTGCTTAAAAAGACCCTACCTAACACACAGGCCTACCTAACTCAGAGCCTATCTAATATAAAGCCTACCTAATACGTGGGCGTATCTAACACAGAGCGTTTGTAACACAGGGTCTACCTAATGCAAGAACCTACCTAATAAGTGTCCTATTGCCTGCACTCTTCATACCTCCCAACTCCCTTGGTATTTTCATTGTGAATGGAAATCAGAAAGGAGAGGGAGGAGGCGTCTGGAGAAAATAAATCAGAAGACTTTCTGTCCTCAGAGACTTCCTCTTCTCATTACTAAACAAGTCCACAGTTTCTCTCAAGCAGGACAGCAGGTTGTCCAAAGCCAAACAGGGAGATAACCCAGCTGAGGGGTTCTCACCTTCTCTGTGCCACCTTGGCTCTGTGTCTGTATTTGGCAGGCTATCACTGGGGAGTTTGTTTCTGGTGGGATTGCAGTTTGGAGGCCCTGAGGCTGGAGTGCAGTCAGGAAGCTGTTGGATGACTCCTGTAGTGTGCTGGCTCCATTTATCAGCCTGTAGGCCCTCCTCAGGCCCTAGGCCTTGAAGCCGCAATAAATATTGATTCATTCAGGCAAATCGATGTGTTTCTAAGGATCTGGGTCGATTGCAAAGTTACAAGGATCAGGGCAAAGTCACACACGTGCCCAGCTCTAGTGTTAAGAGAGACCCAGGCAGAGGCTGAAATGGGATCTGCCTCTATCTAGGGTGCCAGAGAGTTAGCAGAGAAGGGGCCTGGCAGATGCCACCCTGGGGCTTATGGGCATTATCTGGGCACATGTTCTTCTGCCTGCCTGGGCTTGACATGCACTTGGTTCCCAGCTACGTTTTTGTCTCTTGCTACTGTCTAGGCATGAGGATCTGGGTAGGTTTTCTTCTGGTGGCCTTGGGTCCAGGCCAGTGCAGATCAACCTAATAGGACAGCTTCCCTTGGGGCCCTGTTTTGGCTCCTGGTCCTTTGAGATCACAACTCTCTCACCTCTAATCCAACAGCTCTTCACTCTGGTCCCAGGTCCACAAAGACCTGCACCCCAAGCATACACCAACAGGCAGCTGGATCTCCTTGCTGAAGATTCCTCTGACTGTCTTCTGGTCTAGCTCAGCTGGGAGTCTTGGGGACACCACTGCATCGCTCCTCTACCTTGGGGTATGCACTCCTGTCTTTGCCTAGAACTGTTGTCTTCCTCTCTCAGCCCATATCTGCCTCACCCTTCCGAGTTCCCCTCCCACCTGTAACCATCCTCCCCAGAGTGCAAGGTTGGGGACCAGGACCTTGAGAGAATGCCACCCACCGACTTCCTCAGGGGCGGATGAGTGTGATATGCTGCAGGCATGCCATATGGATGGTGGGTGTACTAAACCCTACTCCCCACTTCCGTTGTCTCCCCACCTCCATCACCCTTGTTTATAATCACTTCTCATGGCTCTGGCACATTCTGCCATGCTTCCTGCCCTTGAACATCAAGACTGGGTCTTGTGTGTTCTGCTCCGGTGGGGCCACTTTATTTATGAGAATTTGGCGAATGCAGATGTACTGTTTCCAACTAATAGCCCCAAATCACTTGCGCTGCCCCATTAGCAGGGAAACCGGTCTGTGTACATTACACACCACCTAAGTGGGAGCCCAGGCAGCAGTTTTATGACCCTATAAAACTTTGGGAGTTTATTGCTATTGAACAAACATGTAATCCGATGCTTCAAGTTCAATATATGTAGCCAGCAGCATTCAGAGCCAGCTGTGGCTGTGGCTCCCATGGCCAGATTGAACTATGGACATTCAGGGGCTTTGGAGCCGATTGGAGATTGATCGGTTGTAGGACAAGGGGAGGATTTATGGCGGCTGTGTGGGGTTGGTACTCCAGCATATTGAACAGCCCAAGGACAGGAAAGGGGAGGGGAGCTGTCTGAGACCCAGGGTGAGAGGCTGGTCAAAGGATGCCTGCAGCAAAGAAAGCAGGCAGAAGGAATGGACCCAGCATAGTTCCTGGAGAGGAGGGGAAAGGTACAGGCCTAGAGAGGAGGCATCGACTAACTCTTACCCAAGGCCTTCACAAGTCTCCATCTATCCCCCTGTCTATCATACTATCTCAACTATCCATTCACCTGACAACCTATCCAAACATCCACCCATGCATGCATCCACCCATGCATGCATCCACCCATGCATGCGTCCACCCATGTATGCATTCACTCATGCATGCATCCACCCAGGCATGTGTCCACCCATGTATGCATTCACCCAGGCATAATACATCCATACTGTCCATCTGATTGACCATCACATTATCCCTGATATGTCCCCTCATTCTATCTACCCATTCATTTATCATCCACCTATTAGTTGTCCATTTACCCTTCCATCCATCCACCTGTGGACTCATGTGTCTCCTACCACTCCTTCACTTCCTAGCCTCTCCCATTTGACTAGCCATCCTCCCAGTTTAGAGCTTCTCACCCTACCCAAGAACAGTTGTCCTTCCAGTCCCAGATGACCAGAGCCTGGGAAACCCACAGTGGCATATTCCACCATCCAGAAGATCCTGGCATTGTTGTTTGATTTTGACCAGGGTATTCCCCAGAATCTCATTCTCATGTCTACATTCCATGTGTATATATGTGTATGTATACACACACACACACACACACACACACACATATATATATATATATATATATATATATATATATATATACACCCACACATATATATATAATGATTTACTTTTATTTTATGTGTATTGGTGTTTTGCCTGCACATGTGTCTGTGTGAGGGTGTCAGATCCCCTAGAACTGGAGTTATAGACATCTGTGAGCTGCTATGTGGATACTGGACATGGGCATTGAACTTGAGTCCTCTGGAAGAGCAGCCAGTGCTCTTAACCACTTAGCCATCTTACCAGTCCCACCATGTATTTTAAAGAATGGAAATCCTCACTGCTAATGGCAGTTTACTTATTGCCTCCCAGCCTTGTCTGTGCACACCCTTCCAAGTTCATGCCTCTCCCAGAATGGCCATTTTTTACATTTATCTCAGGTGAGGAGGTTTTATCAAGAATGTTAGGTGCTTTTTCCTGCTCTGACTTTCCTAGGCTGCCACAGCCCATGAGTCCTGATCTGGCTCTCTGTGTACATGTTCAATCATCACAGAGCCAGTAAAGGCTGTTGCTAGGATGAAGGGCGGCTGATAACCTCTATCAGTTTATAAACTGACTGGACCCTCAGAACAACAGAGGCTATGGCCACACAGACAGAGGGGCCAGAATGTTGCTGTATGTGTGTGTGCATGTGTATATGTGCGTGTACATGTGTGAGTGTGTGCGTGCACACAAGTGTGTGCATGAGTATGTGTGTATGAGCATGTGTTCATGTGTGTGTACATGTATGGGCATGTGTGTGTGTGTGTACACACATGTGTGTGTGCATGTGTTAGTGCATGTGTGTGTATGCATGTGGGAGCATGTGGGAGCATGTGTTTAAGTGTGTATACATGTGTGAGTATGTGCATGCACACAAGTGTGTGCATGAGCATGTGTGTGTGAGCATGTGTTCATGTGTGTGTACATGTGTGGGCATGTGTGTGTATGTACACACGTGTGTGTATGTGTGCGCATGTGTGAGTGCGTGTATTAGTGCATGTGTGTGTATGCATGTGGGAGCATGTGTGCATGTGTGTGAATGCGTGTATGTGTATGCATGGGTGAGCATGTGTCCATGAGTATCTCTGTGTGTACATAGACCATATGCTTTGCTTCATCTGCAGTGCACGCACATCTTTCTCAGTATTTTTCTTCAGCATAACTCATACTGTGGTAATGGTATTAATTTTTTGTCATGTCAGTGTCAAACATTTATCTGACATGCTGCTCATCCTTTACCTTGATCTTTCCTTTGGTGCTGAGAGTTTAGCTTTCACACAAAATGTACTCACCCTGGCTTTCACACAAAGTGTACTCACCCTGGCTTTTTTTTCTTAGAAAGTTCTTTCCCACTGGGATTCGGCATCTACTTTCCTTCTTTTTTCTCTTCTTGCTCCTTTCAATGGTAAAGTTATTTTCTGTCATCTCTGTCTTACCTGCAGCCCACACAGTGAGGTCCAAACTCTGCTCTAAAGGATGCCCTGGGTTCTTGCCTCCCTGCATCCCATCACCATCACCTGACCGTGTGTGTCTATGCCCCTGGGGCTTCAGCACATTCATTTCAAATGTGCCCTGTCTCAAAGAGTGGCCCCAGCCCTTTCCAGTGATTACAGAGGTTTTATCCTGTTTCCATGAGGGTCATGAGCAAGACCTGTGGCCACTCTGTGGATGAAGGAGACAGATCAGGCCCCCATGGACCCCCCCCCCCACACACACTACTGCTTCCCTCCCTCCCTAGCATCCTACCTCCATTGTCCTGAATACTGGACACAGCGCCAAAATGTACTTCCTGCAGAACAGCCTTCACTCTGAGGATGTTCTAGAATTACCAGCTTCTCTCATCATTCCTCCTCTCACCCCCAATGTCTCATCTTCAACTCTATGTCACCATCAGAAAACGCATGCCCAGGGCTCCATAGCTCAGTTGGCAGAGTGTTTGCCAAGCACACACAGAGCTCTGGGTTTTACCCTCAGAGCTGCATAAAACAGGCGTGGCAACGGACATCTGTACCCCAGCATTCGTGAGCTAGAAGCAGGAGGTCAGAAGTTCACCAAGGCCATTCTTAATTCCATAGCAAGTTCAGGGCCAGCCTGAAATACATGAGATCCTGAAGAAAGGAAGGAAGGAAGGGAGGGAAGAAGAGAGGGAGAGAGGGTCGGACTGTAGTGCAGGCGAATATTAACAAAATTGTGACAGGTCTGCCATCTCTCAGTAGTTTCACTTCAGGCTGAGAAAGTGGGTGAGGGATTTTAGTAAGGAAGGCAGGTAGCATGAGTCAGGATTCCCCCAGGAAACTCTGTGTGGGAAGGCAGGAAGGACCAGGGCTAGATCTGACTCTTGAACAAAAACAGAGACAGCCTGGCTTCTGTGTCACTCATCTGTATGTTGTGATGCAGCTATGGGTAAGTTGGGGACAAAGTTAAAGTTTCTGTCTCCATACTTTTGGCCAAAACTTTAAGTAAATTAACCTTTCAATTTCTCTTGATATGTTAAACTGTTTTCTCTTAATTTGGATGAGTATTTGGGTCTAGAACCAGACTTAATAGCCTGGGCTCCAGTGACAGAGTATGTCAGGACATAGAGAGACAATTATCTGGTGGTGTTTTTTGGATGTCCCACCTCCAGGGTTTTGTTTGTGGCTCACTGTTCCTGAATAACTCCACCCTAGGACATTCCTATCTGGTGACTTGTTGAAAGTTGCAGAGCCTCATAATGGCTGACTAGCCTTGTCTTTTGGCCACAAACCCCATGACTCCAACTTGGCCTGTCACTTGGGAAGCATGAACTGTAGAGCTGGGGGAGAGTTCTGTGTCTCTACTGGACCCTGGCTCAGACACCAGCACTGAATGGTTGTTTGATGGTACAACAGAATTAGAGGCCTAGAAGTAGGAAAGACAGGGCTATGTGCACAGGGAGTCTGGACAGGGAGAGCCCCACGACTGGAGTAGAAATTCCCAGAGTGTGAGCTTGTGCGTCACCAGAGCAGTCAAAGTCCCAGGGAAGGTGCTGGAAGGTATAGGTTCCCAGCAGGGTCTGAGAGCTTCGTGAGCTGCCAGTCAGAACAGGGGCAGCCTTGGGTGCTTGAATCAGGCAATCAAGCAGCAGGGCCACGCTGTAGGAAGGGTGGCTGCATCCAGATTAGTTGACAAATGGAGAAAGGATCAGTCTCAATTAACACTAGAGTTGGACTCAGGATAACGTCCCTCGACTTATTAATGGTAATTGCTGAGACCTCGCCCTTGCCCTGTAGAGGTTAGCGGAGTGGGAGGCAGGAGTGGGCTCGGGCTGGCAGTCGGGTCAGCTGAGCTGCTGCCAGCATAGCCTGGGTCTTGTCTTGTGTCCACAGAGGTTGAGGCAGGAGACACTGCTGGGATGGGCATTGCTCCTCAGAGGACAGGCCTCTGGGAGTAGGCCTCAGTCTCCTCGGCCTTTCCCCAGTCTCTATGCTTTTGCTTCCAAGTAACTTTGTCCCTTTTGTCTCTGTTCCACTTCTTGCCAGAGCCTCGCCAGAGTCTGTAGAGTTTGGAAGTGGGTTGTGAAGTCAGTCAGTCACTCAACAAACACTTCCCTGGTTAGGTGGGTCTGGGGAACTAATCTAGATTCTTCCAGACCTTGGACCAAGTAATCAGTTTTCCTGGAGACAAATGTCTTACTGGAGGCTTGTAAGTGTCCCATCAGGCAGGGTGGCCTTGCAAGCAGGTGGTCTCTCTTGGCTTCATGCAGGATGCAATTGATATATATATATATCTATATCTATATCTATATCTATCTATCTATATATATATATATATATCAGTGTTTTTTGAAAGGTGTGTTTGGAGCTACCTTTCAACAGGGTGACCAGGTATTATTCAGCAGTTATCTAATATGACTGACTGAAGGCATGCAGACAGCTCCCCTCTGAATGTCCCTTTGGAAGTCAGCCTGTGTGACAGGACTATGTCTGCTGGGGCAGCCTGTCTTGCAGTTGTAATGGTTTGTAGACCTCTTGCTGTGGGGGGTGGGGGGCGGGAACCCATGCAGTTTGCTCTGAAGTGTCTCCGCTGAATTATTGGTTTAATAGCTAAGGAGCGGCAGGGTGCCAGAAATGCTCCTCACAGGCTCTGGGATTTGGGAGGGGGTCCGGGGCAGGGCCTATCATTGCCCTAGGGGTATCCTGCTCCCAGTCAGGTGCCAAGAATGCAGGCAGAAAGATTTATCTCTCTAGCTTTACAAGGCACTAACCGGAGAAGGCTGAGAGTCAGAAGCTGAATAATTGATTGTCCTGGCTTGCTGGGGGATGAGCTGGATTGAGAAGGTGGAGGCCCCACCCGTGCTGAAACCAGATGGAGAAGATGTGATCACAGCCTGACTGGTGGACCCAAACTTGGGTACAAGGTCACAAGAGCCTTGGGTTAGTGTCAGAGGCTGTGATCCCTGGATCATGCATGGGGATTCCACGAGTTCAAAGGACCATACTCTTGGTTCCCCTCCAACGCCTTTACATGCATGTATGTCCACCTTCCCAGCCTCACCACTCCATCAGCCAGGGCCATCCTCCACCCACCCTCCCCACCACACATCATCACAGGGAGCTTGTGCAATCTCAGCAGGCTTGGTTCTTGGCTTCCTGAGCGCTGAGAGATTAATGAAAGGCAGGGAGTGATGGGGCACTCTACCACGTGGTCCTGCCTGTCTTGGCCCTCTCCCGGGAGGACCCCACATCTACATGGATATCAGACCTCTTCCTTTGTGTTCTTTCTTCTCTATCTCTCCCTGCCCCCTTCTCCAGCCAAGAGGCTCTCAGTCCAGGACAGATTTCCCAGGGAGAGGTGGGCTGCCATGAGCTGGGGCAAGTGAGATGCCCTTTAGGACAAAAGCTGGTGTGAGCCCTCTCTACTGAGAGTACCACCCCTTCCTGAGCTCTTGGTGACTATGAGCCTGTCCTGTCCTGAACGGCTCACACCCTGTCCCCTGAAGAGGTCTTGCTCACAAGCCTGTGCCCCCTGCTCAAGCCATTAGGTTTCTCTCCAGCACAGGGTACCATTTGCTTGCATTTTTATGAACAAAAAGTGTTGCTATTTTCCCTCACTGGCTTTGGGAGCACCACCAGGTTAGATTTACAGTGCTTGGTGTCAGGACAGGACTGGCAAGAATGGGCACAGAGCCCTTCCTGACAACCACTGATGGAAGCAGCATTAGCCACACAACCCACTCCTAAGAGACCCAGCAGATTCTAGCTCACCCTGCCCTAGTCTCTCTTCCAGGACTACCCGGCAGTTGGGGTCTTGCATGCCAGCGGCCTCTGAGGTGTTCCTAGTTGCTGGAGAGATGAGATGACAAAATACTCAGGTACAAAACGTCCCACTGCTCATGCCCTGAGCTTTTGAGGGTGTCACTAGGGGGAATTTGGATCATGGAAATACAAAGGATGGGTTCTGTTGGACCCCATATTCCCATGGGGGATCGTTACCCACAGTCCTCCATGGCTCACATCATGACCTTAGTCTAGGGGCTTGGTGGCTGACCCTGATTGTTTTCCCCACTGTCCCTAGGAGGAGAGGCATTTGCTTGGCCAGGGTAGCCAGGCAGATCATATAGTTTGTTTTCAATTAACACTTGTTTAGCGAAGTTTCTCCTCCCCAAATCTCCCTGCTTGCAGGCAGGGCCCCTCTTGGCCCGTGTGATCTGCTGAGCCCTTGCTCAAATATAAGCAGATTTGCTGCTTTCTAAACACAGCTAATCCAATTGTGCTCAAGGGCTGGGAGGAGGGCGGCCTTGGGCAGCAGGTAAGCTAGGATCTCTCTGGTTCTGGGGACTAAGGGCTGAAGTACTGGGCAGCCAGAACTGGTCTAGTGGATATCACCATGGTGTCCCCTCCTTATTTGCCCAGAGCATCCTGTGAAGGGAGGGCAGTGGCCAGGATCCTTTAAACAAGAATTCTGGCTGCAGTCATAGAGAATTCTGTCCCTTGGATCCAGCCCAATCTGCTCTGTTGTGTCCCTGACATCCCCCCACCTCACATCTCTGGGTGACAACCAGTATGGTGTGTAATTTGACCCTGGGGGTCCAGACACAGAATCTCTTTGGTCCACAAGTAGGGGTAGGGCCTTCATGTCCATTTCAGAAACCCATAGCCAACTCATAGCCCTGCCCCCTGCCTAGCCTGCTTTTGTTTGCAAGGGTACAGAGCCCTTAGGCTTCTTATCCCAGAGCTGGTTTCTGTGACCTGCGAGAGGCTTGTGTGCTGAGTTCTGCCTGCCTGATGTAGGAGCCGAAAAGCTACCCTGAACCCATACAGCTCCCAGCTGACGGATTCAATTCAGTTCCACAAATATTGACCCTGAGTCTAATCCACTCGTCCTCTAACACCGGCTCATTCCTCTGCGGGCCCTGTGTAGCCACCGCACATTCCGTTTAATCCTGCCTGATGTTCCTGATTCCCAGTGAGGGACCGAGGCTTACTACAGCCATGGAGTAAGGGGCAGTGCTAGGCTCTGACCTCTGGGTCCAGATTGGCCACTGACCTCCATGGAAAGCAATGGGAGTGTAAGGGGTCCGTGGGCCAGCCATAGTGGGTGCTTCTGCCATCTCAACATCAACCGTGCCTGGTAGCCTAGCAGCACCCAAATCCTGCCTGTGTCCATCCAGCAGGTTGATGTTGCTGGAGAACCTAGCCTGGCTGGAGTGCTGGCTTGTGTGTGAGCCTCAATGTAGCTGTCGTGATGGGATGGAGCTGATGCAAAACCCTTTAGCAAGACAGATGCAGGGGAGCTCGGGGCATAGAGCTCTGCTCAGGAGGCTCCACTTTCCTTCATCTGACCCCTCGACTCTGTCCTTAAAGGCTTTGCTCAGGAGTCTTTGTGGCTCGAAGACCTGGACACTTGGTTCTTGGGTCAAGGGTAGACTGATAAGCACTCTGATGGACAGGGTCTAGGGCTTGGGGTGACCCTGGAGTGGGCTAGGACACTGGGTGGGGAGGCATGTGAGGACCTGAGGCCATCGCTGGCCAGAGGACAGTGGCCAGTCATCTGCCTTATTAACCTAGCTATTAGTATCTGTTGGACATTGCTGCCACGTGGTGACCTCATAGCAGGGACCAGGACATTTATCAGAAATGGAACTGATGGATTAAGGTGGAACCTGGTGAATTGATTTTTTCCCCATGAGCACTTAAATACTGTTCTTTGTCAGATCTCAGGGTGGCAGAGACAGGGAGAGGGACTCCACGGCGAGGGAAGAGGGGACAAGTAGTGTACGATAGGACCGCTATGTGACAATGCTGAGGAACAAGGAGGTGGCTACGGCAGAAGACAGGAAGGGTGAGCTGGGTGGTGTTGGGGTCAACCGCAAGCTTCTCAGGCTCTGGCAGAGGGACCGTGACTACAGAAGCTTTGTTCCCTCTGGATTGGAACCAAAGGCTGACCCTTCCCCCCACTAGCTGTGGGACAACAGACTACCCTTCTCCTGCTGAGTCTCAGTAGCCTTCATATAACCCTGGGGGAAGGAAAGTGCATTCACTTGCTCCTTCATGTGGCAGGCACTGCAATAAAGGGAGGCAGGAGGCAGCCAGGCCCAGGAAAGCACAGGCAGGGATGTTGACAACCCAAGACTCAGGTGCAGGGCGGTAGTCTCATTTCTTTCTACAGGAGGTCTGATACAGACTCCTCTCCTGCCCCCTGCTGTTGGTGCGTGTGTATGTGTGTGTGTGTGTGTGTGTGTGTGTGTGTGTGTGATCATGGAGGATGACATCTACTGCTTGTTATATATGCAGGATGCTTTTACCTTGTGATTGCTAGGCATCTAGACATGCACTACCATGCCTGGTGATGGAGGGGACTTACCTCAGAGCTTTGTGAATGAACTAGGCAATGACTCTACCACCCTGCCTTCCTCGTTGCTTTGTGAGTGAGGATGAGGGTGGTATCAGGGTGCTGTGCTACAACCCCAAACTCTCCCGTTCTGAAAAGCTGAGACCCCTGTCTCAGCTTTGTGCGACCTTGGGCTTCAGTCTAGGTGGAGGGTGGCCCCCAGCACTAGCCATTTCCTAACAACTTCTGGGCTGAGATGGCCATGGGCAATGCCTGGTGGGCTCAGCACGGGGAGATGGGCTGAGTTTGCAAGGTGGGCTGGGCTGGGAGGCCCAGAGGCTGAGCAAACACAGCACAGACTTTGTAAATACTCTTGTTTGCTCTGCTAATCGATCTTGGCCTCTCCTGCCTAGCTAAGGATCTGCAGGCCTGGAGGCAGCAGGGGCTGGGCCTGGGCCTGGAGTCAACTAACCCAGGAAGGGATGTATCCAGTAGAGGATAGATTGAGGAGCCCCCAGGGCTGCAGCTGGCTTGTCCAGATGTTTTTTTCCTGGGAACAGCGGAATCTCACAGCTGCTGCTCTGATCATTCTAGGATGAGGTGGGGACAGGAACTTCTCGGCTTGCCTCTGCTCTCTTCCCCTGCTTGCTTTCCACAGACCATCTGTCCCTGCCCACTAAAGGTCTCTCTGCCCAGAAGACTCTGGCCTGATGCAAGAAGAGGCTGGGCTACCTTGGCAAAGGAGAAAAACTTTAAGGCTGAGCCTCTGCTCGTGGTCAGGACCTTCTGCAAGCCAGCCAGCTTAGAGCCAGCAGGATCATGCCTCCCTCGAGAGAGCCTGGGTCCAGCAACCCTCCAGGTCACATGAAGCTGGCAGCCAGCAATGCCAGCCATCTAGTAGTCTGTGACTGGAGCTTGTGGGCATTTGTGAATGCACTGGCTATAACTCAAATAACTTCCTCCCCTCCCTGGCCTTTGCAGGCATCATATTCTCCCAAGCTGCCTGTGAGGCCGATGAGGCAGAGGATAAGGATGGACAGTCTTCCACTGCGTGGTTTCACTGGACATTCCGATGATACCTGAAGTCTGTGAAGGTCTGCAAGTCCCTCCATTGGATGACCAGGGAAACCTGCTTGATGAACTCCTTGGTCTGGCTCTGGTGTAGGGTCCCAGGGACCAATCATAGTTCTGGGTACTCAGTTTTTCCAGTTTGGGGGTGGGGGCAGAGGTTGGGAGAGGGATCTCCAGAGAGAAGTATCCCCTATCTCTATCAGCCCCTGCCCATCTGGATGCCTGGCCTGGATTGCTCCATAAAGACATTCCTAATGAGGTCGCCTCTGTACACTTTCCAGTCCTGTGGAAATCTCAGGGATGAGTTTCCTGTGGGAGGGGACATTGCTGATTTATTTCTTTCCTCCCACAGTGGAACCCCACCTTGGAACCTTTCTAGCTTGTGTCTTGTCATCCTCCTGCACCAGCAATGGGCTCAGGACCAGCCAGACCCAAGGCTCTGGTTCCCATTGCTGTGTGACTCCCACTCCATGTCCACCTAGGGCTCCAGTAAGGGAGGTCTGCTGAGGGCCCAGCTCCTTGGGGCCCAGTCACTGCAGCATCACTGGTCAGTTATTTTCCTCGTGTTCCTGGATCAGTTCAAGGATCCTTTAGATGATAAAGCAGGTTTGTATCATGGAGTGCAGGGGAGGGTCCAGAGCAGTGGCCTGACCTGTAGGAGGAGGCATTTGGCAGCAGTGGCAGGTAAGGCTGTGGCCTCTGGACATCAGCGAGGGATCTGTGCAAATAAGAAAACAGAACGTGCAAATACATGTGAGAGTTGTGAGTGCACATATGTGTGAATGTTAGTGCTGGTACCTACATGAGTGTGTGAGAAGGTGGGGTAGTCATGTGAAAGCATGTAATGTATGAGTGGTCATGTGAACGAATGTGAGTAGCCAGGAGAGCACGTAGGTGAGCAGTCAGTGTGTTGTGAGTGTACCAGGGTGAAATTACAGATACATACTTTTATGGACACACAAGTGTATATGATCACGCAACTGAATGAGCATATGTTGAGTGCTTGTGCACATGTGTGTGCATGTATCTGAGTGTCATGTGTATGTGCAGATATTTGAATATACACATTTGTGAAGGTGTGTGGGCTTAGCAGCTAAAAAGCTCTGGCATCAGTTCAGTGGTAGTCGGCCTGGAAATGCTTGCTGAACCCGGGGCATTTTTTTTTTTTTTATTTTTTAAATTATGATATAATGACATCATTTCCCTCTCCCTCCCCTCCCTTCTGCTTCCCCATGTATCCCACCTTCTTTCTCAAATTCATGGCCTCTCTTTCTGTGCGTGTGTGTGTGTGTGTGTGTGTGTGTGTGTGTGTATGTGTATATACATACCCACCTCTATCCAGGGCAGTCTTAAGGCAGGAGCCCTAGCCTGCTTCCACAGCCTGGGCAGTTAGCCAAGGTCCTCAGACTGGAATCTTGGACATCCTGGAAAGGTCATTTCTAGCTCAGGCACTAGACTGGAGCTCTGGGGGTAGAGGACAAGATACCTCATGGTAGCCTGCAACTTAACTGAGACAGTAACCGGAGTGAAAATTACATGTCGCTTATGAAATGCACCCCACAGAATTTGCAACCATAATCTCCTTCTGCAGGCCCTGACCTCTGCTGGCCAATGTCCGCTGCTAGCCACAGCACGTGGGCACTGCGCTGTGTCCTTGTAAGCCTGGAGGTGAGAACAGCTCACAGGATGCTAGTGTTTCACATGCACGGCACGTGTTCCTCACACCCGTGGGTGTGTAGGGCTGTTTGCAGTTCCATGAAGATCTCAGATCCAATGCTCTGAGCTGCGGCTGAGCAGTGCCTAGGAGGAGGGTCCCAGCCAGGAAAACAGGGCAAGTTTGATCTCCAGCGGGGATGGGCAGTCCTGAGCTAGTTTGATTGTTGGGAGAGGTAGACGTCGCATCAGGGTCCTGTGTGCATGAGGCTTGGATGTTTGGTTTTGAGGCATCTCCCATGGCAGCTTGGAAGAACGCAGGGGTGGGGGTGATAGAGGGCGGGGAGGATTGTAACTTCTTGGAGATACATCTTACCCTCCCTGACAGCAGAAGTCTAGGCCCACCTAGCCATGCCCCTGACATCTTTCCATTGAGGAGAACTCTTGTCTCTCTCCGATTTAGACAACCCCCAGCACTGCACCCCAGTCCACCTCCCTTACAGCTATTCCAGCATCTCTGGGTGGGAGTGGGAAGCCGGATGCAGCCAGCTCTGTTGCTGTTTTAGGAAAAGAGGGGATCAAGGCAGGGAGGGCTTGGCCCATGTTCTAGTGGGGTTGTCTGGCTGAGGGACTGCACCTCGCCCCTGCACCCCTCCCCGCCTTGTGCATGAGGCCCTCCTTCCCTGGCAGGCCCAGCACCCCAGCCACCTCCCGCCCTGCTGTGGGTGTGATTTCACAGTGGCGTTCTCCTCGCCAGCTTGTGTCTCACATAGGGGATGTTTCCATTTTTACAGCAAAAAAGAAGACGATTCCAGGCGCCTTAGCCGCAGCCAGAGCGCAGCGCCCTCCCCCAACCCCCAGAGCTGCGCAATGTCAGGTGCTCTGGGGGTGTGTGCAGGCTCCTCATTGCCAGCCGTGGCACTAATTGCTGTCACTCAGAGAGCCACCTCTAGCCTGGGATGGGCAAGAGCAGGGTCTCCAGGGGAATCAGAACTTCTGTCAAGAGCCTCCTAAGAGCCCATCCCAGATCCAAGCAGTACCTTGGTGCCCATCTGGGCCGGTCTGTGGCTACAGAACAGGGCTTTTGTCTGAGGGACTTCAAACATGTGCACTGGGTTATCCAGGTTAGGCCTTAGCCCAGGTCAGTCTGGATCCCAGCACTCTTCTTTGCGTCGTCTACCAGTGGTAGCCGGCCCCTAGGGCTGGAATGAGGACAGAGAAAGTCTCTACTTCTGGCATGGGGGATACTCATGGTGATTCTGCTGCCAAGTGCACCCAAATGACATCTCAAGGGTTGGGGAAGAGGACAGTGTCCATTGTCACCAACTTTGCTCCGCAGAACGTATGAGCCAGGCTTCCTTGGGAAGGAATGTGTATCGAACAAGGTGCAGTGCAGGCCCATGAGCCCCTGTTCACAAACCAGCACTCGTGCAGCTCTGTTCCCAAATCTCAGGAGAACAAACAGGAAAGACGGCAAGAGCACCCATAGCAATCCACAGAGACCACAATAGGAAGGCTTGGGCAACAAGACTGAGTGAGACTCACTTTAACATCTTGAGGAAACTTGTTTGGGTGATCTCACCTCCACCAGGGGGCGCACTGCTACAGCAGTGCCTCAGGGATGGCAATGAATGCTACAGCAACAGCCGTATGGGATGGGTTCCCCCCAGCCCCAGGAAAGTGGAGCAAATTCTAGATTAGATCATCTCTTGTCCATTTGCTTGAGGGCCCTAAGAGGAAGAGAGGGTAAAGTGAGGCACGTAGTGCCTAAGGTAAGCATGGCTGTGGGCTCAGCTGTGGAGGATCATATGACTTGAGCCCTAACAGTCTCCCATCACCTATCCCTGGGGCCCAGACTCTGAGTAGATAGCCAAAGGTCTTTTCTGGCTAGGACAGTATAGACATGGCCACAGCATGACCCGTGGACTCTGACACATAATAAGGGACAGAGGAGGCCTGGAGCCGTGGATGGGCTGTGGTACACTCTCATGGAACCAGGATGATGGGAATTTGGCCCCTATACACCTGATGCATGTTCCCCTCTCTGTCTTGGTTTCTCCTTGCCCCTGTTCTCTCTGGGTCCAGCTGTGATAGCATACCCGTGCTCCTCACGATGGCAGCCTCTATTACCGTGTGAGGCTTCTGCTTTGGGTGGACCCCCCTCCTTACTCACCTGACCCTTCTCTGCCAGAAGGATATTTTTCTTCCCCAGAGAGCCCCAGCAGTACGAGGTGAACAAGAGACATGACAGGGATCAAGGGACTGGCAGCTTTCCGTTTCCCACGTGGGTCTAGGTGACAGGAGCTCATCTCTTCATTCACAAGAGGGGTGTGAAGAGGCAGGGACAGAGATGGAGACAAGCATAACAGAACCTCCCACACAGAGTGGCTGAAGTCTCACATGAAAGGGGCAAGGGGAGACATGACCCTGCCAGGGTCGCACCCCACGGCACACTTGGATTTCTTCCCATAAAACCCCCTTCGGTGTCTCCCCACTCATCTTCATGGGGAACAAGTATCTTGCCTAAAACACCGCTGGGGGCAAGTGTCCAGGCCCTCTGGCCCTCACTGGAGATTCAGAGTCAGCATTCCCCCTGTGGCCACAAAGTTCACCTTCCAGAGACAAAGTGAAATTCTTGAAGTCTTGGCCAGAGCCTCAGTTTCTCCTTGTTAAATGGAACATATCCTCCAGCTGGGGCAGGTGATGAATCTGTTCTCCAAGCCCAGGCTTACCTACTGTCTTAGTCCTGAGCAGGCATATGCTTTTCTGGCTACGCTCCCCTGCTGGGCTGGCAGCTCTAAAACCAGGTCCTGTCCTAGGGGATCTTGGCTCTCACTGTTGCTCATGAAACCTGCTCAGTGGAGGGTCAGCCTTGGCCCTGCCCACTTGGCAGTCAGTTCTCATGACGTTCCCAGTACAAGATGATGCAAGAGTTTCAAACACAACATCCTTCTTCAGTCCATCCTTGGAGGAACCGCCACCTACAGGCAGAACTGCATGTGCACAGACATGCTTCATACACACCCATATGCAACACACACATACACACACACACACACCAAACACAAATGTGTCACCTACATATACAGACATGAATACACTACAGCTGCACTCACAGGTACACACACACATATGACAGTGGCACTAAGGGTAGGCTTGGCTGGGAAACCTTAGCTAGCTGAGGTTCAAGCTGCTTCAGCACTCATGGGTGCTCTCTGGAGGCATGAGATCTAGATCTGAGTCAGGGATCTGAATGGCACCTGGTGCCACTACCTGGACTACAGAGGTCATGGAGAAGGTGTACCTCCCACTGAAACCAGCCTGAAGTCCTGCCTGGGCTGTACCATTATGGGAGCTGGCCAGAAGTCTGTGTGTGTTATTGGGTAAGCCTTGCCTGTGACAATAACATCCATGGCAGTTGATGACCACATTAGAGCCCCCCAAACGCTTCAAAACACAGGTTCAGGCCTCAGACTTTAGGTCCATCTAGGAGTTGCTCCTGCATGGGATTCTAAGCTAGGACCACTCTACTCCCTTGAAACCTTGCTGATATCTACCCAGACTCTGTCTGTGTCTCTAAGAGCTATCCCTGGCCAGGCTCCTCCCACATGTGGGGCTGAGTCCAAATGCCCCACCTGCTAGAAATACCCCTCCATCAAGGAATGAGTACCAAAAACCCTCTGAGAGGTCATGGGCAGGGAGCGGGGCTGGGCTACCACTGCCCAGCTGACCCATCCCCAAACTTCAACTGCACACTCTTGTCTTGTTGCTGGCCCCAGCCTTACTGTTGGTCTTCATCCTCTTTGGATTTGGAACCCACTGGTGCAGCCAGAGGCACATGTTTACCTCACCCCATGCCTTGCCCTGTCCTAACCCAGTCTCATGTATATCTCTCTGGTCCACGTGTTTGATGCCTGCCTGCAGCCCAGCCTCCTAGCTTGCTCTTTGGACACCCAGGCAGTAAGATGACCCTCTAACCCATACGCTTATAGCCAGTCTGATGGTCACCTTCATATTGGTACCAGCTGGCTGCAGCTACCTTTCTGTCCATCTTTTATGCAGATTCTCCCATTTGTTGAGCCCATGTTGGGGTGATCCCTGGGAAAATTGAGGCTGTAGCTATTATCTGGCTGGTGATCACTCTTTTCAGTCTACTGACATGGTTGGCCTTGGAGGCAACACCTGTCAGCTGGACAGATGTACCCAGAGAAGGGGTGTTACTGGCTAACAGTACATCTGGGGCTGAAGTTACAGAAGTCCTGGGCCCAATGTCGCGCCACAGCACAGGAAGTCCCCAGGAAGCCCAGTGGTCTGAAGCAGAAGCTTGATCCCTGACCGCTGCAGCAAGTCTGAGGCCATTCTCTCCTGGACCACCCCATAGGTGATAAAGGGATTGGGTAGCAGGGCCTGAAAGATGGGAGGCTGCTGGTGCCTCTGCCCAGCCCTGGGACTGGCGAGCAACATTACTCTGGAGGCGCCTCATGCTTCATCAGCCCTTTCGCTGCTCTGTGGTGTCATCCTGGGCACTTGGAGCGGGTGATGAGGTTGCCTGTTTTAAAATAGATTTTATTGTTATTCAGGTAGGAGGAGGGCGACAGATCAGAAGACAACTGCCCTTGAAAAAATCGTTCATTACTCACAGTTCCCAAGAGGGGCGCACATACCACAGGCACATGGACAGTGTGAGACCCAATCTGGAGGCAAAGGGGACAAGGGGAAAATATGGGCAAGAGCCTTTATTGTGGCATGTGTTGGCAGCAATGGAAGAGATGGGGGGTGAGGTGGGGGTGGGGGTGGGGCATTGAGCCATTGCACCAGGCGTGTGGCCCAGGGCCTGTTCCTAGTTGCTAAGTACTTGTCTCTGGCATGATCAGGCAGGGTCTGGTGGCCTGGGGTATGTGAGAACAGGGGTGTGAAGAAACAGGGTTGCTTGTGGGTTCTGGGTCAGGTGGTTTACTCATGCAGGAAGTGCTTCCAATGAGCCCCTTACTGTCAACCCAAGTGTTCCGCAAAGCCACAGGATGGCAGAGTGTCAGAAATAGACAAGAAAGGACCGTTGTGTCTCTTGCTCATTGCTTCTTGCAGAAGGGGATGGGGTCCCACCCCAGCAGGCCTGACAGCCCAGCCTCTGGGTGGCAGGGCAGCTCTGAGGCTTGCCCTTGAAGGCCTGTGGCTAGTGAAAATCCCCAAGGAACTGAAAATTACTGGGGGCAGGGTGGTCAGATCCCCAACAGATCTGCTGTCCCTACCCCAGACCTAGCTTTATGTGGCTTCTGGCTCTTGGGTCTTTTCTTTACCGCACTTGTTTGGAGAACTCAGAAATATAAGAAAATGCATCCAAAATGCATAGATCTCCCACCTACAGGCATTATCTGATAGTGACCAACACCTGTTCCCTGAGCCCCTGGATTGCTACCTGCCTATAATCCCTAGCTGAACCTGCCTGCAGTGCCTGGCTCTTCAGTGCGCAGGGGCAGACTGTGTGATGGAGCTACTGTCCAGGAAGGGCTTCTTCTTTGACACCAGTACTTTTCTCTGTGATTTCTGCTTCCTGTGTGTGGCTATGGCCTTTTGAGAATGCCTCTCCAGTAGCCTCCATATCCACAGGCCCAGCACAAGCCCCGCATGTAGAGGCCCTCAGTACAGCAAAGAAATGAGCATGATGCCTGTCTGCCTCCGTGTGGGCCTCACTTGGCACTCTGGCCTGGTCTTAGTTTCCAGTGAGGCCTCTCAGTGCTTCGACTGAGCTGTGACATCTGTCTTCTACAGGGTGACCAGAAACCTTTCATCACAACGGGACCTCAGCCAAGTCCTGCTTCAGTCCTTTGGTTTTGTGTGCCCCATTTTATGCTCATTTCCTTATTGTGTGTCCCCCCCTTAACTAAAATGATCTATTTATTGTGCTAAAGGTTGTGTATTCAGGACACCCACCCGGCAGGTAAGCCTGCATCATAAGCAGCAGCATGAAACATAGAAACCAGTTTCTTTATATTCCAGAATATTTAATGGCATAAAGACTGCAATGAATTCTGGGGGTTGTCCATTCTTTAGTTGTGGTAACATGGTCTGTGGTAACAGGGCAAAACTTGTCGTGCTAACCCTTTTAAAGTGTGCCGTTCAGTGTTGTTGTGTGCCCCTGCGTTATTGTGTAGCTGTCTCTGTCATCTGTCCATCGGTCTTTTCATCTTCTCAAACCAAACCCTTGCTCCCTTCAAACATCTGCTCCCGCCTCTGGCAGCCACCACTCTGCGTTCTGTCCCCTCGTCAGTGCCCGGCTGGGGAAGGTGAGATCATACCTCCTTTGTCCTTTTGTGACTGGCCTATTTCACCCCTCTCATCTACCTTTCTGCTTCGTGATGTTTGGGATCTCTATGTTCTGTAGCTGGGGCTCGTAAAGTAGATGCCCTGCTTTTAATTCTGAGGGCTCACTTCTCAGTTTTCTAAAACACACTTTAATCTCTGGTTCTCCAATTATCAAGCATTTGATATAAAATAATACTGGTGGTCTCCGATACTGTAGACCTTATGAGGGTGCAGTCAGGTAGGTGGTCCTGAGTTCCTCCTGCACTCCTGTCTTCTGGAGCCTTCAGCCCACAGGACAAGCCTGGGACTAACCTGATTGCCTGTGGAAGGGCTAGGTGGGTGGTGCCTTGCTAAACTCAACACTGTTGATGTAAATTACCAGCATGCCTAATTCCTTGTGGAGCCCTGGAGTGACTATGGCATGCAGAGCTGGTGACTCAGGGCCACACAAAGAAAAGACACCCTTTGAGTTGAGAGAATTCACCAAAATGCCCCGTTACAGAGATTTATGCCCATCCTTAAATATTGGAGATTAATTTTTTGAAAACATCTATAAAATAAGAAATTTATATCTAAAACAATACCATACACGGTGACAGGAAGGGATTAGAGTCAATTTATTCATGTATTAGTCAAAAAGTCGATTTCATATATTGTGTAGAAAAATTAAAATCCTTTCTGCATTTTATTACAAATTATGCATTCCCCATATATGGAGATAAATAATTGATAGCATTACAAATACTTAATCTAGAAAATATTTATTAGGAACAGACAACTCATTTTTTAATGTGTTTTGTGGAGGACGATATTGCACACTTTAAAAAATTAATGACTTTTTTTTTTTTGCAAGAAAAAGAATAAACACCCTAATTCTTTTGTTTAGTTTCTTGCCCAGGCCGAGGAAATAAGCTGGGCAGAAGGACACCCACATGGTTGCTGTTGGCCTCAGATGAGCTGCAGGGCTCTGGGACCTGGCTCCCTGCCAGCCCCTTGGCTGCAGCCTAGGAGAGGCCTCGGAAAACACCACCATATTTTCTTCTTCAAACTCTCTGTGGCTTGCAATTTTAGAATAAGTGTTTCTGACTTAATCTTTGAGAAAGCACCAGGCAATCTGATTTGTGAATGTGCTCGAAGAGCCAAGAAATCAACGCTCCACAGCTCCCAGACGGGAGCTTTGTGAGGCTATAGATGATCAGGCTGGGCTCAGTCTGCACTTCAGGGACAGGTAGCCCTGCTGCTCCTTGCCTTTGGTGGCCTTGTGAGAGGGCTCTCAGCCTCCTTCTCAAACTCATCCATGCCCTGGGCTCACCCATGCCTGCCTCCCACCTCAGGCCTGCCTGGCATGAGGGAGGTTGAAAAGCCAGGTGGTCTCTCTGCACCTCGGGCCCCTTCACACCTCTGCACCTTTTGGAGTGGGCGTGTCCCTGCTCCCTGCTCTGAGCATGCTGTGTGTATTGGTGTCAGGGCTGGCATTTAGTGAGGCAGATGGGCAGCGCCTTGTTGCCCCATACCAGCTCACCTAGGAGAGCACCTGGGACTGAAGAAATAACTGCCACGTTTATTAAAATATAAATTTTGTGCCTAACGGAAGTGCTGCTTCTATACATAGAAAAAAAATGTTTAAAATAAAAACCAAAACAGTTTTCAAAGGCCCCACGGCATTAATTATTCATCTTTCACTAATGAAAACACGCCTTTGCAGGCGGCAGACTCCCTTCACTCCACATGGGGGCCTTAAGGGGTCCTAGGAAGGCTGGCTTGGGAAATGGCCGAGGAACTTGGGTGAGGGGTCTCTGTATGGCAGGGAGGTAGTAGGTGGCTTTGAGTTCCAGTGTCCTTTGAGTGATGTAGGAGCAACCATACTGCCCTCCTTGTGTCTACTCAGTGGGTGTGGTTGCCGGGCCTGCCATGAGGCGAGTGTACCTGTGAGGGGCTGTTTCAGAGCCTTGGATCCAGCAGGGGTGAAGGAGATAGCCTGACCTGTGAGAGTAGCAGTGGACACTGGTCACCAGACAGGCCGGGAAAGGAACAAAGGCTTTTGATCTGGCCAGACTTTCCAGTACAGGGACAGCTCAGTGGCACACCTGGAATCGCCGTTTCCTCTCAGCCGTGTGGCCCAAAGTCCTGAGGGCCTGCTGATCTAGCCTGAGCAGTTGCTTTCTTAGACTCATTTTTATGGGGTTCAAGCCTACAGAAATTGGCTAGCTCCAGCTCAGATACACCCCCACCCCCAAAGCTTTTCTGCCTGAGCATCCTCCTAGCAGCCCTATTTTTCCCCCTGGCTCCATTTCTGTGTTTATTGACATCTCTGTGTTAGCTGGGATGAGACACCTCCAAATCAGGGCTTTCAAGCAACAGAGCTAACTCGGCTTTGTTTGTTCTACGTCACTGGATTCCTAGAAATTCTAGAATCCACTAGGTTCGACGTGGAAGGAGCCTATAATTTATACATGGAATGCCCCACTCTTTCCCAACCCTAAGGCCCAAAGTACACACGCGCACACGCGCACACGCGCACACGCGCACACGCGCACACGCGCACACGCGCACACGCGCACACGCGCACACGCGCACACGCGCACACGCGCACACGCGCACACGCGCACACGCGCACACGCGCACACGCACGCAAGTGCTAGTCTCAGAGGGCCGATGGGGCAGCCTTAAAGCTTGGAGAGTAGCCGCAGGTGTTTCTTTTTTTTTTTTTTTT
>NW_022196894.1:14943287-14980952 GCF_008632895.1 Mastomys coucha | reverse complement strand
TCGAACTCAGAAATCTGCCTGCCTCTGCCTCCCGAGTGCTGGGATTAAAGGCGTGCGCCACCACCGCCTGGGCCGCAGGTGTTTCTATAACCCTCTGACCTTACAGCATCCCTGGCCCTCCACGATCATGCAGGTGCACCTGGTCATAGACATCCCAACCTGGTACTCCATCATCCTGTCTGCAAGGCTGGGCTAGGGACGCAGGGCTGCTATCCACAAGATGCTAACTCTCTTCGTCCTGTGCCTGGGACAGTTCTAGGTTGTGTGCAGGCTTGGGACATTTGTTCTCTTCATTCATTCATTCATTCATTCATTCATTCATTCATTCACTCACTTATTTCTACACCCATTCATTTACAAACACTCTCCAGCACCCCAGACATATTCTGGCAAGAGGGTCTCCTGGGGAGGGAAGATGCTGAGCCTGTCAATCATCTTCAGCTCAGGGGCCTGGGGAACCAGAAGAAGCCTCTCTGATCTGTACTGACAGCCAAGGGTGGGGGTGCAGGTGGTATCCAGGGCAACGGATCCCCTGGGAAGAAGATGAGCTGTGCCCTCGGGCAGCAGCAGCAGCAGCAGCAGCAGGGAAGGGCCCCTTTAAGGGGCCTTTGAAGCCCTGTCTGCCTGTGGGGTGAGGGGCAGGGAGGGACAACCCTGGGTAGGGTCCAAAAGGGGAGACTCTTTAGCAAAGTGTCCCTTGTTATGGTCTCCTGTGCTACCAGGATGTGGATGGCTAGAGCCTGAATTTCTTCCAGCTCTGGCCAGGTGCCTCTTGGGAATGAAAGGAGCCAGGAGGAGCCTGGGCATGTGTTGGCCCAGCATATCTTACTCAGAAGATATGTGGGTCTAGGAACCACTGTTCAAGCTCCCCTTGTCCCCCCCACCCACCCACCCACTAGCAGGTCCGGCCTCGCTGGAAGCATCCCTTGGCCTGGTATGGATTTCCTGTCTTGCTAAGGTAGCTGCATCAGCCAGGCAAAGGAGCCTAAGTATTGGCCAACCCTGGGTGAGGGTGGAGGCTTTGTGGACCCTTCTAGACTCCTGTGCATAGTGTGTAGTATGTGGTCTGCTCTACAGCATGTGTATTTTCTAGCCCAGTCCCACCCTTCACCACAAGCTAGAGGCCTCTATAGGAGAGGAATGATCCAGCACCACCTCAGAGCCCCTTTCAAGGCCAGAGTGATCTCAGCTGCTGTGTCAGATACAAGTGGTTTCACTCAGCATGGTCATCCAGCCAGATGACAAGAGATACATTCATTGCTTCTATGTCTTCCACTAGTACGGAGTCAGATGAACACAGCTCTGTGACTCTCTAGGTGGAAAAGGGGAAGACGCTGGACAGAAGGGAAAAGCCTGGACTGCAGGCCAATATGGAGAGGAAGGTGCAGACGTGAGCTCAGGAAGGTAGACACATGGAATGGCAGGCAGTTGTGCACCTACATGCTCACATGCGTTCACTTGTACACATCTGCACACAAATGTAGCATCCTCATAGACACATGTGCCCATAAGCATCAAAGCTGTGTAAATAGATACATATGTAATACATATGTATATAAAACCAGTCTGTTCACAGACATACTGTATGTATGTAAAGCTAGAGCATGTGCATGCACTCCACAGTGAGCATACACATGTATGCTTAGAACACAATGTAGAGCCCACAGCAGAATTGTTAGGTAGGTAGGGCTGCCTATGGAATACAAGCAGATTGGTTCCTGGTAGATGGACCTGACTTAACTTCTCTAGAGCCAAAAGGTGGCTGCTAGTCCCCAGCTCTGGGAAGGGGTCTGTAGGTCCCACACCTAATATATAGTTGGCAGGAGATGTGGGACACACTGGGGCTCTGCAGTGTGGGCCCCAGCTTGGCTGGGCGAGCCCAGACTCTGAAAGGACCCTGATGAGACATGGGTCCAGATACTTGAGCTGCAAGCAGAAGATGGGCTTAAGCACCCCAGGCCTGTGTGGGGCTCTAGTATCCTTAGTGGATTGAGTGGGACCTGTCACGCCTGGGAGGAGAATCCCTCCTATTTCAATGTGCCGCTTTATTTCAAGATTTCTACAGCTTGTGGTTTCTACAGCTTCGGGCCCTCTAGCACGGTGTGGGAGCTCCCAGCATGCAGCCTCTGGCTTTGCTGTTTATGGTCCGCACCGGGAGCTGCCTCTGGGTTGATGGACACAGCCAGCCTTTGGTGGCCAGTGAAGAAGGGCCAGTGTAGGGCAGACAGAGCAGGCTCCTGGGGCAGAGCCACAATCTTCCTAGCCACATCTGTGTCCTATCAGCCTCTATCACTGCCACTCTGGGAGAGAACAGAAATTTGCAAAATATGAAGGCATCTTATGAGGCTGCAGCAGAGTGAGCTGGGATGGCAGGGTGAGGATCATGTAAGGAGGGAATGGAGGAGGAAGATGCTGAGGAGGCCTTGTGGGGATGGACTGAGGGAGCAGGTAGAAAGGATAGGGAGGCCCAGAGGTGGGTGCTGGAGATGCCAGTGGAGACGGGGCTCAGGTATCCTGGCCTGCTCCAGCTCAGATCTGTTCCAGGAAGGCATCATAAAGTCTCCCTTAGTTGAATGCATATGCAGTAAGCACTAAACACTTGCTCCATTTGGGAAATGTCACTGGGGCCTGCAAGATGGCTCAGCTGGTGACAGCATTGTTCCTAAGCCTTACAGCCTGAATTTGCTCCCTAGGACCCACATGGTGGCAAAAGAGAAACAACTATTTCAAGTTGTTCTTCACACATACACACACATGAGAAGGGGAGAGCGGGGGGGAGAGAGAGAGAGAGAGAGACAGAGAGAGAGAGAGAGACAGAGACAGAGAGAGACAGAGAGAGAGGGAGAGAGAGAGAGAGAGAGAGAGAGAGAGAGAGAGAGAGAGAGAGAGAGAGAGAGAGAGAGAGACAGAGAGAGAGAGAGAGAGACAGAGACAGAGAGAGAGAGAAACAAGAATGGTATGGTGCAGTAGAACCCAGAACACTGAGGCCCAGGTCATGCACACAGAGGGCTCTCCTGCAATTTTTCCAGCCGTGGGGTGTTTTCCAAGTACAGAAGGAGGGATTTCTAGGAGTAAAGCTCAAAAATCCCAAGAGTATGGGCAGAGGGAAAGACTCCCACTTCAGGACACCTCTGAGATCCAAAGTCTCCAGCCTGCTACAGAACTCCAGAGGGACTGAATGTGACTAGTCTTTGTTTTCCTGGTCCCTATACCCCCAAAATTCCTGGGTTTCAGGGGAGGTCAAAGTCAGGGAGTGAGGTTTTGCTTTGTGGGGGTCATCCAGGCAGAGGTGAGCTTGTGCCAGGATATCCAAAGATTTTTCTAAGGGATCTTTTGAGGTCAGAAAGACTGGGATATGGCAAGGACTACTCAGAGATTCTCTTCGGAGTCCCACCATTGAGAATCCAGCTGCTTTCTCCTAGCCAGCATATCACCTAGAAGTCCCGGCCAGGCCATTGTGCTGACTTAAAAAAGTTCCCTGGGCCTGAGCCTGGATGTTGGAAGGATGGAAGCCAGGGCCTTCAGCAACTCATTGCACCAAGATCCAACTTTCTGGTAAGAAGAAGTCAGGTCCTTGCTTTGGATGGGAGAGATAGAAACTGCCAGGAAGGACAGCCATGGCCCCTGACCTCACATTCTCCAATGTGCACACAGGTCTTATCCTGAGGAGGCCTGTAGGGGTTAGAAAGAGGACAGCCTGACTTCTGTGAGTCCCCTGTGACACAGCTGTTTCGTCTATGAGCCCTAGATACCCTGTAGATCCTCCTGACCACAGCTGGTCCCTTCCTGCTACATCACAAGGTGCCCATCTCCAGGATGGCTATTTCTGGATGGTTTTGCCCCTAATCCCAGCAGGGTCCCTCTTGGGGCAGGAACCTTGTTTCTAGGTTCCTTCTCATTGTGTTGTGGGGCCAGCATGGGGTCGCTGTCCACTTCCCAAGTCTGCTTCAATCTGGCTGCTCCCCTAGGCCAGGCCTGCACTCCTCTAAAGCCCACAGCTTGAGGAAGGTACTGTCTAGTAGGCTGGGATTTGCTGAACAGTGACTGGTGTCACACAGAGGAAGTGATGTTTGAGGCTGGGCTTCAGGAACTCTGCCGCCTGAGCCTTCTGATTATAGGGACCTCAAGGACAGGATGGGTGGGTGACTAAAGTGACTTGTTTCCTCATCAGAGTGTGTCAGGGTGCTGGGATGAAACTCACCCATGGCCTTGTAGATGGGAGGCTGCAAAGGCAGGGTCTGTCCTCTGGCCCATCTTTTTGGAGGTGAAGACCAGCAGTATGTGGAAGGAACAATACGTTCTGATGTAAGGTGGATTCTGGAACTGGCATGTCAGGAATGCCTTCTCACGCAGCTAAGTACCACAAAAAAGAGCTGAGGTCCTAAAATTGGGATCCATCATAGGGATCCCAGCAAGGAGTTATGCCTAAGTGAGGGTCCCTGAGTTTAGTACAGACTGCTTGACATAAGAATGAAGCCTGGCTGGGCAGTGGTGGTGCATGTCTTTAATCCCAGCACTTGGGAGGCAGAGGCGGGCAGATTTCTGAGTCCGAGGCCAGCCTTGTCTACAGAGTGAGTTCCAGGACAGCCAGGGTTACACAGAGAAACCCTGTCTTGAAAAACTAAAAAAGAAAAAGAAAAAAGAATGAAGCTTGGTCAGGAGACACATGCTGGGGGAAACCCCAAAATAGGTCAAATATGTTAAAATTGGGCTGGTAAGACTGCTTAGTGAGTAAGTGTGTGTACTGCTGTCTAGAGGACATGGGTTCGGTCCACCCATCCACCTCATGCAGCTTACAACTACCTGTAACTTCTGGCATCCTTGGGTACCTGTATTCATATGTACACACACACACACACACACACACACACACACACACACACACACGCGCGCGCGCGAATGTACACGCGCACACATGCACACACACACATACACATGCACACGCGCACATGCGCATGCACACATGCACATGAATATATACACTCACATGCATACATGCACACACATGCACACGCATACACACATAGGCATGCACACATGCATACACACATGAACACACATGCACATGCATTCACATACGCACATGCCACACCGCACACGCACACACATATGCACACACGCACATGCGCGCGCGCGCGTGCGCGTGCGCACACACACACACACACACACACACTAAATCTTTAAAACTATGATACATCTCAGCCTCAAGAGATGAGAAACTTGGCAACATGGAGGCTGCTGCTAGGACTGCCCAAGCATGGCATGCCTGGTCCTGGCCCTCCCCTTTATGGATCATGACTAGAGCTCAGTTTCCCGGCACTGTGGGTCTCAGGGCCTCAGCAAGTATATGAACTTCTCAACCTCAGGACTCTGTCCTTGCTGGTTTCACTGAGACTGTCACCATTACCTCATGTTAAAAGGGTGGCCAGCCAGAGGTACTTGTCTCTACCCAGACTGCACCTCTCCTCTTGGCCTTGGTAGTCCCTCTGAGTCATGGTGAATGTATCTGAAGCTCATATTCCAATTGTACCCAGCATAGGAGCCACCCAGGGCACTGGCTTTCCATCAGACCGCTAGCAAAGTAGGCTGGACTCATGTGCTAACAGGAAACCAGAGACTGTGTGGACCAGGAAGGAGACTGTGTGGGTTGGGAGGAGGCACTTCTGGAGCAAGAAATCTTGTGGAAGCCGGGCAGTGGTGTCGCATGCCTTTAGTCCCAGCACTTGGGAGGCAGAGGCAGGCAGATTTCTGAGTTCCAGGCCAGCCTGGTCTACAGAGTGAGTTCCAGGACAGCCAGGGCTACACAGAGAAACCCTGTCTTGAGAAAAGAAAGAAAGAAAGAAAGAAAGAAAGAAAGAAAGAAAGAAGAAAGGAAGGAAGGAAGGAAGAAGGAAGGAAGGAAGGAAGGAAGGAAAGAAAGAAAGAAAGAAAGAAAGAAAGGAAGAAAGAAAGAAAGAAAGAGAGGAAGAAAGAAAGAGAGATAAGAAAAAAGAAATCCTGTGGAGTTCTACAACTTCCAAAGTAGGTGATCTGGGTCCCTTGAATCCTGCCACCCAGGCTGTCCCAGTCTGTGCTGACAACATGGCTTGGTCCCATGTTGACTAGCTGGGGCTGGACTCTGAGCCAGGAGAACTGCAGGGCCTGACCTGAGCTAGTGAGGCCATATCCATCTGCCATCCGATCTGCCTAGGAGCAATCCTTACTGTACCTACTGAAGGGCTCCCAGGGGCTGCTCCAGCCTCTATAACCACTAGGATTCAAAGAGTAGATTGTGCCAGCATCAACAGAATGAGAATGAGAACAAGACAGCCTGGTGGTACTCTGTCAGGGAGAATGCCCAATTAGGAGGGTAGCTGTGGGGGCAGGGCATGCTGGGCCTATGACACAGGGAGTGCTTGGGTTCAGAAAGGTTCCACACAGCCATCAGTCACTGGCTGCAGCACTTGGGTTCCACAGCCCTGCACTGTGATGGCTGTGAGGAGCGACCCAGGAGGTCTACCTGCAGGCGTGCTGGATGCAGGCAGACCTCAGCACATAGAGAGCTTGCAGCCAGCAACATCAGAGTCACCAGCAGTGCACACTGGCAGCTGCTCCTCACCGTGGGTTCTGAGGAGAAGCACATGGGTGAGTGTTACGTGAAGATCCACGCAGTTGCAAAGTCTGACAGACTCTGCCACAGTCCAGGTAACCGTGGGGTTCTAGGGCACAAATAAACCGCAGAGATTTAGGGTTGATGGTGTATATGTTGTCCTAAGTGAGGCCTGGGAGCCCCTCCACTCACACACCCCAATTATAGGTGCATTTTATTCTCTTTTCAGGCTGAGTGTGCAGAGGAGAGACTGTATATAGCCTGCAGCTTGGGACCTAAAAAGGAGACTTTAAGCAGATCTCTCAGTGACTGCTCTTTCCTTCTGCCAGTCCAGTTATCTAGAGCTATCTGGAGATGCAGGGTAGTGAGGTGGGGGAAGGAAGCTATTCAGATACTGTCTGACCCCAGACTCCTCCTTTCCCTGCCAGGGCTGGTCCTTAGGGTCTAAGGATCTATCGTGGGTCCCAGGAAGTAGGCTGTGGGGCCTCAGGAAACAGAACAGACTATAGGACCCGGTGGACCTCCTCTTCTGTAGGGATTAACATCTGGCCTGGTGCTAGCACAAAGCCAGTGGAGATGCTAGGGAGTGTGCCCCTTGGAGGATATAGCAAATCCTACAAGTGGCTACAGGTAAAGGTTCTACATGTAAAGGTTCAAACAGGTCGCTGTATACCTGGACACATCTAGATTGGAGCCAGCTACAGAGAGGCAGTGGCAATGGGCAGAGGCGAGGGCCAAAGTTACCTTGTGGACAGTGGGGTCTAAGGAGCAGAAGCTTTTCTGCTGCTCCAAATCAGAGGTCAGGTGTGTAGGAGCGAGCCTGGCGGGCATCAGCCCCCGGGGAATGTGAAGCTCCTCCTCGGGTTATCTGTCTGATATTGCAGAGCCAGAACTGGGTGGGTGCCTCCTGCTCCGTGGACAGCTGGCCACAGCCTCCAGCCTGGGCTGTGCTCTCCAGAAATAAGCAGAGGCAGGACACTGCTAGGGGCTGCTGGCAATGAGACTCAGACAAGAGGAGACAGAAGGAAGGAAGAGAGCGGCTGAGATCTGAGGCCAGTGAATGTAGGCTTCATGGGTTGTGGGGTCCATCAAGGAGGTCCTCACAGTAGATAGACTCACACAGAGAAGATGTCCACCACAGAGTGTCACCCCCACAGGCTTCAGAAGGGCAGGCCCTCACTCCTGGCTCTGCCCTGTTGCAGGGTCTGTCCAATGAACTGGGCCTGTTCCACTTCTAATGTAGCACCCTTTCCCTAAATGTCACCCTGGGGCCACCCTACTCCAGAATAAGCTCAGCTCCTCCTAGTCCAGAGTCCTCAGCTAGCTCTGGAGCCTGGGCAGCCCTAGGGACACGAGGGACTGAAGGGCTGATGAGCCTCTTTCCTTAGAGCTGAAGACCAGCAACAGCAACACGTGGAGTCTCTGTAGTGAGGGACAGCCAAGGCAGGAGGGTATAAAAGACAAGATGGTGTTGGGGAAGGTCTAAGTGCTACGAAAGCTCGGGGAAGGGAGAGGTAGGTGGAACTCTCTGGATGGTTCTAGGTACTCCACCTAAAGCTACAGGATTGGCACATGGGGGACTGTGCTCCATTTCCTGTTGGGGCCGGAGGTCTCACAAAGCTGTGTCCTCTCATGATAAGTGGGGAGGGACTGTGGACCAGGGTGGTGGGATTAGGGTCTCTGAGCCCTGCCTCCTTCGTTCCTCTTTATACTGGCTAGTCCCAGGTTGTTCCCCAGTGTTCCTACAGCTTTACCAGCCCCTATGGGTCATCACTAGTACTACTGTTTTCCACCGACTTTGTAAGGAAAATCGTACATCTCCGAGTGGCTCCTTCTTCATATATGGTGAGCCAGGGCTGGTGGGAGGCAGAGAAGGTGCTATGGTGTCTGGCACAGCTGCTGGGCAAGGAGCTCCTCAGTTGAAGACCCTGAACCATGGGCATGCAAGATCCTGCCTTTCCACCTGGCCCCGCACATGCCTCTATTCCACTGTCACCAAGAGCCCATTGAGGGTGAACTGGTGTCACCATCAGCTCTCCTAGGATACAGAACATTCTCTGCCGAAACTGTCCCTTGGGGCCTCCCCAATGCCAATGCTGGCCAGGACACGAAGACTACTTGGTTCCAGCGCCATGGCCTGGTGAGCCTTGCTTTCAAGGTTTAGCTTTGACAGAACTGAGTGGACTGGAACAGGCCTGACTCTTCACCAGCCCTGGGGTGGGGTGGGGTCTGTGTCAGCCAAGTGCAACAGCTAAAGGAAGGGAGGCTTTGCCAGTCTGTTGTCCCTCACACTTCTTACTGTCTGTCCATGTTGCCTCTGAGCCAGCGGTGTTTCTGTCCCTCCGCTGGTCTAGGAGGGCCTGTGGGTAGGCAAGCGGGTTAGTGAAGGACCCCTTCAGGCCCTTGATAGAGGGGCCACGGGTGGGTGATGACTCTGGAGGTGTTTGTATTGACTCTTCCATGCTGGCTGAGATCCAGGGATGCCTCAGTCGTAAGTGGTAGGCACACTATGTGTGGCCTACTTCCACTGTGTAGTGCTGAGCTCTAAGGTGTTTGCTCCCTGGGACTAACCTGTTCAGAGTAAACCCATTGTGGTAGTGACGGCTGCTGACCTGAATTTGGGAGTGGGCTGGGCGCAGCTTTTCTCCTCTCACCCAACTCCCAAGCACAGCTGCCCCCTCCCACCTATGCAGGTGGGCTAACATTTGCCTCACTGGGGCCCATGAACAGGCTAGACCCAAATGTGAGGTCAAGAGGGACCCAGGGAACTAATGTCATAAGTTTTTGATGGGTGGCAGTAGGGACCACAGCACACATGCCTAGGCTGGACTCCCTACTGTGGGAGAGGATTCATGGCCAACTTGTCCCTCTACTGGTCTGGGTGGGGGGTGTTTCTTGGGTGGAACTGGATAGGACAGAGTTCTGGAAGGTATTGGCTGAGGATGAGGCAGTAGGAAGGTCACAGTTGCTCCATGAGAGCAGAGCCTTTGAGGGAGAACTAGGAAAGCCTAGTAAATGGAATAGGCGGCAGGTAGACAGACGGACTAGCCACCAGCTTACACATGCTAGTCAGAGGTAGCAGAGGGAGTGCTCAGCTGTACCTAGGCTGATCGGCAAGAGCAGTGGGATCCTGGGTAGAGGGCAGCCAGGGAGGCAGGGAGGGCTGGCCAGAAAGCCTCGAGGGATAGGTCTGGTAAAGTAACCCCAGAGAGGACACCTAAGAAGAGTCTGCTGTCCAACCCTCACTCTGCCCAGCAGCACACGGATTGCTACCCAGAATCCCACAGAAGCACGCATTCCACCCTCTTACCTCTCCTCCCTCTCTCCCCTCCTTCTCTCCCTCCCCATCATTTTTCAGAAATAATTGTGAGCCAACTGTATCAGACAGTGGCTGGACCTTGTCCCAGAGCCTGGGCCCCAGATCCTCACAGGGTGGCCTGCCTGGTGCCTGGGTGCAGAGTTTGCTGTGTGAGCTCTTCATCCTTCTCTAATTGTCCACGCTCACTTCTCTCCTTTGTCAGCAGAGCCGCAAGCCTTGGCGGCATCATTAATGCAACTCTAGCGCTCCGGTGTGAGGAGGGGGCTGCCCGGCTGCCGCTCTTCTTCCCGCCCCGAGATGGATGTTACTTTATTGCCCATAAATCTCTGCACAGACTCTGTAAAGACAAATCGGAGGCCTCCTAGTCCCTTGTGTTTGTTGGGGCCAGTAGGCTGTGGGTTTAATTAGGCCTTAGCATTCGCAGGAGCAGCTCTGGAGAGCTGAGGGGCAGGCCACGCCATGCTAGGTCTTCAAGAGAGCAGGATCCGCACGGGAGCAGGGTCTGACCTCTTTGCTTTGTCTGGGGGAATTGAGGTTGGTCCGTGTGAGGGAATCATATATCACTCCTTCAAACGTCCGTCTATGTGGGTCCACATGCTGGACCCTGCAATGTGGTCTGCTCTTGCCCGGGCTGCTCTGCCACAGCCCAGGCCCAGGCTTGTCTGGGCAGCCTTCAAGCAGTGACTGTCAGCCCTTAGGAAATCTTCCTTTCTGTGCCTTTTGTTGGAACACAGTAGGTGCCTAATGGATGCATGCAGCAGATGAGTAGGGCCCTGCCTCTTCCTACCTGTGCTGAGGCATGAAGCATTTCTCCAGGCCCAGCCACAGGACCCAAATGCAGGGTCCAAATGGGAGCCGGCTGCCTGCTGATACTCACAGTCTGCCAGCCTTCGTGTGTAATACACTATTTGAGCCAGGGAGGGAGGTAGGTAGGTGTTGCTTGTCTCCCCCACCCTCCTACCCCCCCCCCCGAATGTATGTGTGTGTGTGTCAGGTTGTCAAGTGGATTGCTTTGTTGGTGTGCCCACAGAAGTGAGGTTCAGTCTAGTTCCCTTCTACCATTTGCTATATGACCTTGGGGACCCCTTGTCCTACCCAAACCTGGAGTGTGAGGGTCAAGAAGATGGGCCTCATAGATGGCCGTGGTGTGTGTGTACGGTTCGGGATAGAGGGCTCAGGCACCATGAGACAGTAAAATCCACAGTGGCTGGAAATGACTTGGGACCATCTGACCAGACAAGTCATTTCAGTGTTCACACATTTACCATGGCCTAGAGTGTTGTCTTCCCTCCCAGATGACACCCCAGGCTGCCCGGCACAGGAGAGAGGTCAACATCTAGAATCCTGTGACATTCCTGTGTTCCAGGGTATGCCAGGCAAGCCTCAGCTCATAGCCAGTTATGGAAATAAGTGACCTCAGGTCTACCCCTGTTCAGACAAGTCTCTTCCTCATATCAGGGACATCAGTAATGTCCCAATGGGCCCTTGGATATAAGGCCCACCCCATGCTGAGGAGCTGAGGTCTAGGGCATGGTTCATGGCTAAGGCACAATTCTCCCACTTCGAGGAGGGTCCCCCACCTTGTTACAGCTGTGAGTATCCTCTGTGCCAGCTCATTTGAAAAATTCTCACTTCTCTGCAACCATGTTTCTGGCATGTTCTCAGTCGCACTAGACATCTACTGCTGGACATTCTGCTGCTTCTATTATTTTAGAACTAATTTAAGGATTAAAAAATAATAATAATTCACCCAATTACTGTGCAAAGCCCCACCAGCAAGATAAATGGGGCAGATGTTCCTTTAAGCCCAGATGCAAAGCCCTGACACAGCTTCTGAGACACGAGGACCTGCAAGGGGTCCTGAGTGACCTTAGGAGACGCCAGCTCTGAGGCAGTGCTTCAAGGGCTGCTTGCTCCAGACTTGTTTCCCAGGGTACCTACCCACTGTGAGTCAGGTTCCAGCCGTCAATCTCCAGAAATTATGCTCAATGGTGTGGCCTTGGCAGGGTTTGGGATACTGGGCCAGGCCTATGAACAGGGAAGGATTATATCACAGGGAGCCCTGTGGTTGGCCTAGAATCCTTGGAAGGGAGCCAGGTGTGTCCATGGTAAACCAGCAGTGGACACCCAAGGGGGGGGTTGACATACTCCACAGTGCTTTGCATGGCTTTAATTAGCTTCCTGCACAGCCTCAGGGTCCCAGAGACCCGGGGTTGGACACTAGCCAGAGGCCAAACTGATGTCCAGAACCTGACCTAAGGGAGCCTGCTGAGCCCAAACAAGGTGGGTAGAGATAAAGAAGGTTAGGGGTGGGCCAGAGTGGAGTCCTGGGGCTTTGGCCCAACCCCCACTCCTCTCAGGTCCCTCCCCATCACCGGCCGGTGATCTCATCCATTCCTGGGCTGTAAATATCACCCAAATGCTCACGACTCCCAAATGTGTCCTCCAGCCGGGCCCCTCTCCCGAGCTCAGCCTGCACAGCCCACGCGACACCCCCGCCCAGATGTCTCCTGGGCCTCAACGAGCCGCTCCTCCTGGCACCCCCTCCTTGGGGACAGGCGCCCCTTGCCGGCTGCTTAGGGCAGACGCCTGGGAGCCCTGCCCACCGCCTCCAACCATCCTGTCAAGTCCGACTTGAAACACATCCTCTGCCTTCTGGATCTGCCACCCCTAAGGTCTGGCCAGAAAGTGGCAATTCCATAGTCCCTACCTGTGTGTAGACAGACCCGCCCAACACCGTGCATCACTGCCAGAAGAGCTGTCTCCAAAAATTAGACCCCTGCCTACTCCCCCTTAAGACAACGTCTAAAAAGATGCATGCTCTCTAGCACACATACCTCTGGCCATTGCTTCTGTACCCTGCCCTCGTTAGCTTCTACACCACCTTCACTGGCAACCTGGCTAGACCATTATCTTCACTCTGTAACATGCCCCCAGACTTCTCTCTCTGGAGAGGGGAATGTGCAGAGCCTCAAGGGACAGGGCAGGGTCGGTAGGACCCAATATATGCAACTTAGGTTGTTAGCCTGGTTACAAGACAGCATGTGGCCCGGAAGCCTTCCTTGCCATCACCAGGGGCTGACTTCCAATCCCTACCTGTGGGCCAGCAGAAAGTGGCCTGAGGCCAGATAGTGCCTGTCAATGAAGAGCAAGCTCAGCATATGTAGTGGACTCCCTGTTCTGAAGGCATGTGGACTAAGATAGGACCCTCTGTCCTTGTAAGCCACTGAAAGTGCCAATATCTGCTGCAGATGGCCAGCTCAGGACCCCCTACGGTTCTTTGTCAATGGAAGCTTTTTGGTCCTGACTTATATTTGGGAAGATCTAGCCTTACCCCTCAGCACTGCCCCTCCCGCAGACTCGGCAGGCTGCCTTGGTCTTTCCAAATAGGCAGGAGCTCCTTGCTGTTAGTGGTAAGCTGGTCAATGAAGACCCCTGTCTGTCCACCAGGTGCAGGCCAGCAGCCTCCTAGGATGCTGTGGCAGGCTGTCTTCTTCACAGGCAGTACACCAAGCCTCCTCAGTTAGGGCTATGAGGGTGAACAGGGTGTTGGAGACTAGCTCCTAGGGGGAAGGGGCTGGGCAGGCAGTGCTCTCTCACCCATGAGACCTGTTCCAATTGCAGCATCCTCAGATTAGGGACAAGCAATGATGCCCTGGCCTGGACCACAGGCTAGAGTCCACTCTGCAGAGGAACAAACTGCAGGTGTAAATGTGGACAGCCGTGTGGGTATGTGTGGTAGCACCAGCAGGCCCAGGCCCAGGCCCAAGCCCAAGCCCAGGGGTTTCCTGGAAGAGGTTCCCAGCAAGGAAGAGAAGCCAGACCAGGCCCTCAGATTCCAACTTTGCCCTGGGTCCCTCCTCCGTGGTTGCTGAGCACATTCCTCCACCCAGCCTCCTCCCTGAGCTTCTGGATCCCTGGCCGCCCCCATGGCCATCTGGCTCCCCCAATTCCCTCCCCCAGGTCTCTGCATTTTTTTCCCTTTCTCTCAGCTCTTGCCCTGGTGGGGGAGGCAGACCCCTTCCTGGTCTCCTCACAACCACTTCCTCACTCTTTCCTGGCCAAGTGATTCTTTTCATTCTCTGTCTGAGGCCTTTTCAGCACAGGCCTCAGAGAATCACACATGCAATCTTCTTGTCTGCGCTGTTTTAAGCACATGCACACACACGTGTTGTCGGTGTGGCTCCTGCTCTGCCATGTGTGTCTGTTCTGTGCTCACGTGTATTCATGGCCACGTGTGTCCTCAAGGGCTATGGGGTGATATGAGGCACCTAGGCATGAGGTTGTGACCTGGGGCAGTGATATGAGGATGCACACAGCCCTTGCATGAGCTTGAGCTCTCCTCTAGAGCTACCTCATTCCTGATCATTCCCAAGCAGGGGAACATGGTCTTTACACCTCACTCTCAGCCTCCCCTTGGGCTGGACAACCCCAGAGTAGATGTCCTCACAAAACCGAACTTGTTTAGAACCATATATTGCTGAGCTTATAGTCAGCCCAGCTCACAGAGAAGCTGGCTGAGCTCATGGATGTCAGCTATGGGGCAAGCGCACTGGTATAGCTGGAGGTTGGTGAGAATGTCACCTCACTCCCATATGTGAGTCGTCCCCCCCCTCCCAGCCAAAACTGCCCTACCAATGAGGGTGGGCAGTTCTATCTCCTCTCAGGCCTTCTGTGCCAGTGTCTGAAGGAGATGCTATGCTGGGACCCACCCTCGTTTCTCACCACCCACAGTACCGCAGCCCAAGAGGCCACAGCTTAAGAAAAGAGCTCTTTATTCCACGTCATCCGATATTTTACACAAGTAAAATAAAATTCATATCTCTATATACCGCGATCCGGGTGGGAGGCGGCGTTCTGGAACAAACGCCACCCCCGGAACCCTGTAAACATGATGGGGTGGAGATGGGGGTGGGCTGGTGGGGAGGCATCTGTCAGGGAGGGCCTGGCCTGCCCCTCAGAGCCTGTCCCTGGCTCTGGCTGGCGGCCTGGAGGGAGACCCCATATGTACACACACCTGGTGGCTGGTGGCTGGTCAACAGGGCCCGAGCACTGTCCAAAATATCAGTGCAAGGCCCAGAGGAGCGAGGCTGCAGGCCAGAGCAGGCAGGGCCCCTGAACCCTCTGCATCCCCGGTTCCACTGCTCCCACTTCCTGCCTGGCCCAGGCGGCAGTGGCTGCGGGTGCGATTCTTCCGGGAACAACCTGGCCTCCTACGGGGACCAGTGGTGGGCAGTCCTGGTGGCTCGGAACCCCCAGGCTGCAGGGCAGTCAGTGGGGGCTCTGCAGAGCTGGGCAAAGTCCCAAATGGAGAGTCATTGATGTGCCGAGGGCCTGAGCCATTGCCTGGTGGAGTGTCACCAGGAGGCACACGTCCCTTGAGGGCGTTTCCAGCAGAAGCTGGCCTCCGGGGTTCCAGTACTGAGGCTTTGTCTGCAGCATCGGGCTGGCAGCACTTGGGGAGGCCCAGCAGCTCATCAGTGAACTGACTGGTCTGGATGGGATGGAAGGGCCCTGAAGCCACAGCACAACCCTCTAGGTCACTGGCCACGAGGCGCTTAAGATCACGGCCTGCCAGGCGTGGGGGCAGGTTGCAGGGCACGTCTGATGAGGAACCTCGGAACTTCTGCAGCCAGGCCCAGAGGGGACGTGCCCGGCAGTCACACACCCAGGGGTTGTCATTGAGTCGCAGGTACTGCAGAGATCTCAGGGGCATTAGGACCTCTGCAGGCAGCATGGAGAGGTTGTTGGCAAACAGGTAGAGGGTCATGAGGCGGCCAAGGTCCCGGAAAGCATGTGGGTGCACACGAGCCACATGGTTCTGGTGCAAGAGGAGGCGGTCAAGACTGTGCAGGCCACGGAAAGCGTGCTCAGGCACACTGGGGATACGGTTGCCATGCAGAAACAGATGCGTGAGGTTGCCCAGGTCTCGGAAGGTGTTGTCAGGGAGCGCCTGCAGATTGTTGTCTTGTAGGTAGAGGTACTGCAGAGCTGCTAGTCCACGGAACAGGCCAGGACCCAACTCCTGCAGGCCACATCGGTCTAGGTGCAGTGTATGCAGGTGGCCCAGACCGTGGAAGGTGGTAGGGTCCACGACACGAAGCTGTGCATTATCACTAAGATCTAGTTGCTCCAGGAGGGTCAGACCAGTGAAGGCAGCAGCATCGATCCGGGCCAGCGCATTAGAGTGCAGCCACAGGATAGTGAGATTTCGGCATGACTGGAAGCTAGCAGCTGGCACGTGAGAGATTCGGTTGCCATGCAGGAAGATTCGCTGGCTAGAGGCTGGGATGCCAGCAGGCACGGCCTGCAAGCCCTGCTGGGGGCAGCTTGTTGTTACCTTGGGCTCATTGTAGCACACACAAGCACCAGGGCATGGTGTTGCTACCCTCCAGGCCTGTAGCCATAATACCCATGCCAGCAGCCGGCTTCCTGTGGGCAGAGAAAAAGGTGATCAGACAGGAGCCCGAAGAGGTGAGAGCTGATGCTGGAACCAGTTCTCCTTGAGTGGGGTCTCTAGGGGACTGGGCAGAGTCCAAGGCTCCCAGCTCTGGGGATGGGGATGGAAGACCTCTGCCTTCTACTCCATATAGATAATACTGGGTTGTAAGTTGTCTTTGGAGACACATTCCACACTGGTGATCATGTCTGAACCCCCAGTCCCCATGCCACCCCACCTCATACACCTACTGACATGACTGTTGCTTTACAGCAGGGCTATCCCAACTGGTCACTAAATAACACACATCCGAAGGCCTTCTCGGGTAGCACATATACCAGCTCAGGGCTCCAACACACCGAAGAACCCCTGGGACCTGGCTGCTGTTTGCCTCCACTGGCCTTCGCTTTATTTATCCTTGATCTGCCCAATTCAACTTCATCAGGCTGCAGGTTAAGATGGAAGAGGGAGCCGGGCGGTGGTGGCGCACGCCTTTAATCCCAGCACTTGGGAGGCAGAGGCAGGTGGATTTCTGAGTTTGAGGCCAGCCTGGTCTACAGAGTGAGTTCCAGGACAGCTAGGGCTACACAGAGAAACCCTGTCTCGAAAAACCAAAAAAAAAAAAAAAAAAGAAAGAAAGAAAGAAAGAAAGAAAGAAAGAAAGAAAGAAAGAAAGAAAGAAAAAAGAAAAAAAAGATGGAAGAGGGAGAGTCTGGCTCTTGGGGGAAAAACAATGTTGGAGTGGCCCGAGATGCATCCCTAGACTTGCCATGTCCCTTGGCCCAGGCTGCAGCAGGAGGGGCTGAGACAACTCCATGCCCAGCCAAGTCCCCTACAGCTCTTAAGGACTTCTGACAACTGGGATTCTAGGAACCTCCTCATGCTAAAATAAGAGATATGTTTGAATTTGCAGCCCCTGGAGGGCTTCCTTTGCCTGTAGAGGTCTCCTGAGGCCAGGGGTAGGTCTTCTCACTAGCACCTCTGCTCATCAAGGAAGAGGAGCCTGGGTAGGGTGAGGAGGGAGGGAGGGCACAGGATCCTACCCCAGGAGCCTCTCCCAGGCCCCCAGGGCAGGCTGCTCCTCCTCCACACAGCCTCCCTTTTAAGCACTTCCTGAGTTGGCTGTGAACGCCTTCTGCAGCCTCCTCCCCTGGCCTCATTCTTAGCTCCATCCCTTTCCAGCCTTCCTCCCCATCCCCGTGGCCACCTCACTTCTCTTAGTGGTCCCAAGGCACCATGCTCCATCCTAGTCTCTGGGTCAGATCTATCTGGGTGTGGCCACGGACCTACAGAAGCTGCAGCAGACTGCAGCTAGGGCTGGGGTGCCACCATCCCTAAGAAAAAGCTTCTTGACTTGTCACTAGAGCCCCATCCTTTTGAATACGAAAGGCTCTTTCAGGAGTGAGTCTATTAAAATGTGAATCCCCCTGGGAGGGTTACCGGCTTATCAGCTAACACCTCCATTGACAGCTAACACCTGTGTTGGCAGCTAGCTAAGAGCAGGATTCTGCAGACAGGAGGCCAAGGCTGGCTAACTGGGTGGAGTAGGCTACACAAGAGGGAGGCTGGGCAGGCCAGGAGCTAGCTTTCCTCACCAAGCCTTGGCCTCTGGAGAGACTTCTCACTGGTCCCCTTACCATAAATGGTCCTCTTTCGAGTGTGGTGACTGTTGCTCTAAATCCTGAGCCTTATAGGCCAGGCAAGCCTAAGTAAGAGCTGAGCAAGATTTCAGACCTTGGGAGCTTCACTTCTAAATACTCAGGCGGTTTTGAAGAGCTTGGGTTTGCTGGGCCTCGAATCATTTGTTGGCAACCATGGTGGCAAGTCAGGTCCAGAAGCCCCCAATCCATGGATGCCCCTCCCTGGGCTGGCTATGTGTGGGCTGCACATGGGTTTGAGGCTCTGTCTAAGCAGCCAGATTCCTCTCACATTCTCTTCTTACACGTCCTTCCTGGGACAGTGGAGCCTGGCCTTGTTAGCGCCCCATGATGCCCTATGTGCCATACCATGTGTACCAGCATTTCCTGGTCTTGAACTCAGGACCCAAGACTGGGTAAGTGGAGGGCTTTCATCTCCCCATGGCCAGGCTAGAGATTTTACTGCCATGGATGACAGGTAGGTCACTTTGTCAGCTCAGTCGTGCTTTTAAAGGCTGCCTGTCACCTACAATGCCATGCCACTGACTGGACCTCACATACACTCAAGGTACCACCAATCTCTCTGTGCCACCTACCACATCGGCGGTGGACTGAGACAGGCTACAGCCCCCAGTCCTGAGGTTGCCCAGATGCTAACTCAGCTGTGGTCAGGGTCCCCAGGGCTGGGCCACAGTAGGGATGTAGGCAACCAGAGGAGCTGCTATGGGGTGCTGAGCCTTGCCAGGCGGAAGGTAAAAGACACAGCTGTGCTTCTGTTGGAAATCAACTTCTGAGAGGCGGCCCTTCTCACCTACCCTGTCAGCACAGGGGCTGGGGTAGGCTCTACTGCCTTAGCCACAGTAATTGGCTTCGGTCTGGCCCCCCTTGGGGCCTGCCCGCTGGTCTCCATGGCAACTCCTGCGCTGAGCAAGCATGAGGGGGCATCTTTTTATGAGCTAATCAAATCCAACTTTGCAGCATTGCGTGTGTTCGCAGCAGGGGATTGGGGAAATACCCAGACACCTGACCAGGAGTTGTGAGGATGTCCCCTGACCCCACTCCTGGGTTGCCCTCTTCAGTCTCTCTCTCTCTCTGCCACCCTGCAGGCCTTGATGGCTCATTCTGTGCTTTCTGCAGTGCCACAAGGCTTCTGAACTTCAGGTCTGGACCCTTCCATTCCCATTTCTTTTCCATTCCCACCTGCCCACCAATCCTCATGGGCAAGTGCTTTCCTTCTGCCGAGCAGCTTAGCCCTCTGGCCTCCCAGTCTCATTCACGTGCCCTTTCTCAGAAAGCACCTGGCATGCACACGTGGGCGGAAAGTGGTCCTGGGAGGTCCGTCTTTCTCACATGGCATCCACGCAGAGACTCCTTCAGAACCCTACATCCACTTGAGCCAGCCTTGTAAGCTGTGCATATAGCTTTTTTATATTTCTCTAGCTACACTTAAGTCAGTTTTCATCAGACTGGCGTGTGGGTCTCCTCTAGGGCTTTTCCATGGGGAACTAACTGGCTGTTGGAACTAGGTCATGGCCGGTGGCTTCTGGCTCAGTTCAGGTCATCTAGGGAGCCACAGGGGCCTGCAGGTGATCGTGGGAAAGGACTGGCTTCTTAGTGTACATGACTCTGAGATTCCCCAGGGAGGACAATAACTGGATACAGATCCAGGCTCCTTCTCCACCTGGGGCAGCCAGATCAGGCAGGATATAGCCACTGGGCTATTATTCATCTGGCACCCGCAGCTCTTTTGAGTCAAGAGCCCAATTCACATTCATTGATGAGGGAATGGGGAGAGAGGAGAAGAAGAGAGAGATGGGGGAGACAGGAGAGTAGGAATGGAAGAAGGAAGAGGAGGAAGGAGGAAGAGAGAGGAAATAGGAGGCAGGAGCAGAGGGAACAGGGGGTGTGAACAGGGAGAGAGGGAGGAGAGGGGCCGGGTAGGTGAGAGGCTTCTGGGGCCACACCCAGCAGCCACTTGAGCCAGCAGGCAGGCACTGCTGAGGTCAGCAGCTCTCACCTCAGCAGCCCAGTGAACTGCAGGGCTGAGACTGCCTTCTTTAGCATCTCTCTCCCACTGCGGTCTTGCATACACTCCACCCGCCACCCTAGCCAAGCCTGACATCCCATGGGGATGGCCTCTCATCCTCACATGATGAGACCAAGAAACAGTGCAGGCTCACAGACCCCAGGCGCTGGCTTTTATCCTTGTACCAGCTGGGTGCCCTCAGGATTGAGAATATCTACCCCGTGAACTTTGGCAGAGCCTACCAGATGTATACTACTTGAGGTATAAAAGCCTCAGTGCCACAAAGGAACTCATTCCTTACCATCGGCAGCAGTCTGTTTCACAGATCAGGAAACCGAGGCAGTGGGTAGTGAAGCCCCCTGCTCACATATGAGGCAGTTTAAAAGGAAGGGGGAATGGGAGATAGGGCACGTGCTTCCTGAAGTGCTGTCAAGGAGAATCTAGCCAGTTCATGAAGGACAATTGCTACATGGCCAGGGCAGCTAACGGGTGCTAGACTGCTGGTCTGCTCGATAGGCACTGGGGCATGGGGATCTCTCATGTTGTCTAGGGCTGGGAGATATCTTTATGGATATACAAAGCTGGGGTCAGAAGGCTGTAGAAGGGGCTGGGCTGCTGCTGAAGCAGTTCAGAAGAGACCACAGTTACAAGGCAGAACAGCTCTGCATACAAGACCAGAAATAGCTCCGGGAGAGGTTGACCGGACCGAGTCATCCCCACACTGCAGAGGGGAGTTCCTCCCTGGGTCCAGCGCATCTCTGCTAACCCCACCCCATCTGTACCCTCACATTCACTCACTTCTCCCTCACACACACACACACACACACACACACACACACACACTGCCCACCTTCCATCCATCACTGGCCGCAGTGACAGCTTATATCCACACTGTGCCTCCTGGGTCCTCCACAGAGCACAGTAAGGGGGTGGGCAGGAAGGCAAGGAAAGCACAGAGGAAAGCACACCCTGTGTCTCCTGAGGGTGTGGTCACCACCCTCTGCTGCCCTGTCCTGATCCCTCGAGGCCTTGTTCCTTATTGATCCTGACTATTGAGCAAAACAGGCCAGGTCGATAATGGGCAAGGTCACTTGCCATGATAGGCAGATACAAGACCCATGCTGATGCACCTCAGGCCCGGACATAGCAGTAGGGAAACTGAGGCCTGGTTATGTGTTCTGGCTGCTTGACGTATTGTAACTGGAGCAGAGCTGTTGGAAGTGGCTTTTGACTATGTCAGGTCATCCTCCCGTCCTCAGAGAACCCACCGAGACCCACCTGCCTCTGCCTCTCGAGTGCTGTAATTAAAGGCACACACCACCGTGCTCAGCTCTTCCATTTTTAATTTCACAGACGGGCATGGAGATGCCCAAGCTGGCCTTTCACTTGCAGTGCTCCTCTCTCAGCCTCCCGAGTAGCTGGGATTACAAGTGTGCGTCTCTCCTAGGAATACATTTTCTGTCTCTGTCCATTGTTTACTTTAGGGGCTCCCGAGCCTCACCAGGATACTCACCTCCTGGATCCTGCCCTGAGAACCCTGCTCTGTGGGCCTATGGTAGAGTACCTAGAGGTTCTGCCTGGCTGAAGCCCATCCAACTCAGTGTCCCCCTCCCTGACAGGCAGCTGCTAGCCAACAAACACCTGCTGCCTAATTACCTACCTCTCACCCCCAGGCCTCCTCTGTGGTCCTGCTGCTAATTCAATCCATCTTCCAGTCTCGGCTTCAGTCCCCAGGGACACTAATGTGGAACTAAGCAATGACTGGGTATATCCCTACCATAGGCATCCTATGAAGCCTAAGCCCCAGGACTGCCACACAAATGCCCCCCACTCTTGCCGTCTTGATGCTGTTGAGGATGCTCTGCCTGGCAGGGTCTATAGGACTGTCTTCTGCCTTCTGTACCTCAAATCTACTTCCGGGAAAAGTATTCTAGACAGAGCCCTGGATCACCCAGACTCTCCCTGAATCTGCTGTGGATCCATGAGGCCCTGAGTGTCAACACAAAGTAAGTACAAGTCATGGGGTACATGTGATACTTGTATATACTAGGCCTCGACTGGGAGATAAAAACATATATTAGGTGTCAAGCAGTTGGGGTGAGGAGGGCAGACAAAGGACTGTGTTGTCAATATGTCACTTGCAGTATGCAAAACACAGTGAACGTGTTATAGAAGCCAGTAACCCTTGGACACAGGGGCAGAAATGGGCTGGTACAGAGGGCTGTGCAGACATCAGGACCTAGAGGAAGGTCTGCTAGCCTGAGGTGGGAGAAGGTAGATGATGCCTCTCCACGGTTCTTGCATTTGTAGAACATGATCAACCAAGCAGGCAGGTGGCCTCTGCCCAGGCTGAACTTATTCTGCTATAAAAAGGCGATGCAGGCCTGGAGGTTGTCATCAGCTTGCACCCTCTGGCTCCCACCCTCTGGGACCCACTGACTGTGCCTCTTGGCCACTCCTCAGGACGAAAGAAGGCAGACAGGACTCCACTAGAGATGGGCAGTTAATGAAGCCTCAGCACACCCTCCTAAACTGGGCCGCCCCAGCCTCCGGAGACTTTTGTCACAGAGCCAGTGTGGCAGCAGGACAGGCAGAGAGTGCCAGTGGGAACAAGGGATCCACGAGGGAGTATACAATCCTCTTCAGCTAGATGTGCCCATTGGAACCACCCTCCAAGGCCAAAGCACTGACTGAGTCCATGGAGCTAGAAAAAAAGGCTGAGGGGCCCCAGGCACTCAAGAGCCCAAAAGCGGGCTGTTCCATTAGCAATAAGCTGTTTCCTTGGCACGCAGCCACATCTATGTGCTCACCCACGATCCAGGGCCGCTTTCGGCACAGTGACGCTGGCACCACACATGGTGTGGCCCACGGTGCTGGGCCCTCTTACAGGAAGTTTGCCGACCCGCTTTGTGGCTGAACACCTGCTGTGTGCTGTGTGGCTATCTTAACACTCACAAGGGCTCAGCCAAGGGCACTCAACCTCCTATCTAAGGAAAAGGAATCCTGCAGTCAGAGAGGACCATTCATTGCTCCTGCCAAGCCCACATGGCTGGGTAGGCTGAGCACAGCAGTCTCTCACCTTAGTGTAGGGTTAGCATAGGGGACTAACCCCATGTTAACTAGACCAACATTCAGGGGGACTGGAGGTAGCATGTGGAAGTAGTGAAATCCTGTTTCGGTTATGGAAAATCAAGTATTTTGCTAAGGACACGGTCAGGAGGTCATGTAACTAAGTATGCCTAATAGAACACAACTTGGAAATCAAAGTGGGAAGCTGAGGTAGGATGATCATGAGCGGAAGATCAATCATAGCAAGACCTTGTCTCAAAAAAACCCCAAACCAAACTGGGGTTAGGGAACACTCTACTCTTGAAATTGTGAGATGGAGGCAGGAAGAGAAAGAGTTCCAAGCACTTGTTGCCCTCCTAGTGGGGCACATTGGTTCCCAGCACTCACGTAGCTGTTCACAATGATTTTTAAATGTAGTTCCTGGGGAGCTCATGGCCTCTTCTGATCTTTGAGGGCACGAGACATGCACATGGCTCACACCCATACATGCAGGCTTAAATTTTTTAATCTTAAAAAAAAATAATAAGCCAAAAGACCAAAATTGTTTTTAAGAAAGAGATGAACAGCTGTCCCCAGGTATCAGGAGGCAGTAGTAAAGGTCACTCCTCTTCTGGGAGGGAAGGATAAGGGCCCTAACAAGGAAACAAACCTGGGGGAGGTGGGTTTGGGGTTGGTAGTGGCTCGGCTCAGGTGGGGTTCTGCTGGGATGCTGGTCCTGTTATGCCAGTTTAATCACCTCCAGGATTTTGCAGGGCCTTGAGGACTCTCTGCTGCAAACTGCTTCAGAAGCTCTGGCCAGACTCTATGGAGCTGGCTCTCTGACTCACAGCCATCAGGTCTTGGTCTGAGTGAGCATGGGACATGGGAGCATGGGAGCAAGCCAGCACTGATAACTTCCCAAGATGTCAAGAGTCTAGCCTTGGCTAATAGACATTCACAGTTAAGAAAATGGGATTTATTACGGGCAGAAGACTCAGCTCAAGAAAGGTAAAGGAAGTACTATTTGATAAACAGGGAGGCCTGGTGACCTTAGAGCCAGCTACTCATGCAGACCCACGGCCAAGATCACAAACTGAAAGTGGGCCACAAGTGTCTTTTGCTGTCATTATCACATGGGCATCTCCATCGTCATTGCTGTCATCACCAACATCACCATCACTGTGGCCGTCACCGCCACCACTGTCATTAGCATCAGCATTATCATAATCGCCATCATTGCTGGACTTCGACCATCACTTAACAGTCATGGTCCTGTTAGTCAGCTTTCTGTCGCCGTGACAAAATCTGAGTCAGCTTTTTAGGGAGGGAAGGTTCCTTTCGGATCACAGTTTAAGGTTCAGGCCCATGGTGCGGTCTTGTCGGAGGAAGTACGTCCATCACCTAGGGTGGGCTTTGAGGTGAGTCCATGCCAGGCCTAGTCAGTCTCTCTGCCTATGGATCAGGTGTAGCTCTCAGCTACTCTCCTGCACCATGCCTGCCTGCTACCATGCTCCCTGCCATGATGATAATGGACTAAGCCTCTAAAAGCAAGTTCCCAATTAAATTCTTTCTTTCATGCAAGTTGCCTTGGTCATGGCATCTCTTCACAGCAATAGCACAGGGACCAAGACACCCCACTACACAGTAAGTAGGTGGCCATTACTTCTAGTCCACATATAAAGGCCCTGAGGCAAAACCCCAATAAGATACCAGTGAGATGAGGAGACAAAGCACACTCCTTGGCCCCAGGATCCCTGCAAGCTTATTCATGCCCCTAAGGACCACAGGGCAGGAAGAGACAGCTATCCTAGCCTCCTTGATCCCCACAACACCTCACTCTTGGTCCAAGCCTTCTTCCTTGGGCTGGCTGAGGATTGAGGCTCAAATGTAGGTTCCACCCACTTTTAGAGTAGCTAGAGAAGAGGCCAAGTCCCCTGAGCCTGTCACCACACCAGCAATGTGAGGATCACACTAGCCCAGCACCACCTCTCCAGGACCCTATAGATTGCCTACAGCTTTGAATTCCCACTGAAGTGTCCCTAGCCAGGTCTGGGCTGGAGTTAGTATCCTGCCTCCCCAGAAGCTAGCCTAGGGTTTGACACCCAGGACTGGTATATCCAGCCTCTATGCCTGACCTTGGTCTCTGTGATTCAGATGAGGAGCTGGAGAAGGTGAAGTACAGATGAACCCAGGAGCCACAGGAACCCTTTGCTGTAGCTACCACAAAGCCACTCTGGCATGGCCTGACTGTGGTCCCTGCTCTATGCAGAGAATGCTGTGCCTGTGCCATAGGACAGTGGCAGTTAGGCTGTGCCTTTAGCATATTTGGAACCGTGTGCTGCCTTCCTGAGAATCATCTTAGCAGGTCTGCTGGCCTGTGGGGGTTATGTGGGCTGCACACCACAGCCTGCCACCCTCTGCAAGAGACCTGAACTCAGGCGGCAGCAGGCGCAGCAGCTTAATCACCAGGCATAACTGTTCTTTCTGCTCCACCCAACCACCAGCATCATCTGTATGAGCTACATACAGACCCGTGTTCACTCTCCTCTGAAATGATGGTGACCGAGGAGCATGCCCTGTGGAGAGTCGGGAGTAGAGAGGCACTCGGAGAGAGGGTCTATGCTCTGGCATGTGGGAAAGCCCAGCGCAGCTCCTACTTGATGGCTTGGAACCTGCCAGTTCACATGTCCCATCTCAGCAGAGCCCTGAACCTGCTTCCCTAAGAAGATGACCAGCAACCATCATAGCTGTGAAAAGGCACCGAGGTGGACAGCAAAGGAATTCAAGAGGTGGCAGATGAAGAGTCGGAAATTAGGGGGGAATTCTAACTGGTCCACCCAGGGACAGAAGTGGATTTAAAGCAAGAACGGGGTGCTGTGACCAAGGAGTCACCAGAGAACAAGAAAGAGTGTCTAGAAATTAAAAATAGAATTGCTAAAATTAAAAGAATCAATAGAAGGGTTGGAAAACAAGGTCAAGAAAATCTTCCAGAAAGAAAAACAAAAAGAAAAACTGAATGAGATTCAATGGGCAAATGTAGGTCAACTGTGTTTTAGGGCAGTTGTATGAAGGGAGAACAGAAAATGGAGGTAAAAAATTATCCAAGAAATAATAATACCACTCCTAGAGCCAAGGACCTGGACTGTCACTGGGCGTTCACAGCAAACTTCAAGCTCCTGGGGACTGAGAGATTCCAGGAGGAAAAGCTCATCATAAACAACGCCCCAAAGCACCCTGCATGACAGGAAACTGCAACATTGCAAGACTCAGAAAGGCTTTTAAACCATGGGATTCTAGTCCCAGCCAGCCTAGCTTGAGCACATTTGTAAACACGGGAGGGTTCGCTGTACTGTCCTTACATGTGCTTCAGCTGAAACAAAGCCACAGTCACAGAAGTTAGTGTGCACCCCATGAAAGGAGACCATCCCGGGCGGCAGGACAAAGGCCTGGGGTGGGACCCAGGGGACAATGGAATAACACAGTTAAGAATCTGCTCTCCCATGAAGTGGGACAAGAGGAGAAAGAAATACTCTACAGTCGGCTGTAAGCAGAGGAGAAACGAAGGACAGGTGAAAGAGAAGAGAACGTGAGTCCTCCTGAGAGCTGGAAAGCTGGCATCCTGAATAGGGCATGTTAGTCTCTGGGGCGGCCCTGACCAGCCAAGGGTGGCTAAGAATGGACCTGGGTCTCTGACCCACTCTACCTTCCCTTTATGGGACTTCTGTAATTCAGACACTTGAAGGGATGCTCACAGGTCCTGCTCTGTAGTCGCTGTCCCTTGGCCAACCCCGATGTCCCTCCACATCCATTTTGTTCTGGTTCTATCATTCTGACTGGCCCTGACCCACATGCTTCTCACTGTCATAGCCACCACCACTGCCCTGTTCAGGCTTCAGCCTCCATCTCAGGTTGTCTTGGGGGTGGGGAAGCAATTGAAAGTCAGTAAGGGCCACCTTGTATTGGAGGTGGGACTCAACCCCTGGGCCTCCGCTTCTCTTATTTCTCAGAGCTCCAACCTGCAACAAAGCCCACAGTACACGGGCAGGGGCAATGAGAATAAGTAATTGCTCTTTTATTAACGAGTGATAAATTATTCCTATATGATTGTGTGTGATAATGCTTGCTTATTTGAAATCAATTTGGAATGGAAATTGTTGGCGGCTTCTCACCTGCGAGGGTGGGAACCAAGCACTACTGCCTCATACTGAAAAGGAGGTCACTGTATTCTGGATACATCCTGATGCTGCTGCATTTAGGATGCTATGGCGGGCATGGGGAGGGGGAGCCATGGGGCTGTGATGTCAGGGAGACCAGGTACCTCAGATCACTTCTGGGCAGTACCTTAGCCTCTCTGTGGCCTTCCTGCTGCCCCCCACCCCCCTCTCCAGCTCTAAAAAATGCAAAGCTCCGTTGATAAAGTGCTTGCTGTGCAAACATGAGGGCCTGAGTTAGGACACCCAGCATCCACAGAATAGCCAGATGCTACTGAAAGTGTGAACTTCTAACTTCAGGACTGGAAAGACAGAGGAAGGACAAGGCCAGGAAGCCTGGAGCTCGCTGGTCAGCCAGGCTAGATAAATGAGCAGGCTCTAGGTTCGGTCAGAGACCCTGTCTCAAAAGGAAGGTGAAAAGCTCCCACTGCCAGCCAAGGTCCCAGGCTCCTTTTCAGCTGAGGAAGGACCAGACTTGGGGAGTCCCCTCCCTAATGGGCCCTAGGCCTTACTGGAGACTTCTCCAGTGACCACAGCATGGCCAGCAGTGCCAGGAGCCACACCTAGATCTGAATGCATCCATCTCTCCCATGTGATTCTTGGGGATCTGGGAGCCCTGACTTTTACCTCACACCCAGGGCCGAGGTCAGGCACCACTCAGGTGCCTCAGGCCTTCACCAGCAAGTTTCAAAAGCACTTACCTCTTTTTCTGGCCATAGTCGTAATGATTCCACAAAGCATGGCCCTATTTTCTTCCCTCCCCGAAGCCCAATGCAAGAAGGTCCATAGAGAGCCTAGGTTTCTAGTGCTCTACAGAGCAGGAAGGCCCAGTAACCAGGTCCTATGTCAGTCAGCACTTCTTTTCGGGAATGAGTATCCCTGTAACCAGCAGGCCAAACAGATCCTCCCTCCAACCAGGCCCCACCCACTCCTCAGCTGTTTTGGGTGGCTGCTGCTTTAGATGGTCATGACTTGGCCAGTGGGGTAGTCCCACGTGACCCTTGAGGATTTGGAAGCCAGAAATGAGGCTGGGTCACACTTAAGTTCATCTACATGGGGCCGTTCAGTCATGACTGTTGCCCCAGGAACCGGGTTTCTTAGCTGTGAGGCAGGGCAGCTGGTCCCAGGGTGGCACACGTGAAGCACACCCCAGAGTTCCCCAGTGCCAGAGTTCCCATCGGCCCCACAGGGACAGGACAGAGACTTAGCCAGTGTCTTTGCAGCCTGTTTCTGTCACTGGGTCATGGGCTATGGGCACCATGGGGCAGAACCATGCCTTGTGACAAGCATATAGTAGGAGCTCTGTGCCTGTTTGTCACATGCAACTACATGCCCATTCTAGGCAAACGGCAGACTCTGTGTGGCTTAGAAATGGCTTCCTGAGGATGCTCAGGGCTGGAGCGACACTGATCCTCTCCTGCTTCGGGGAGGCTCGTGCACCCAAGTCCTGAGTTTCTGTGAGTGACCCTCAAGAGTGACTTCACTCCTGTTATAGATGGGTGTTTGTACTGTCCCTTCCCACCACCACCTTTTCTTTTGCGAGACAATGTACTGTAGGACACCCCAGGCTAGAATTTACTATGTAACCTAGGCTGGCCTCAACTCTACTTCAGCCTTCCAAGTAGCAGGGGTAACAGTGTGAGCTACTATGCTCAGCTTCCCCCAAACATGTGCCCAAAGTCCCAGACCCCAGTGTGATTTTACTTATTATTCACTCATTCACTCACTCATTCATTCATCCGGAGAGCACCAGAGGCTCAGGTTCTCCAGAACCCTCTTGTACTGGCTCCAGGGAGGAAAGAGAATAGGGGCCCAGTTTTGCAGAATCATTAAGACTATGACCAGGAAAGAGGTAAATGCTTCATGAAGCTTGACAGTGAGAGCCATGAATGGCCTAAGCGGTGCCCGACCTGGGCCTGGCATGTGACCTCTGTGAGGTGAGAGCCTAGAATAGCCTGGGACTCTTCAGTTTATTTTCCTGTTTATATGTATGAATGTTATGTTCCCTGTATACCCCGTGAGTACCATGCCCCCAGAGTCAGAAGAGGGCATTAGATTCCCCTCCTGTGGGTTCGGGGTACTGGGAACCAAACATGAATCTTGCTGGGCCAGGCCTGGATCATTCTGCCTTGGCCCCCAAATGTTGGGGCTTTAGGTGTGTAACCAGTCCACCCTACCCCTGACTTGAAGGGAGTTAGTGGGAGGTGGTTAGGGTTGGATAAGGTCTTAAGGGTGAGGCTTTGAGATGGATCAGTGGCCTAGAAGAAACCCCAGAGAGGCCATTTCCCACAGCAAGAAAGCCATCTGCCAGACAGGAACACGTAGCTCACTAGAATCCGACTCTGATCCTGGAATTCTAGCCTCTAGAACTGAGAGAAAATTAATTTCTGCTATTTGTGATGCCCGGTTCATGGTATTTTGTTACGGCAGTGTGAGCGAGTACAACCTCCTTCTCAAAACTTTGGAGTATTCTTTTCAGGTTTTCAGACTTGAGTATGATCTGGTAAAATCCAAAACGTTTCTGCTCATTCTGTTTGGCGTTATGTTGATGCCCAGCACAGCCCTGTGCCCTGAGGTCCCTGCACACCACAGTCTATCCTTGTAGGGCAGCTCTGTGTCTATTGGGGGTTGAGAGCCCTGGATCCACTTGTATTGGGGGCCCCAACCTGAGTTTTTTCTTTCATCTGAATCAAGAACTATGATGGGGTTTACATCTGGCTCATGAGGGACATCTGTACTGATGCTGCATAAGAAATGTCTTGTCCACCAGCTCAGAACTGCCAGCCGCACTTGGCCTCTCCCTGAGGAAATGTCCCCACCCAGTGGAGGAGAAAGCCTGTCGTCGCCCTTCCTGTCCCTCCTGCAAGGCTTCAAGCAACTCCCCTCTGGGCAAAACCCCTTCTCTGAGTACCCACTCCTTCACCAGTTCTGGACTTTGCTCCTGCCCACCTTCAGACATACAGGGGACTCTGTGGAGTCCTCCTGGGGTCAATGCATACAAGCTCCGTCCATGGGGCTGTAGGGTCCAGGGCATCCATCAGTTAGGGCAGAGCAGGTCTTCACCACAGATGTTCCCAGGTAAAGCAAGGACAATAAGTGTTCACACACAACCTGGCCTTAAGTGAGGCCCTGGGCTGAGAGCCTTTCCCTCTCTGACTATCTGCCATCACAGAACCACATTAGCAAACCTTGCCCTCCCCAGGGCTGTGATCACAGCTGATAAAGATGGTCATATGACCCCAGGGTCTAGGGATCCCTGGGAATTCATCCCCTGAGGCATTGGGTCTGGGTAGCTGTCTTAGGAGGGGGGGAGTGTGGTGATGCTAGGGCCACCAGGGACTCATGCGTATATGCCACTGCTCCTGGAGTTGCTGGATGTCACTGAGGCCCTATGGGAGAGCTGGGAATGAAGTAGCCTTCGGTGGCAGGGAGGGATCTGAAGAGGTCGGATGCCCCACCACCACCACCCACCTGGAGGACACCTTGAGCCACCTTGTAGCCAGGCTGTGGCTCCGGCAGCAGGTGAAGGATGGAGTGTGTTAGGGCCGCCATCTGTCTCGGCTGTGACGGGCTCTCTACTGACATCCAGGAGGAATGTAGATGGAATATCTTTATGGGAAGAGTTTTTCTTTTGCCAATTTTCGAACAGGAAGCCAGACACTTGTCACACCTGTCCTCGTGTCAGCCTTGCCTGACATAAATTGGGGCCGAGGCAGAGAGATAAAAGACAGCCCGGACACGGTCCAGTGTGCAGAGACCACGTGTCAGGCTGCAGAACACACAGAGCCACGAGGGCATCCTGCTGGGGCCATGCGCAGTGAGTTCCTCCCCTGACTCCTTTCTCCCCCTGCCCAAAGGCCAGCCTGCCCTGATACCCCTGCCTCCCATGGAGCAGAGGGACATCTGCTCTGACACCATAGCAGCCATGGCCCCTCCCCTTGGCCAAAGAGCCAGTTTGGCTAGGGAGGGAGAAACCCCCACAGAGAGGACAGACCTCGAGGGGGCAGGCCTGGAGAGGACTGGCCTGGGGTCCTCTTGCCACTCTGTTGACGCCCACACTACACCATTCTGTCTTGAGATTTGAAGACATCTCCTTGGAGCCCGGAAGGACTTGGGGAGAAAAGATGTTACAAAATTCTCAAGATCTCCACTGCCCAGGGACAGCCCGTAACTGGTGGGACCAGGAAGGCTTCTGAGAGGAAGGAGGGAGAGGCCAGTGCCCCCTGAGGCCTTCCTGCAATGGAAACCCACCCAAATCCTAACCTCCTCACAGTGGGGGCTTGCTCAGTGCCCATCAACCTTACCAAGGGTGGGGCTATGGTCCTCTCAGAGGATCTGGCACACCCAGGGCTGTGCAGGCAGGCCAGGGACACTTAGTGGGGAACACCAGCAGTCCTGCTACTTCCTCAGACAGAGCTGAAGGTTTGTGTTTACAGCTCTTCAGGAGACCTAAGGGGTCAGCCCTGTCAGGCTCCATGCCACCATCATGCCCACACCATACACTCTGAGGGTGGGGACACCGGACACATCTCAACCAGGGCAGATGAAGACTGAGAGCCCATCAGGGGAACAGGGCAGAGCGCCATGGAAGGAGCCACCGTGGGGTAGTGTGGAGGCAGAAGCAGCCATGGCCACTGCAAGCCATGGCACACTCTGGGCGACGTTGGGCTGGCCCGCAACCCTCCCTGGACTGCTCTTCTGGAGGCTGGTCAGGCTCAGGACAGCAGTTACCACGTTTCTCTATGGAATTCTGTTTTGAGCTACAGTTTTAGGGCCCACTGCCGGAACTCCTTCCAAGGACCAGGTATGAATACAAGCAGCCCCTCTCGTGGCCCTGCAAGTTGACAGAGGCCCCCAAGGTCCTAGATCAGCCACGTTCATGAGGCCAGGCTCCTTCCCAAGGGTCAGGCTGCCCCTCACATTTCTCCAAGGTATGGAGACCCTAGCTTCCTGTCTACGTTCTCCAGCTGCTGGGCTTGCCTGGAGCCAGGGCACCCTCCCTCACCCTCTATGCACTCTCAGTCCAGTGACCATGACCTAGAACATTGCTCCACTAGAGACAGCTGGCAAGGACTCTCTTGGCAGAAAGGCTGCTGGGGGAAAGGGGCAGCTCCGGCACAGGCTCTTCCTGTACTCTCAGTGCTTCGCAGGGGCCCCCACACCTATACCCATTTTCTGTCCAGAGGTGGGGCAAGGGTAGGTGGGACTGACTAAAAGTTAGAGGAAGTACAGGAATTGTGGGCTTTATCTCCCACCAAAGCCATCCCAGCCTCAGTTTCCTTAGCCTGCTGGGAGGAGTCCCATCATCCGATGACCAGGAACTGGCCAGCATGGCCAAATCAAGTTCTCTGTGGCCAGCTGGCTTTCACCAGCATGTCCACCTTCACACTATCCATGCCAACAGGGAAGCTCTGAAGCCAGCATCCGCCTTTGGATTCTGAAGCTCTCATCTGCACCATCTTGGCCAACAAGGCTGCCCTGGCTGCTAGTCCTGAGGGCCATGAGCTTGGGTATTTCCCCAACAGATATAGGGGCAGGCAGGTAGCAGGGAGGAGGTTTCTCTTTGTTGATAGGCAGCAGCTTTCTGGACCTCCCTCTGCAGCTATCTGCTGGTGTGGCTGCCCATTGCTCATGTTCCCTAAAGGCTCATGCCAGGATGGGTCTGCTTGGAGATGCAGAGATGGGGGAGGCCTTGGAGCCCAGGTGGCAAGAGGTTCCCTGATTAAGGGTGGAAGGGACAGCAGTTCCTACACAAGATCTTCTAGTCCACCCTGAGAGAAAGTGAGCAAGGCTTTACTTCTTGCAGGGGCAGCCAGGTTGGACCTCAAGCAGGCTCGGAGGCTAACAGGGAAGATGATATAGCAGGCAAGGGCCTGGGATGGAATGGAGGGCATCCATGCCTATGGGCCAGGGATGGGTGGCTCTGATGGGCTTGCAATGAGGGCTAGAGGGGAGAGCCAAGAAGTCAGAATAGACACTGGACTTTCTTCAGGGGTGAGAGGGGAAGGCACAGAGTCCAGCCTTGGGTGCAGAGGGTATGATACCATCTGACTGAATCTGGGGAACCTGGGATACTCAGCGGAACACAGCTGGGGAACTGTGGTATCAGTTGGGAGGTGGCTGGGTATCAGCAAAGAGACCTCACTGGTGTGAGCAGCACCCAGGTGCCTGTCTAGCCTTGCATCACCTGGGAGATGCTCAAGCCGGTGACCATAAGGGGCAGCCTTGCCAATAAGATGGGTGCAGACTGAGTGGTCTTGGGAACGGAAGATCTCTAATTGGCCACACTAGCCTGGCCCTTGGCCAGGAGGCAGTTATTGTTCATTAACTACTTCTAGGGCAGGTGGAGCTGGACATAACAAGGGACATATGGGTAGGGGTTGTGGATTCATAGAAGGATGAAACCTCTTCTTGTGCTTTCCATCCATGTTTCCTGTGTACCTACAGTATGCAAGGTCTGCTTTTGGCTCATGGGCCAAAAGGCACCCCCACCGCTGCCATGCATGGTTCCCCATAACCTCTCCTGGAGAACAACACCTCAAATCTTGAGAACTCTGTGTTTTCCTGGTTCTCAGGGCACTAAGCTGGAAGCACCAGGATTACAAGTAAACTGGATTACAGATGACATCTTCAGTGACCAGGAAAGGCTGGTGAGGCCCAAGGTCACATAGCAAGTCAGTACTGCGTGAGCTGATCCTATGGCTGGCTGGACTCGGGGGAAGGGGAACTTCTGGCAGGTTCCCAAGCTGGCCCCATCTGGGCCCTGGCAGGAGGGTGAAGAAAGCCAGCATCTTAACAAGGTCATAATAGCTGGGACAAATTGAGGACACTGTGTAGGCTGGACAGGGACAATCCGAGAGGGCTCCCAGGAGGCAGTGAGCACCCTAGAGCCTCACTCTGGTTGGAGACCCTGGGTACTCTAACATGTTCAGCCTTGCTCCCTACCTCAGTGGGCCCCTCACCCAGCTTCAGCCTTTGCCTGACATTTCCCGTGACATTTGCTGCAAAGAAATAGAGTCATAAATCCAAAGGTTAAATTTGCACATTGCCTTACAACGCCAGGAGAAACCTGTCCCTCCATCCACCAGGTGCCCCACGGGTGCAGCTTGGTGTGGGATGGCCTGCTCATCCCCCGACCCTCCACCCCACCACTGTTTCCCAAAATGGCATCGTGAGTACACCAGGCCACGGAGTTTGTTGCATAGTTTGGAGATGCCTGCCCCACCTGAAACCAAGGCTCTGAGGTGCCCTGTGGGAAAGATGCTGTGTCAGCAGCCTAACCCAGCCCTCCCACAAAATTGATCATAAAATCTTTGATATCCAACAATAGCCAGGCAGTGGTGGCACACACCTTTATCACTGGTACTCGGGAGGCAGAGGCAGGCAGATCTCTAAGTTCGAGGCCAGCCTGGTCTACAGAATGAATTCTAGGACAGCCAGGGCTACACAGAGAAACCCTGTATCAAAAAACAAGGAAGAGGAAGAGGAAGAAGAGACGGTGGAGGAGGAGGAGAAAGAAGAGGAAGAGGAAAGGAAAGAAATCCAGGTGTATTCCATGAAACTCCAATTCCCAATTCCCAGGAGGGCCAAAGAGCACCTCTGAGCAACCTGCTCCCCATGAGGCTGGGGAGTTCCTGAGATGTCTACATCCCACCTCTGCCAGCCTCCATGTGACAGGGTGCAGCATGAGCCTTACTGCCTACCAGGCCCACCTGGGACACCACAGGGAAATTGGCTTCTGCCTGCTCAGCATCTCCTCAAGGACACTTGGGAAACTGTACCAATAGCCCTTGCCTCTTGACTCCACTTCCTGGGTCTGGCTCTCCGAGGAAAGACTATGGGGGCTGCCATGGGGACACCTCAGTCACCTCAGCCTCCAACCATCCACAGCAGACAAGGGACCCAGGAGCTCTAGGAACAGGGCTGGAGAGAGGTGCCCCAAGAGCCAGCTGAACAGATGGTCCCTCTTACAGCTGGAATCCTGGTCCACTTACCATGTCACCCACCTGATGTGTATAAAAAGACTCAGACGGCTGGTGGTGGGGTGGGGCTGCCGTAGGCCCTGGCTGGAAGTTGGCCCAAGTGTATAGGAAGAGGTACACATCCTGGCCCTGATGTCCTTCACTGAGGGTTTGTGGGGATGCGTATGGGGGCGTTGCGTGGCTGAAGGCCATGCAAAAGGCCAGGGCTGGTTTAAACAAGTACATCTTGGTGCTTTCTCAGGAAGGGATTCCACACTCACCAGTTAAGCATGATTCACAAGAATAGTTCCCGATGTGCAAAGTGTTTAAAATACAGTGACAAAAGAAGAAACCGCAGTACCAAACACCGGGTGTGATGGGACCTAGCCAGGCCCACGCACTCTGGGGACAAGCAGGGAGATGGGAGGCCTGTCCCCTACATCCACTGCTAGGTTCCCACTGACGGCTGTGTGGTCAGTCACCTGTCCCTTAATACATTTAACCCTGGAATCAATGAGGTAAGGATTCACCCTCTTCATCGTCTGATCAGAGAAGGATCTGCAGGCCACAAAGGAGCGGGTGAGCAGCAGAGGGTAGTGAGCAAATACAGCATCTGGGATTTAGCCACGTGGCTGTCCCAGGTGACCTTGGCTGTGTGTAGCCAGGCCACAGGGCAGGCACAGAGAAGGGTACAGAGGGTGCCAGGCCCTGAAGAGACACAAAAGCAGCCACTCCAGCTCTTAGGGATGTGAGGGTCCAGGCTCTGGCTAGCCACCCCAGCTCTTAGGGCTGTGAAGGTCCAGGCTCTGGCTGGCTGCTAAGAGTCAGGCAGCCCTGCCTGAGGTTGGAAGTCAAAACTTATAGAATGGGGGCAGGACAGCTCCAACTTCACTGACCAGGCACAAGCCAGTGCCAGGAGCATTATAACTCTATGTATGACAGGGTCAGGTCCTTCTCACATACTTCTTCCATTGCACATGTGCATGCACAGAGAGAGGGAGAAAGAGAGAGAGAGAGAGAGAGAGAGAGAGAGAGAGAGAGAGAGGAGGGAGGAAGAGGGAGGGAGGGAAGGAGGGAGAAAGAGAGAAGAGGGAGGGAGGGAAGGAGGGAGAAAGAGGAGAGGGAGGGAGGGAAGGAGGGAAGGAGGGAGAGAGAAGTAGAGAGAGAGAGACAGACAGATAGATAGATAGATAGAGAGAGAGAGACAGACAGACAGACAGACAGACAGACTGGCAGAGAGACGGAGAGAGACAGAGACAGAGACAGAGAGACCCCTTTCTTGAATGCACAGCTTGAGATTTCTGGGAGACTTTCTGGGCCCTGGGCCCAGGATTGCAGAAGGGCTCCCTCTGCCTCCACTCCCAGCTGGACCCTTTCTCTTCAAAGGAAGGCATGGTGCCAGGAGCCTGGCAAGTAAAGGGCGCTAAAGCCAGGCCTGGATGGCAAGAGGGAGGCATGATCCCACAGACCCTGCCCCTCACAGATAACTTACCACTTACAACAAACAACAGCAATGAACCTGGGCTTCTTCACAGCCAAGGACTCAGCCCTTAGCCCTCCGAGATAGCCGAGATAGCCGGCTATTGTGCTCCTTCCCCCGGCCCTTGGGCCAGCCTCAAGGGGCTCTCCTCCTCTCCATTGCTGCCCTGTACTAGATGACCCCTACTAGCCCACTCTTACTCTGTAAGCACAGGTCAGTCCTGCCTGAAGGAAACAGGCACAGAGGGGCTGCCAGGGCCCTGTTGGTCCAGGGCAGAGCCATAGGCTCACTCAGGTCCCTCTCTGGGTTCACCCACCTCCCTCGGTGCCCCAACATATCGTCCAGGGAATGAGGGGCCTCCACTGGCAGGTCCCTATTGACTAGGAGTTGAAAAAGCACATGTGGGGGACTTTAAAGCAGAAATGCTGGGGGCCGAACCTTGGAAGTAAAGTTCAGTGGCTTAGACAGGTAATTCCAATACTGGGGAGGCTGAGGCAGGATTCCGAGTTTAAGGTCTGCCTGGGCTATGTGGTTACACCTGCCTCAAAACAAAACAATAAAAAACCCTTGGGAGCCAGGCATGGTTAACCCCAGCACTCAGGCAGGTCTCTGAGATTAAGAACATCTGTTCAGGCTGGAGAGATGGCTCAGTGGGTAAGAGCACTGACTGCTCTTCCGAAGGTCCTGAGTTCAAATTCCAGCAACCACATGGTGGTTCACAACCATCTGTAATGAGATCTGACACCCTCTTCTGGTCTGAAGACAACTACAGTGTACTTACATATAACAATAAATAAATCTTTAAAAAAAAAAAAAAAGAACATCTGTTCTACATAGAGAGGTCCAGGCCAGGGCTTCTGTGAAACTGTCTCAATCCAGGAAAGGCCCCATGCCCAGGAGTAACTGACCAACACAAAATGGACCTCTTTGTTCTGTTCATTTTTTTTTTTTTTTT